>NW_028288706.1:1881666-2222500 GCF_059628265.1 Tinamus guttatus | reverse complement strand
GACTTTTATATTATGGGAGGGAAAAAACAAAAAACAAAAAAAAAAAACAAAAAAAATAATAAAAATGTGATAAAAGCACTGTTTCTATTTTTTTCTTTTTTTTTTCCAAAAAAGAAAGTAATAAAAACTTAAATTCTTTGTACCAGTAAAAAAAAAAATGTATAAAATTTACATCTGTGCAGTGGAGTTGTTAAGTTCTAGAAATACACAGCCTATGATGCTTTAGATTTAGCCTAGTAGACCAACTGGTAGAGACAGACGTATCATTTTTATGGAATTATATGATAATCATATTCAGATTTATATAAGCATTTTACAAGTATTGCAATCATTGAGTAGAGATAATCATGGTATTTCCATCCGCTTGGTACTTTTTGAAACATGACTGTGTCGTGTAAACAACCTGCAATTTTTCAAGGCGTGACAACTCGCCCTCGTTGGTTCCTGAAGCCAAGGCCGTGTCGCTCTGAGCCCCGGGCCCGTGGGGACGTGTGGGGACGCGCGGGTGGCCCGGGCCGCCCGCTGGGCTCCGCTTCCAGGCGTTGCTGAAAAATTGCAGTTTGTCTGTGCATATGTTTGGACTCTTTCCATGTTGTCCTGTTTACAAGTTAACCTAAGTTGGGGTGTTTGTCACGGGTCTTCTTGTTTTTGTATTTAAATAAATAAAGCGGGGAACTGTCTCGCTACAGTTTTGCTGCAGATAGTTATATCCTCATGTGTACCGTGCGGGCTGCCCGGCGCGCACCTTAGTAAATGATCAACTCACCGCTGTGAACCTGCCAACTTGCTATAACAACTCTGCTTTAAGAAAGAAGTGTTTGTGATCAGGCTTTCTCTTTGTCATCGTATGTGCATGCAGTATGATCAGTTGAACAATAACCATCAATAAAGTTTCACAAGATTTGAAAACAAAGTTTCTGTAGCATTTATATCTAAGAATGAAAAATAAATTATCTTGAAAATTGAAACAGAGAGGGAAAGAGACTATATTAATCAATGAAAAATGGGGCAGTAACATATATTTATACTAGTGAGGGAATGAACTGGAATTTATTAAGAGTTCAATCCCCACATTTACTATCTAAGATATACGAGACAAGCCTCCTATTAAAAAAGCAAGAAAGAAAAAAAAAAAAGTATATTTCATTTAAACACCAAGATAAAGCACCTTGAGAAATGTTTACCAAATGTTAGGCTTCCAATTCAAAGTGTGGACGATACATTTTTTTTTTTTTGGAAAGTACACACACAAAATGTCTAACGTGGGGAATAGCAGACTTTATTTGCAGTTTTAATTTTCATGAAATGACTTTACAACTCCCACCCCCCAAATGCTTATATGGCATTTTAATCTATTACAAATAATCTTGAAAGCTTGACGGTGCGGCCCATAGTAGAAAATATTTTGTTTATAAAGCTCCTACAGTATTCCTAGCAGTCATTTTAAAATGTATGTCTTAAATAGTTATGTAAGAAAAGCATTTGAATTTTTTTTACAATATATATTGGGAATGTTTTCACTTATATAAATAATTACTGATAATATGACTTATGAAAAAATTATTACTACCATATATGGAATATAGTGAATTCTAAACAGATTTAAAAAAAAAGAAACCTACAAACCCAGAAAATGTGTATATCTGTCTTTAGAAATTAGTGTTTATATCACGACCGTGGTTTGTGAATAAAGAAAAATGGTTTGTAATATCAAAATAAAAGCTTAGTCTGAAAAGGTAAAAATACTTTGGTGTTGGAAGTCGTTTTGCTTTTGGTTTTCGCTGTGCTGGTGCCCGTGCGGCGGCCGGGCGGGCCGGGGCTCTCCTGAGGCGTCCTGCCGGGCCCAGAAGCAGGGCCATGGCCGGGGCACCTGGAGGTGACACCTCATCCCCTGGGGGATACAACCCTGCCCAGGGCCACCACCTCCACAGCCAGCCCTGGGGGCTGCGGCCTCTCCCTGGGCACAGGGCCAGCCGCAGGGTTCAGCGCGGGGCCTGCGTGGAGCATTTCCTTCTCAAAAAGGCAAGTTTTTCACACCCTGCCAGTTATGGGTTTTAAGCTACGCTGCGTGATACGTTCCCTGCATCCACCGCAGCAGAGGATGGATCTGATGCAGCGTAGCTGGAGCTGGGATGCTGGCTCCATGAGCCTTGTGCCACTAGCTTTAGTTGTCCAGGATTTAAGGCCTGCTACACAGCCACAGCCTGCGTGGGACACTAATGAAACATGCGGCTTTGCCACTTACATTGAGCGGCCTTCAGATAGCTACCAAGGGGCCTGGGAAAGTGAGTGCCATTTTAGTGAATTTCTATTGAATATATTAAAAAAAAAATCTAAGAGTGAGAAGCGGGGTGGGGGGAAGATAGAGGTGAGCACTGTACCCACCAAAGCCATGCTGAAGGCATGCACCAA
This sequence comes from Tinamus guttatus, assembly GCF_059628265.1. Classification (NCBI taxonomy): domain Eukaryota; kingdom Metazoa; phylum Chordata; class Aves; order Tinamiformes; family Tinamidae; genus Tinamus; species Tinamus guttatus. The sequence goes on along the minus strand of NW_028288706.1, from coordinate 2,220,088 downwards.
TGCCCATGGGAGTTGCCTCTAAAATATTCTCTTGGCTCAACTTGGTGCGGGACTTCAAAATATTTTAATGCCCATAGTAGAAATCTATATTACATACGTTGGGTCAGGTTGTTCTCATTGGTCTTGGTGCTTCTACAGGTTGGTCTAGTTGCCTTTGTGCTTGCTCTGAGTCACCTTGGCACCGTGAGGGCAGTTCAGTGCATCCATGGCTTCAGCAAAGGGCCTGCAAGCCTGGAGCTCAGCATGTAGGGAAGCTGTTAAATAAAACATAGGCGAGTGCAAAAGTAATCATTTAATGGACAGGAAACCAAACAGTTTGGTCCAATGGATGATGGATAACATCTGAACAAATATGACCACTAATTAAGGATTAGGTTCTGCATTTTGGATGACAGGCCTTATAAAAATGAACCGTTAGGTTACATTGGGGGAAAAAAAAGCAGCGTTTTGCAAATGTCAGGCAGACGGCTCAGTAAGCAGAAAAGCTCAGTTATCCAATTAAAATAAATGTGCAGTGTTCTTGATATAAAAAGCTAAAGCATCCTTATGGTGAGGAGTTAAGATCCTGAAATCTAAGTGAAGCAGAAAGTGTTCTCTATAAAGATTAATGTAATCTATCAAGATTAACATTTTGCATGTTGGCAGAAGTATGTAGTAATGTTGTTCAATTCTTGAAATGGCAACCATTAGGTAGGTTAAGGTCAGTAGGAATTGAAACATCAGGTAACCCCAAATTATTGGATTAAATTCATTATTTACAATCACAACAGGCTAATAAACTTACTCCTAGGACTTCTTTTGGGGAATAAATCCCTACAGTAGGGGCTGCTCTCTTTCCAAGGATCTCTGTCTAATCCTTCACATGAAATGTAACAGGAAAACTGCTTAAAAAGCAAAAGACTTCATCTAAAAGTAATTCCTGATGTAATTAGGAGTCTGAAACTAAACTGGTGGGAAGGAATCACTATAATAAATTAGAGTATTGTAGAGCATCAACTCTCAAACATCTTAACCCTTTCCTGCAACCTGGCACTTGGCATTCTGTTTCTCTGAACTTACAGCTATTGGAGAGTTCTGCTGGGCATTAAGTCACAACAGAGAAATGACAGCAGATGCCAAGTGTTAATACTGTAATGTGAATTTCAATAGTGACACTGCTAAAATCACCTTCCTCCTGCCATAGGCCCTCTGTGCACCCCGCCACGGCTCCCCGCTTTGCTCATACAGGTCCTGAGAGGCTCCTGCAGCTCACGTGTGGTGAACCCCAGTCTGCAGGGCTGCTCCTAACATGGACATGAGCTTACGAGCTTGTTTCAGCAGAGAATAATGTTTGTATGATGCTTCTGTTTTATTTTCCTACTTCCTTTTCATTGATATTGTCAGCACTGAAATTTCTGTAAGTGCCCTGGGTTATTTGACCCAGCATCCTGCTACTGTAGAATCAACTTCATATATGGTTTAGTACCACTAAAACTGTGCCAAATCATGCAGTTTCTCCAACACTTGCATTAATCATGTTTATTGTTCTTTTTGGATTTACTCCAACTTCACTATTTAAATACAAATTCTGAAGGAAGTTTCTAGAGATAGCATATAGACCGCATGATTTCTTTTATTTAAGAACATAGGGCCCACTGACGCATAATTTCAGGGAAGACACTATGTATTGGAGGCTATAACTAGGAATGGCTAGATTTAACCTCACATTTCTACATGCTTCGCTTGATTTTGTTTTTATCCTCTTTACACAGTGTCTCATGGGGTGAAACTTTGCTTAGTGTGAATCCCCAGTTTGGCCTTGTGTATAATCAGCTGTCAAAAAACAGAGCTGATGTACAAAAGAAAGCATTACCTAATGCACTGCTGAAAAGATCTGCATCTGTGTTGCTGCTATTCATGTAACCAGTTCCAAATGCAAAGTGTCTAACATCCCTGTGGACTCGCTTGCAAATCGGCCCGAAGCCCTCAGCTTCTGCGCTTTTCTCGCTGCTACACATGGCATCATATTTAAAACCATGTTATAAGTTTGTGAAGTCAGAGTGTTTCAATTTTTGCACTTGCAAAACTAAACAGAGTTGTGCCCCCCCTTAAAATATATATAATGTAACCTGGACAGAACGAGCCCAACCTTTACTGAAGAATGCAGCAGATGAGAGTATTTTTACACTTGGCTGTTTTACACGAATCTAGCCGGCTGCAGCAGGTACCTTGAGCCATGGCCTGCAAGCCGAGGAGCACGAGTCGCTGTGGGAGCTGCTGCGCTATCGCCCTGCCGGCTGCAGCCAATTGCTCCGCTGCCCATCAGCAGCGCTGGGGCCCACGGTGAGATCCCAGCCCTTGCCTCCAACTAAAAACCCTAGCAAGCCCTGTGGTTTGAGCCCAAGGTTTTATGTAACACCAAACAGGCTGTTGTACGATGCTCTGCTCAAATCACGCCTTGCTGACCTCAAAACTCATCTTTTCAGGCTGCGAAGACAAACCAAATCACACCGCAAGTGCCTTATTTTTATTATATCTTTAAATAGGTAACATTTTTTTTAAAGAAGTGGAAACAATAATGGCAACCTTCAGGCTGCATTGTGTAGAGCAATGGGTTTTGTTGTTTTTTTTTTTTTCAGGCAGTTTTAAACTGCAATTTTAAATTTTTGGGAAGTGTGAAGCCATAACCAGGAGGGAACTACAAGAGAAGCTCATCCTCTACGTGCTTGCATCCTTGCTGTAGGACAGACCGTGGACTCTTCCCTGCCTTCCCCGTACCTGACAGCAGAGCAGATCTTAGCTTTAAGCCAGGATTTAAACCTGCCCTTCAGCTCAAAAGCCTTCTAAGGCTGGAAACTTACAGCTGCATGTATGTTTTCTAAAAGGATATTTAAGGTATGTTTGCAACAGAGTTAGCATTAAACAAAGATTTCCCAGAGTTGTGCTCTTTTCCCTGTTTTTTTAAAGCTATCTAACAGGCACACGATAGCCAAAGCAAAACTTTTAGACACAGTTCACACTATTAGGGGATTGCAGCAGTCCTAGAAGGAAAACCTGTGGGAAGAAGGAAAGCAACTTTGTTTCTCGTACTCCTCCCTGCCGTGGGCCGATGCTTTTTAAAGCAGAAAGTTGTCCGAGGGTTGCATGGGCTTTACTGAGGAGCCTCGGGAAGGCTCTCAGGCTCTGGATGCATTCCCAGCTCCTAACAGCGGTTCTGTTGGGGGTTGTGGGAGGCAGGAGCACCGCGTCGGCCGCAGCGGCAGGGGAATGGCTGGATGCAGATGTTAATTTTCGGATATTGATGAGGTTTCGTCAGGACCACAAAAGATCTGGAGCCCCATTGCTGTACGGTCAGGAAGTGCGCCAAGGTATTTCAGGTAAGAAAGGGAAAAGGGAAGGGCATCGTTTTATCTCGGAGGCTACAAAGCAGCTTTTATCATGTACTCCCATGCAGCTCTCATATCCTGAGCTTAGCAGAGGAACGTGCCTGTTGCCGAAGGTAGTGAGCTCTGCCGTGTGTGAGAGATTCCTCTGGGATTTCTCTGGATTCTGTTTTTCAAAGCAGCCTACAGTTAAGCTATGCTACAAAAATCCTTCACTTTCCCTTGTTTTTAGCTGACGTTGCCCTCTATTAGGTGTTTCTTATAGTTAAAATAGCTGTGTGCCCAGGCCGTGACATCCATGTGTGGAGATGGAGTTGGTTGGGTCCCACCACCGTGCGCAGTGCTGCTCCCTCCATCACCATCCATCCCGAATGCCCTTCCTTGGAAAATCAGAGATGGCCAATATGAGATTTGAGAACATGGTATGTGATGAGCAGACCAACCAGGCCTGCTGTCTGGTAGCCATCTCCGAGGGCTTCATTCTCGGTGTCTGAGGGACATCAGTAGAGAAATCGCTTCACCTGCCTCTGAGGCAGAGGGCATCCATGGAATTCGTGTTCTCACAGAGTTGTCCCCCATCTTGTTGTTTGGGCAACCTGCAGCCTGATGCTGCCACATGAACTTGTGGGGATCGCATGACAGGATGTGGGATGGGAAATGGGATGTCGATACCAGAGCATCCTGGAAAACCCGGCTCTGGGAAGATGTTTGAGTGTGAGAGAGCGGGTGATTTCTAAGGCCGAAATTGGGAGTCTCTCTGGCAGTGAAGGGCGCCAGGAATGGCCTTTCAGCAATTACCCAGCGGCAAAGGCGCCCTGGCTGCTGCGTGTGGTGCCATTTCAGTGGGTTTGGGCCGTTCTGTATAAAACACATTTCTACACTTGTTTTCAAGTTTGAAAATTTGCCTTCTCTTCTAATTTCATTTCAAAACTGACAAAAGTTAATTCTGCTCATGATTAAAAAAGAGGCAACATAGACTATTTTTTTTTCTAAATTTGCACTAAATATAAATTAAGACCTTAATTTGTCGGGTGAATCCTTCTCCAAAAAGATGTATTGTATGAAGATCTGTTAATGTGCTAGAATACCTACAAATAAAAGTATTTCCTTTATTTATCCTTGATTTTAAAGCCTGTATTGCATTTTTCAGTGCAACAGATAGTGCCTGAGCTAATGGAGGCAGCTGATAAAAAACAAAAAGCCTAGATTTTCTAGACCTTATGTATCACTTCTTTTTAGTGCTTTCCTAAAAACCAACCATTGTGTATAATAGTGACTATATAGTCTACATCATGCAAAAATTGCCATTTGCTTTTAAACTGAGGCTTCTTAACTTTATTAGAATCAAAAAGGGTACAACTTTATTTTGTCAGCTTGCTTTAGCAGCTTACTGCTTATTTTCTTTCTCATGCACTAGGACATCTCTAATGCTAAGTCCTACTGCAGTGCCTGGCTTGTCTCTCCCCTGCCTACATAGCAATGCTCTGAAAACAGACTTGAGGGATTTTCTCAGGAACGAGCTTCCTTTTACTCTTCCTCACAAATTGCCAAACCCACCCTCAGCCAGTTGTCTCGTGGACCAGCAACCGTAGGTGATGCACTACACTTCTAGCCAAATAATTTGGCTTCTGCTGTTAGCCAGGTCATCCGGACTAGTTTCCTCCTCCTGGAATTATGGAATTACTTTTTTTCTTTTTTTTTTTCTTTTCTTTTCTTTTTCTGAGTGCATTTACGCAGTTCTGTGGAAGAAGACACAGAATGCATGTTGCTGAGTCAGCAGTGGCCAGGCACTGGAAATAACTTCGAGGTTGCCAAGAGGAAAAGTCCTAATGTCTCTGGTGCTCATTGTGCAGAAAGCCAGGTAGCATTAAAGGAGAAAAGCCCCAGTTATCTTGTGTCTAGGAGCATGCATGCTGTGTAGAATTCTCTTTAATTAAAATATGCTCTAAATTTGGTGTTTCTGTGGTTAGCTGCAGAGCTCTGCCCTGAGAAGATCCACACGTAAAGCGACCCATTTTTCCATATATTTAAGAGCGGATGCCTAAAAGCAAATAGACATATTGCTTAGAATTATAGAGGGGAACATTTTGCTAGGAAGGTAGGAGGCCTACAGAACTTTCAAACTCAGGAAAAAAAAGCTCATTTTGAGCAGGTTTGCATATTTTTCATGTGCCATGGAGTAGTTTTCCTTTAATCTTTGCCCATGAGATTTCCTCAACAGAAGGAGCCATGGGCCTTGCGAGGTGTAGTTTTGGTGTTAAAAGACAGCTTTTTTTTGAAACCACAGAGGAGTTTTATGTTCTGGCTGAAGACCCTGCCAAAGCAGGTGACTCCACAGCTGTTCCCCTGAACAAGCCCACATGGCAAATGCACCTCTTCCAACCATCTCTTGTGGTCAGGGCAGCTAAATTTGGCTCCACCACCTTGCTGTCACAAATTGGACTTGAAACTGGGAAAAAGGGGCTACCCTGAGGTCCGGGAAACCACCTTGTCCTGAGCATTTGCAAAAGCTTTTGGACTTTCCCTACTACCAGGTGGTGTTGCCTGTAACAGAATGGGGTTTTTCTGGCAATATTACTCAAGTTTTAAAGATTAGGACTAAAAGTTAGTAGTTGTGATTGCAGTGTTTCCAGAAGTAATTGCATTCCTGCAGTGCAGCTCATGAAGGTTTTCTGAGACCTTATTTTATGTTTGGTCCAGGAGGCAGCAGTTCACTTAAGTAACTCAGTGGGGGTTTTACTGTTGTTGTTCTTTTAAAGGCTCTCTTTTACAATTCCCAATATTAAATGAGAGGAGCTTGAGAAGATCAAACAGAGAAAAAAGATTTAAAGAATACGACAGAGATGGAAGCTGAAGAAAATCCTTCCCAACCAAATTAGCCAAGTTCTCCCAAAGATTCCTGTTCCCTCGTATCTTAACCTGGCTTTAAGGGGAAGAAGCCCTTCAGGTTAGTTGTTCATAAGCACCATAGCTGTCTTTGAAGAAATGACACAGAGAAGGGAGGTATATGCAGAGGAATAGGGATATATGTACGGAGGGGTAGCCCCAACACCCTTGTTGGAGCCCTGCTTGCTGCAGACAGTGCTGACGAGCAGGATAAAAACCCCTTCCAAGGGGCTGTCCCTCCCACAGCTACCTTCCTCTCCAGGCAGGATCATCTGTGCCGCGAAAAGCAACACAGCCCTTCCACTTCCTGCAGCCCAGATATGTCGCAAACTAAGCCAGCACCTGGTTTTAAGGCCTCTGATGCTAGCTCTTGACTGATAGATAGCACTGCGACAGGCACACGTTTTCTCCTTATTCAGCATGAAATTAACCCGACGTGCTCAAAGCAGCAAAGCTATCAAGCCAGGATCATAATCACCATTAGCTTCTTCGGGGGCACCTTCCCAGCCAAACACTAAACGTAATCTGCGCCCGCAAGTGCTCCCAGGAGCGCTCCTCGCGGAGCCGCAGTCGTTCCGCACACGCTCAGGCGCAGCCGCACTCGGGCCGGCCTTGCAGAGGGGCGAAATAAGGAGCGAATTTTCCGTGTGCCCTCCCTCTGCCTTCCCACAGTAGCCCCAAAGTTGTCGCAATCCAGCCCAAATGCATTGTTGTAAGTATGTGCATAATGAGTAAATGCACCCGTAGCCATTTGGATCTGGCATTTTAAATGTTTAAAAGCCTTTTGGGAAGCTTTTAGGCTGAAACGTTGTTGTTAAGACACTGAAATATTAGTAAATCTTGCAAACGACACAAGTTTTAATGTTCCTCATTTCTGCGGTGCTACATGCTGTGCTAATGACCCGGTGACTGGATTTTCTGCTTTTGAAAGCAGAGCTGCATGCTGTAAAACTTTCATCTAAGTTGAGCTGCCTCTCTCTAATGAATTTTTTATTTGTTTACTCGTTGTTTCACTAGAATTTAAAAGTAGCAATTAAAAAAAAAGAGCTTGCCACCAATGAGGAACTCACCTTAAGTGTACTATGACAGGAGAAGCATCATGCTATGCCCAGTAAAGTGAAAAGAAGTAAAGAAAATGCCTATTCTTTACATTTTACATGATAAGAAATGCATTATTCATGTGGCACTGCTGTATTTCACAGTAGCAAACGTATCTGTGGTGGCCAAGCAGCTGTGCCTGTGCGTGTCACTGCATAAGCATCGTGTGCCGTTGGTTCATCTGCAATTCCTGGTGACCTGTACGTAGGATCAGGCCCAGCTTACTCTGCTTCCCATTTGGATGGTGTGTGCCTTCCATACTTAGGATAGCACCGCATAAATTATATCAAAATGGCAGACAAAATACTGGGCCTATTCCCTTACAAGCATCCTTGGAGATGTTTAAATGTTCTTCTCCCCTGCCCCATCTCAATGCAAAACCTACAGTCTTTCACTAGAAAGGGCAAAAATCACTATTTCCCCCTACAACTTTTTTCTAGCCCATGTGAAGCAGGCACTCCCCAGAGTCTCCTCTATGTCCCAAGTAGTGCCCATTGCCCAAAGTCTTAATGTGCGTGTGAATCTTTTATTTATTTATTTATTTTTAATTATACTGCTCAAAGTAAAGCAAGCACCATCTGTCTGGAACTGTGTTATTTTTATAACACACCTTTTATAGCATACCTTGGTGGTTATGGGGATGTTTGAAAGTGCAAGACCCTTTGGCTTAGGCCTATCCCTAGGGAAGGGGGCCAGGCTGGCATGATCTGCATTTCCATAACCGGCTTGAAGCAAACCCTGCACCACACTCTGCTGACGACGGTGCACGGCTTGATGTTGGGGGGATCCACGGCCCGCTCCAACTCCTCCATGCTCTGCAATGGGAGGGCTGTGAGGCCCTGCAGGACAACAGGCCTAGGTCACACATACTCAGCGGGTCCCTATGAAGCCCAGTGATGCCATGGGTGATCTCTCTGGTTGAATTCACCACTTGAATCATGGGAAACAACGGGGTAGGCCTGCTGGCGTCACCCGGCCTTGGTCTCCAGCTCCTCTTGGAGACACCTCTTAGCCCTGAGACACCCTGAAGGGAGTAAATGCCAGTTTGTCCCATGGGTGGTTCGGCCAGGAGCAGAAAACATAATGCACATACATAAAAAAATTAACCACCCAAGTAGCATTTTTGTTAAAAAGCACAGCAGGGACGAATATTTACATCTTGTTTACTTACAGCAGAGTTGGTCAAAACATGTATTTAGAAAAACATATGGTTGCAATGTAGTTATTTTTGCCTAATTTCCAAGCCAACTATAAAGATAAAAATTGCCTATTTCTGAGGGACCGGCAGCCTGTGTGCACTGGGAGTGCCTGACATTTCCCCCTTCCTCCCTCTCCTCTTATTTACGTGTTTGAAGCAAAGCCAGGCCTGGCAGGAGCCTTGTGTGCCCAGTGCCTGGCCATGGCTCACTGCTGTGGCCGTGGAGGTCACCACACCAACAAACCACTTTGCTTAAAGATCACCCAACAGGACATTTTGCTGTCACATGGAGCTGGCCTCAGCGTGAAGCCTCTCCTCCCACCCGTCCTTCTATGCTGCCCTCCAAGACTCACTATTACAGGTCCCAAGGCAGAGAAAACAGTGTGTTTTGAGAGCTGTAGGTCTCTATTACGCTAAAATCATAACATCTAAAATCCCATTCTGGCCTTGCTATAAATAAGGATAATGAAGAATTTAATGATATTTCCACTAAAATTATTTAGAAGGTAAACTTTAAAAAATGACACAGATCATTAACCAGGAATATTTCTCAGAAGAGATTTGTTATATTAAAAAGGCCCTGAAATTACTAGCGTTAATCAACTGTATTGTATTAAAAACTCTGTATAGATTAATTAAGTACTTTAACTATGAAGGGGGAAAAATGGCAGTATGGGGGAATCACAGGCTTGAGTCAGGGTCTTCTGTCATGCTGCTTTCCCTGCACTTCTTAAATACCTAATTTAGTACGAATTCAGATTAAATAATTTCTTCTTGGTTGGTCTACGCTCCTTTCAATGCTCAAAGTCATATGTAACAAAGTGCCTATGCTCAAAGTCATATGTAACAAAGTGCCTAGAGATGAGCTGGGCACCACTTTTCCGGAAGTTCCCTTTAACTGAGTCTGCGGGATCTTTTATCCTCACCCCGCTCTGGCGGCATCTGGTCACTAGGGGCCAAACGGCACCTCATAAATATAGTTTCTATGCTTGAATATTCAGCCAAAATTCCTTGGCTCCTGCCTCCCACAGCTGCTATTTTGAGGTGATCTCCTGCCTGAACACGTCTGCACAATGAAGAAGCATCTCTAACGGCGGTCAATAAAGCTGCCCTCTCCCTACCCCGAGATAAAAGGCAAACATGTATTTCCTTCTAGAAGGGCCTGTGAAGAGATTTATAAATGAAGCAACTTGAGTCTTCTCCCCCTCCTACAGATGCACACCTCATGACACAGCCTCCCAAAATAGTGAGAACTTGCTAACAGACATTGGGATCTCAGCATTTGCAAAAGAGGTACCTAGGGCACACTGTTTCCAAGCCCTTAGGTTAGCATTGCAAAGAAAAAGTGCTCTAGATACCCTCTGAGCCAGTAACTGCAGCTGAAGAGCTAAGCCAGGAGTCATACATAATATTGTTGTAAAGTAATTAAAGTCAAAAGCTTGGTATTTTAAATACCAAGGAACTTCCTAGCAGAAGACTTAGATTTTTTTTTTTTAAAGCAGGCTTAATATTAAGAAAAAATAAATAAATCTTGTGCTGTTTGGCTCACTAGCAGGTATTGTGACATATTTGGGCCCTATCTTTTTATTTCTATGGCGTGGTGTTTTCCATGGGCATGAGCGATAACAGCAGATTGTGTATCCAAAGCAGATCACCTGCTGATTTGCTGCAGCTGCTATACAGAAAAGTTCCTTAAACCATAAAAGCTCTTTGGGCAAGTCCCCAGTGCTTGAGCAGCCGTTTCGTATAAGGACTGTGTTGGTACAGTGTGATGCACATTAGGGCGTACTCTTTGGCTATGTGAGTAGAAATAGCGACATACATTCATGCAAAAGGTGAGTGCACTTTAAAATAGACAAAAATATCTGTAATGGCAGACTGTCACTCAGATGCAATGAGCTAACTTTGCTATTTTTTAAAAAAATAATTTTATGGAGACAGTAAATCAAAGCATTCCCTTCACCTGTGAAGTTCAGCTCTCAGGATACACGTGTAATTATATTAATTGAAACATCTGGGCACTCTCTTTACCAGCGAATTAGGCCGATGCTCCATACAAGCCTTCTCTTCTGCAATTCTTTTAAAAAATGGCAAAATAAGCACTTTAGGGACTTTTTTCTTGCATTTTCCACTTTTCCCAGCGGTTATTTTCCTAATGTCGGCAGCGGGAGCCGTTGGTGACTGGTGGCGGCAGGAAGAAGCCTTGGGGACGGCAATGCCTGGCCTGTGCCCAGGAGCCTGCGGTGAGGATGAGGATGGTGAGAGGCATGACCCCGCTGCACCGGCTTGGAGGGAGCAGGAGGGCCCTATGCCGAGGTGGGTAGCAGGAGCACTGAGGTGTTTGGAGGAGGTGGCAGTCGAGGGTTGTTGGTTTCTAAAGCCCTTTAATCATCTGTTAAAATGCTGAGGGGGGCTTCAGGTTTCTTGTAAACACCAAGGCAAACGTGTGGAGGCCTGAAAGCAGTGGAGAAAAAAGGGAGCATGAGTCTTTTTACATGCATGTATTCCTGCAAAAAGAGGTGGTGGTTTGCAAGCTGTTTGCAGACACCAGCACATCACGCTGCAGCCTATCCCTGCAAAGCAAGCCAGAAAAGTCCCCAAACCAGCCCTCTGAGCCGGGATCCCACCAGGTGGAGATGCCTCCCTGCCATGGTGCACAATTAGAAGCTGAACGCCATAGGGCACAAGCACTCAGGTAAACAGGAGTAAAAGCCTCTTAACTAGCCTTTTTTTTTTTTTTTCTTTTCCTTTTTTTCTTTTTGTCCCCTTTTGCTGGGAGGTGTTAGCAAAGTAGACTGGGCTCTGCTCTGGGGTGGTCTGAGGCCAGCAAGGAGGACCAGCCTTGGGGGCAGGTTCTCCTGCTCCCTGAAATTTTCCTACAGCTGGAGTGTCAGGTTGGGGGACGGAGAGAGGGATCCCTGGGGGAGCTCCTGCTGTCCCTTAGGAGAAAGAGGGGAAATTAAGAGTAGAAAGGGTTCCTTGGGTGAGTGGTGTGTCTTTACTCATCCAGATTTTACTTAGGACAAAGCTTTTGGTGAATCTCTAAATCACAGTGACTTCCGTTGTCTGAAGTGATGCAAGCAACCAAGGCTTCTTGCCAGGCACTATGTTTCCATTGTGTGTACTGTGTGAGGATGAAGAACACTTGAACAGATATTAAATGTAACTGGCAAGAGCTGTGCAGAATTTATCCCGCCCTGGGGTTGTGAATATCCAGGCCTGAGCATTTATGTCCACCTTTTCGCCCCCTCCCTCCCCTAGCCCAAAATTTTGGCATGGAGAATGTCAAGCACTGTGCAATGTGCAGGCTTCTTAGATGCACATGAGGAAGAGGCTGCGTGAGGGCTCATGAGCTGTGCGTGGCGTGCACAGTGCTTGCAGGAACCATCTGATTTTCAGCACAACTGCCTGCTTGGTAGGCATGATGGGGATGTATGGGCCGAGCATGCCGTGTGTGTGCTACCTAATTCTGCTGCGTGCACAAAATTAGCTTTACTATGCATAAATTGGGAGCTTGTATATTCTAGAAGTGTGTAGGTGTCATCTTAAAATAGATACATGTGCATTTGTCTGTGTATCTTAAGCTGAAATACAGAAATATACTATTGGGATATGAATAAGACGTAAGGAAACTAAACTGGAGACAAAGTTGAGCGGACTTGCTGCATAAGTGAGCTTTTCTTTAAATGTAGAAATGAAATTGGTGTCGCTATGGTACAAGGCATCGGAGCAGGGAGCCTGGCCCTTTGTGTGGGACCCAGCATTCTGCTCTACCTTCCCAAACAGGCGGGCAAGAATCTCCAACTTTCTCCTCATTTTTTTTTTATTTTTAGTAACTGGGATGTCTTTGAGCCCTTGCCAGGAAGGCATTAACAGCAAACAGAAAGTGTTCAGCCTTGCTCTGTCTCCTAGGAAAGTTGTATTTACTCCTCTGCCCACCTTACTGTTTTCTAACAAACAGTGCTATAAACTTGGGGCAGAAGCCTGTATTCCCATAATGTGTGGGGTAGGTGCTTGAACACAAATACAGCTTCAAGATCATCATTGTTTTGACCTTTCTCTTCCTTTTCTTCTCAATGCAAAGCATGATCAATCAAGAGCTGCTCAGGGAGCACGGGGTCAATATAATTTGAGCTGGTTAGCGTGTCTGAGTGATGCCACTTCAAACACTGTGAGGCTGAAACCTGGCTGTATAAATAAAGAAGTGTATTAAAAGAACTCGGTGGGTAAGGGGAAGGACGTTTTTCTTTGCAAACCCTGTTTAATGGATTACTTATTTCAACGATGAAGTATCACTTTTGCATTATTCCTGAGCTGACAGTCTGTGTTTATCCTAATATAAATGAATCTGAAAAACAGAAACGATCCAAAAAACCCTGGAAGAACTGCTGCCCTGAGCGGAAGCAGGTGGAAGGAGAGCTGGAAAGGGTAGTGTACATGTGTTGGAAACTACCTTTGACTCCCCTTAATCAGCCTAGCCCAAGAATTCATCGTTCTTTTAAATCTAAACATAAACACACAGAAAACAGCATAATTTTCACTGTGGGACAGACTTTTGACTTGGTAAGTAGCACATCGGCTTGACCAAACTTGACCAAATTTGACCAGAATTTTTGTTTCCTATGTAAGAAAGTGAGTGGTATTTTATGGGTGGAATTCGTGTCGCTCGCTGTGTGTCGAGGAGCCTTTGGGTTGCCCCTACAGATATGGATAAGCTGCCTTTTTTTTTTTTTTTTGTAAACAAAGCAAATCTTAGCTTGCAGATTTAATGGAAAACATGAACCATCTGTGAATGTTACTTGCAGCTCATTTGCTTCATTGGCAAATATTAAACTGTGTTGTAAAGATCCAGTGAAATTATGGAAATGGGTTTTAACATTAAAATCAAAGTGCAATTAGAACATTTCACTGCATAATTGTTTGGCAGACTAAGATAGTAAGCAGAAGATACCCAGCTTTCTGATTTATTGGTCACAGCTTGTTTCTTTAGGACTACAGAAGCTGGGATACATTTTTATATTTATATTTTTAGATGATCTACGCTGTCATGAAAAAGTAGTGTGTACATATTTAGTTTTCTTTTTTTTTCTATGACTGTTTTTTGCATTTTCAACCTGTTATCTCAATTTTCTCTAACCCAGCATAGACTGCAGATTGCATGTTTCAAGGCAGTAGAGCCAGCAGTACATTTGCATTTTAATGCTGTGTTTGTCCTTGTATAGAACGTGTAGCCTACTTGTTTTTCTTATGTCTAAGTAATAAATAAAAAGATTAACCATCAATGTGGCAGAGTATTTTGCAAATAAATACCCTATTGCAATAGACAGGCAAATAATTACAAAACATACCAATTAAGCATGCTCAGAGTTGAGAAAGATGTTAAAAATGATGCTGATGTAGTATTGAAATCTCTTGAAAGATGTGTTTTCCTTGTGCTTTTTATTTGTGTGCAGGATGCTCAGGATAAGGTTACATCTACTGCCCTGAGCAGCTGGACACGAGGAGCTCCTAGATGTGGAGCTCCAAGTAGCTGAAGCTACTGCACAGTTATATGTTGTATAAAAGCTTTCAAAGCAAAGACTCTTTGGGGGATTTTATTTTTTTTCAATGCAGTGTTTGTACAATCGAGTCCCACATGTGACTAGATTTCAGGTGCTACTTTAGTGCAAATAATTTTTCTTTAATTGGACACTGAGAGCTCCAGACTAGCTTCAGGAGTAAATATTTAAGTACCTCTAATATTGGACATTGCTGAATGCTGCAGTGTTTTGTTTGCTTATTTGGGGAATAATGTTAGTTTAAGGGGAAAAAAGAGAAAAGTGTGGCTTTCTAGATGATCATCTTGGTGAGTTCAGCTGAAGAGTCCTCAGCCCTTTGCTGGAGAAGGCAAGCCCTGGGGCTCCAAGGAGCTCCTGGTGAGATCCAAGCAATCTTTCCATGCACTATGGGAGAAGCTTCTCTGTGCACACGTCGCTGTTGCATCTGACAGAGTATTGCTGGTGGCTGGGGGTGTAGTAGGAAAACTCTGGTGTCCCTAGCAATGCAGCAAGTCTCCGGTTCTAACGCAGGTGGTAGGAATGCTGTTTCCATGAGTGTGAATGGTAACCATGATAGCTTTACCAACACCATCTTTGGGTGGTGAGGAGATGTTGTCAGAACTAAGGGGTTTTGGTGGAATTTAGAGCACAGATCTTCTGCCAGTGGCTAAAACAAGACCTTTTCTCTGGCCCATAATGACTGGGAAGCTGGTTGAGTGCTCAGGACCCAAAGCTGAGGGTGGAGACCAAGTGGTAGCTGCAGGCCAGGCATGTGGAGGAGGAGGCTGGAGGCTGTTCCCAGGTTTCATTCTTGATCATATCCTGACACAGGGCTGGTGCTTTGGATGGGGTCTGAGCTGGGAAATGGAGTCCCTTCTAGCTTGGGATGCCTTGCCTGGAAATGTGAGCTGGGACGTGTGGATGCGGGTTTTGGCAGGAGAGCGGCCTCCCTGGCTTAACCCAGGGAGCCTGCTGAGCCCAAGGTGTTTGGAGCAAAGGCGGGCAGCTTGTGGGTTTTGGACTGGTTTTCTCAAATGGGCTGTAAGTTTTAATGTGCAAAGGCTGACAGTCTGCCTTTCTTGGTGCCACTACATATACGAATCAAAATAAAGCATTTCTCTAAAGAAAGAGCTTTTTTTTTAAAAAAAAGAAAAAAGAAAAAAAAACAAACAAACTCAGCAAGCATCATGCAAATAAACCTGCCTGCTCGATAGTGTTTCCCTGCAAACACCAACCCAGCGCAAGTCTTTGTAATGTGACAAATCAGTTGAAGCAGCAGGATCCTAACTGAGAAATAGCAGTATTTTTTTTTCTCTTTTTTCCGAGCACGTCTGGAGGTTAATTGATGAAAGGATTTCAAGTTGATAAACACAACAGGAGGATTTGGATGTTTTCTCTCGGATGGCAACCTGTATAGTCTGTGCTGCGAAGTATTTCTGTAGGACTGTAAGGATGAGTAAATTGCGATGATCGTTCCTCAAAAAAAGAAGTATTCTACACAGAGTGACTCTCTCCATTTCAGTCCAAAATAGCCCCCTGTTGCTGTGAAGTCTCGGCTCATTTCGGATCTCTTTGGGGACACCGGGCCTGGATGCATGTTGGTGATAATCCATGGGCAGGGAGGGGACCTCCACATCCCCTGGCTGGGAGGAAGGTGGGTGGGAAGGGGCCTGGGCAGCTCGTGGCATGCGGTGGGATGAACGCCGGCTCGCCGCCGCCGTGGAGCTCGCAGCAGAGTGCGAGCCGCGCTCCCGCCACCGGGAAAACTAATAACAGAAAAAACGGAACTGCTGTTCGGTTTCATTAAGCAGAAGCCTGATAAGATGAGCACAATTGAATTAGCGGCTCTCGGCGGAGCCGCCGCTCGTGGTGCGCGCGGCATCGCGGCTCTAATAGAGCATGACCCGCCGAGCTGGGCCGGCCGCCACACAGGCCGCGCCGGGGCCTCCACAACCGCGCTGGGGCCTCCATAACCACATCCCGCGTGGGAACCGGCCCTGGGGAGGAGCTGCCGCCGTGGGCCGTTACTTGGGTTCCCCCGACACACTTTTAATCAATTTTAGGATTGTCAAGGATTGGGTTAATTTTTTTTTAGATCTGGGCTTCTGGGTGCATCAGGACAGGCCAGCGTTGGTTTGTGGTGGTTTGAGGTCTCACGTCCCTCCTGGAAGGATGCAGCTGTCCCTACCTGCACATCTAATGATGCTTGTACTCCCGAGCCATCGCTCAGAAGCGTTTGTGTGAACTAGTCAGTTATGTGTTCATTTTATGTGGGAAAACTAAATATTTTTGCCTTACAGTTAACAGGGTAGTTATTGGTCTCAACTTTCTTTTTGGCTTTGAGAAGAACTTTTTTGAAGGAATGGCTGGTAGAACTTGGTTGGATTCCCAAACTGTGCATGGCATGACCTTATTTTTATTTTTTTCTCCTTAATTTATGTCCCTGAAAAGTGTCTATAACCACAAACAGACCGACGTGGATAACTGTGGTTTGTATTTATGCAACACAAACTTACTCAAGTGCAGAAATACCTTTTATACCTTTAGGTAATATGTGAGTACATCAACCTAACCCATAGTGCACAGAGCAGCTTTTTGTCTGCTGAAGTACCTAGAGTCAAGGTTTGGTAAGAGTTGGGGTAAAAAGGGGTAAAAAGATGTATCCTTTTCTTCCATTTTTGTTTGTTTTGTGGATATCACAGAAACTGTTATGCTTTAAAATAGTAGTTGGAGAAGAAGGAGACCCAGGCTCATCAAATGATATTTAGATACTTCCTTCAATTAGGTGCAGTAAATGGTAGATAATACGAACACCACGTATAGGATGTTTGACAACGAAAAACATGTTTAAGGAGGCTAATCTGAATTACGGTTCACAGACGATTACCTACATTGCATTAAACCCCTTTGAAGTCTCAGTATTAGAATGTCCATGATTCAGTTTAAATTCTTTATTTCTTATATAAATTAAGGTTATTTAATTCTGAACTAGAGACTTAGCAGTGCTTACTTTTGCACCTTTATTCTGCTAAAATTAATTTTTCAGACCTTTTTTTTTTTTTTTATAAGCTTTCAGCTGGCTTTTGCTAATCAAAACAGCGTTGCTATAGAGAGGATTTCTTCCTGCTCCTCAGCTCCGTAGTCTGGGGACTTTCAGCGGCTGCTGTAGCCATTTTGTAATAGTCTATTAAGTTGCTGCATTTTCTAAAGCATCTCTGATGTCCCGTCATTCTTGTGGAAGTGGTGTCTTCTTGCCTTTCAGGTTTAAATAATATGTTAGCAGATTTAAAAGCCTACTGTCCTTATATGATCAGAGTGAACTACTTCATTTTCAGTATGTGAGGAAATGAAACATTTTATAATAGAAACTTAAATCTTCTGCCTGTGGAATGAAATGACCTTGCATGGTACAAGATTTAGATTTAAGCCAATGGGAACTAAACCCTGCTATCTAGAGCCTTGTATTTTCAGCTAGCTGCACCTCCGGTTTGTAAAATCAAGATGGAAATTGTATTCTGAGCACTTTTATTCTAGCAGATTTAAATACAGTCATATAAATAAAGAGTATTAGATGGTGAAGATAGATTGGTAGTTAAAAAGAAGGGAAAATTTGAACGCTAATATTTTGGAGAGATTGAAGAGGTGGGTAAATCTGTCCCTGAAAGGTTCTCAGAAAGGAAAGGTTCTCGAGCCGCCCTGGTGACGGGCAGGAAATGTGAACCAGCAGTGGGGAGGGCAGCTGAGCGCAAGTGTGATGCAGGTCTCTGGAAACCAGGGTTAGATTGACCAATTTATCTTTTTTTTTTTTTCTATATATTTAGTGTAATTTCTAACATTCAGCCTTATTATAGTGTGGTAGATTTTGCTATTTTTTTAAAAAAAGTGTTTTGCTTTGATAAAATAGAAGACAAAGCATGCAGGTGTTCAAAGTCATACTAGAATTGATAGATATTAATTAGGTGCCTGTTAATTGCCTGAGGCTTCCTCAAGGAAGTGCAAAGAGGCATGTTGAGCTCCTGCTTAGTGACCTCTCTGCTGCTGTCTTAGTCTTGGCCTTTTGGTATCCAAAACAAAATCAGAATTTGATCCACCAAAATCCGCTTCCGGAACGGATTAATTTGTATAGGAATTAGAACATGAGGCTGTGCAGAAATGGATACAGGAGTTTAAATTTGTACCCTCTCTTAATCCAGGTCATTTTTCAAGAATAGGCAAGTCCTGTTAAGTGGGTTTTAACCCAGTTGGTTTAACGAGCTATCCAAGTTTAATACAGAAATATCCTAGCTTTAATGTAAAACATGTTCTTAGTGATTAATATTAAATGTCTGAGGTTTTTTTTAATTATTTTTTTAAAGAAAAAGCTAGGTGTTGAGTGTGTGTTGCCGCATGGACTGTACAACGGTGTTCCAGAGCATCTCTAATCTCATTCGTGGTAATTCTCATCAGCGTGCCTGTAGCTCTCTGTTTCTCCGTGAGACCAGCGAGACGACACCGACGCTTTACCCCCTGTGAGTGAATGTTTGCAAGCGTTCGGACAGCTTCCTAACGGGAAAGTATTCGTACTGCATAGCAGTGCATAACTTCACAGTACTTCCAAGGAAATATATGCTGTCTTTTTTTCTACTGTTCTTCAGTAAAGAATTACAAAGTAGGGGCATAGTTTAATGGGGATCCAGGAAAGCTCCAAATCCAGCTTGGCACCTCTTGCTTAAACTGATGTCTGTCTTGCCCTGGAATGGTTCTACTTCTCCAACTGGAACCTGCTGACGGTGGCTTCCTGGAGGAGTAGAGCTGGTGCAGTAGGAAAATATAGATTAGAAAATAAAAGGTTGGAGCTGCGGTGTGGCTCTGCCTTGCAGGCTGCCGGTCGTGTCACCCAAACACCGTCAGCTTGGAGGAACTGCCCTTCTATATAGAGAGCTGTTTCCTTAGGCCTGGCTCCTGTCCTACAGCTCTCATTCCAGGCGACTTAAAGGCCCCGTCTTGGCGTTAACCTCGTGTTTTGTCAGGTGGGACTGCGGGGCTGCCAAGCTCCCCTTACAGGAAAGTCAAGCGGGGAATCTTTTCTGGGATGCTGCAGAGCATTCCCTAACCCAGGTTGCACAGCTGAGCTTCAAGTCAAGTAACTTGTCGTGATCGGCTCCTGTTGGAAGAAGGACCAATTCCCGAAAAACGGCTTCTGCACCCACAGTGAAGCGATGGCAGCGCTCGGCAGCCCCTTAGTGTTGGTGACATTGCCATCCTGATGACAAACTTTTTTTTTTTTTTTCCACTGCTTATTGTGCAGATTTCCATCAGTCTGAGTTTGATTCATTTTACCTTTTTGCACCAAATATTAAATCATGTCATTTCTGTCTGTGGCAACATGTGCTTGATTTGTGGTATGCGTCTAACTGGTGAATGCACAGGGTAAGATGAATTGCAATACCATTTCTGAGGGTGTAATGATAACTTCTCATAGCTCTTGGCTCTGTCACTGTGCTGGTGTCGAGCTGTTCCCAAGTGAAAAGCACTTTGGGAGCCTGGGCTATATGTGTGTCATGTTATCTTTGCAGGAAAAAAAAGGCAGGGAGAGCATCAATATTAACTCTTTTTTTTTTTTTTTAAGAAAAAAAACCACCAATTGCACTGTATTTCTCCGTAACAAACTGAACTACTCAAATAGTTCACAATACTATATAGAACAAATTCAAGACGGGACAGCAAATGGGGACAAATAACTGCTTAAGAAGAGCAAACTAAAACACTTAAGCATTTAAGTTTTAATGTAAAATAAGTGGATTTCTTTTTCCTAACAGTGTCTTATAGTATCTGAACTCTGAAAGGTCAGTTTTGGCGTGGAAATTGAGGAATGGGGATTGCGGGGGATTGCTTCAAGCCTCTGTTCAGTGATGCATCTAGGATTTGGGCACCTCTTTAAAGGCATTGTGAGGGTTTTTAACACACCTTTATTAGCTCCTTTCTAACATATACTTTCTGTTGAAGCATGTTTAAGAAAACAGTTCCTCCAACTGATATTTTCTTTCCATTCTTGTGCCTTTTAGCTACTGTTTTAGTGAACTTACAGATGTGGTTAATTTACTTAGTTTACCTGAAGCTAGGTTGTGAAAGAATGAGTTATTAAAAACACACTTGTGTTTTTGCTGAATATAACCCACACTGGTAAGAAAATGGAACAACTACCATCCTAAAATATACGGAGATATGAATTCTGTGGCTATGAAGTATCTTCAAAATAAGCCTCAAGTCACAGAAGTGCTGCTTGAAAAGTCCTGACCAATCTCTTGTCCACCTTGTGCCTCTCACCTTGCTCGGAAGGAGTTTCTGAGCCGCAGTGCCCCAGGGTAGCGACACCTGCACCCCAAAGCTAATTCCAGAAGAACGTAATATTATTTTTCAGTCTCATACCCAATCCCTGTAGTATGATTTGGACTTATTGCTAGCTACGTTGTTCCTGTGAACTGTCTGAAGATATTTACAGTCTCCTCTTTCATTTCTTTGCTCTTTTACCTTTGCTTAAGCCTCTTGTTAAAGGAGTTAGTACCTTTATAACATTTTTTGGACTGTTGCTGTGAGAAAGTATAGAACATGTACTTTGCTCACCCTGCTAAAACCTGGTCTTTGAAAGTTAAACCTTGCTTTATTTCAGATGGCCACTTCTGTAGGACTATAGGTTGGTTCCAGCCAGAAAGCCCTTCTAAAATACTGAAAGGAACCATCATCTTTGTGTGGAGTTAAGTACGGGAGCAAGCAAGAAGGTTAGGAAGAGAAAGTTTGATTGCGGCCTGTTATGTTGTTCCAGAGAAATCTGGGGGAAGATCGTTCGGCTCATTCAGCTCATTCATCCTGAGGAAAACTAATGTCTGCTTCCCAAAATTATTTATAGTATGGAACATATGTGCCTTAAGTCACCTTCTCCTAATCATTATAGGTGATAAATCTGTGTGACAGATGTGTCTAAAAGGCATAATTTTATAAAGTAAAGAAAAAGGAAGAGGAAAAAGGGAGTAAAAAGAAGGATCTGTAGACTCTGACCTGGCTTTTTTTGTTCATTTTTTGCTTGTTTTGTGAAAATAAGCTGAGGAGAATCAAGGACCTGTTTTGCAGATATCTGTGTGGTCTTTCATTTTACATAAATTGTTGTGTGTAATATTTGCATATCTGCATTTCCTAAAGGTCCTTACAGCTAGAATGCTGTAATTGCACCCTTGGGAGCCACTATTTTTATTTCTCTCCAGAATCACCTCATTGAACACTCCTGACTGCAGCACTCCTAGCCACTTCAGTTGCTCTTTTCTAATTACTGAGACTTGCCAGCAAGGGGGACCTCCCCCCAATTTCAGCTGAAGAGCTTGTCTGCTTCCAGCTGAGCATCACTTCATAGTAAAACCTATTCTTTTTGCAAAAAGAGGTGGGAGGGAGATCATGGTATAACTTTCCCTTACTAAATCCAAAGCTTTTTTTGTCCTATTTTTCTGTGTAAGCTGCTAGGAAATTGAGTTCATAGCACTGAGGACACAGTTCAGAAGTTTTGAACCCTAACGTACCTGCTTTACTGAGGAAGAATAATGAAGCAGAATAGCCACAACTGCTGGAATAGTCTCACTCGATTGAATTGCATCAGTTTTAGGCAACTTGATTTGAACTGTGACACGAGAACCAGAGCACTGTAAACAGCATGGCTCTGTGAGCAGCACCCTTCCTCCCATCCTTACCAAGAAGGATCAACTCTGGTAATTTTGAAATGTATGAACTTCAAGGGGTTTGAGTCGGGCATATATCTTCCTTCAAACCGATATTATCTACATCTGCTGTGATCTATGCAGTTCACACAGCAGGTTGTTTCCAGCTACAATTTCAAATTGTAAAAAGGTGTTTGAAAATTTGAGCAGTTTTTAGTAGGGGTAAAAGATCTGGTTTGGGGAAAATAAGATTGAATTCAAGTCCACGCTTCAACTTATGTTAACTGTGAGATAGTATCTACGGGGTGTGTGTGGTTTTGTTTGTTTGTTTGTTTTTGTTTGTTGTTGTTTTCCTCCTTCCTCACACTCCTCTCTACTTCCTAACTTTAGACAGAAGCAGATGGAATGAAATTCTCTCTTTCTCAGACCCCCTTCCAGGATATGATGTTTTCCCAGGGACAGATTCACCGGCAGAATCGAGGTGGGGAATTGCCCTGCTGCATTTCTGACCCAAATGGAGTTTGGAAATATTACAAGAAAGTGAGTTCTTGCATGATTTGGCGATGTAGGAAAAAGATGCATCCGTACTGCACAGATGTATGACTGCTGACTAACCCGTGTGGCACAAGGAACGTGTCCCTGAGATGCCCTGGAGCAGATGCGGTGCTGCTAATGCACGGGTGTCCCAGGTGAGGTGCTAGTGATGGGAGGTCTGAGCACAGGAGTGGAGCTCAGGGCTGTCCTCACCCTGTTCTGGGACTCAGGATTTGTGTTACTTGATTATTTTTTTTTATTTTTTTGCACACTACTAATAGTTGGAGGCTACAAAGATCTTGAGGGCAGTATTGGAGGGCTACTGCCCTTGCTCTTCTTAGTGGTCTGCTTGTCACGGGAGATGGAAGATCGATGTTGCTGAGCCCCTGCCTGGACTGGAAATGCAGCCCTTTGCTCAGCTTGTAGCACGTTACAAGTGTTTGAATGTTGCAAAAATGCTTTTGATGTAAAGGTGAAGCAGCCCCACAAGCCCCAAAGTCTGACCTCTTCCAAGTACTGGATCTAAATTTTAGCAAGAATCTGTGGTAAAGAGGTGAATAATACACACTGGTTCTACTCCATGAGAAAATTGTTTAATAATCCCTTTAATATTTATACGTGAGCACTAGCCCACTGGCCTGGTAACTGAAGGGCAGAATGGCTACCCATTTCCTTCAAAAACCTTCAAGTAAGCTAAATTTCTGCAAAATCAATATTACATCAACAGAAAATGTTCTGTTACCTCAGGATCTATCAGTCTCTTTTTTCTCTCTCTCTCTAAGCTGACATAAGTAACTTCTGGGGCTGCAAATATACATGCTCCTGCTTTTTGTGTGTGTTTAATGTAATTCATGGACTGAAACTTAGGTTGCAATTGAAGCAATAAGACGCCTTAGAATGCCACAAAATCTCTGCTTTAGTTTGCAGCACAGAAGCCACCGAAATGACAACGGGGAAGCAGCTACCGGAGCAGTGCAAAGCACGTGTGGCCTGATGTGAGCGGATGTCACCAGCATGTAAAGCACACGTCCTTATCTCTGGCAAAGCAGCGTGCTAATGAAGCATGGCCCCCGTGTCCAGAATGACCATTTCTAACAACACTGCTCTCTACGTGTCTATTTCTTGAAGAAAGTGAGACAAGGATGAGCGAGGCAAATTGCCTAAGGCCAGACAACCCGGGAGGCAGGTCTGGAATGGATGTTGCGGTAAATCATTCACCTTGTCTGCGTCCCACCCAGTCAAAAACAAGCTTATTGTAATATTTCCAGGTTCTTTAAAAAGCAGATTTCATCATTAAATGTAAAGGAATTTATAAGAGGCTGCTACCTTTATACTTGCTCTACAGGCTTATGCTGAAGCTTGGTAAGTCCTGAGAGCAAAAACAAGAATACATCCCGCATCGCCTATTCTGTGCTCGGCAAATGCTTTTAAAATGTAGTCGTGTTACCTACCTAGCAATTGTCCCTAGCAACCTCTCGAGATCTGAGCTATTAACTACCAGTGAATGAGTATATGTGCTGTGGCCTTTAACCTCATCTTTGGGTTCTCATTTCAGATGTTTCTTTCAATAACTTCACTAGTTTCCTGCTTCTATTTTTTGCCACTGATATTTTTTTTTTCCCAGAGCCATCTCCTACATTTTTATCCTGTATCCCCAGGACAGAAATACTTACCTTTCTTTCATATCTTATGTGCAATTTGTTGGCCCTGACAATTCCTTTCATTCTGAAAAATATTGCTTTGGAGAAATCAGTTTTAAACCTAGCAGCAACCCAGACTATTTTTGTCTGTAGTTGTTTCAAAGAAATACCAGTTGCCAGCTTGTCTCGAATGCAGCAGCAGCAATTGGCACCTCCAGGTAAGGACACACTTCTGTACACTTCTGACACACTTCTGTACAAAATGCTGCTGTTCATTTTAGGCAAAAAAAGGAAAATGATGGAGGAGAGAGAAGCTGAAAGGGTTGATGAGCTCCCCCTCAGAGCGAGCGCTGCAGAAGGGGGAGACAGAGCAGAGAGCCACCTCACGTGGACACACTTTGCAGTGAGCGCACTCGACCCGTTGGACTTCCCGGGCACTCTGGCTTGGATGAATGCTGAAGCGGGAGGAGAAGGACGGATGTTTGCTTGCCAGCGTTAAGAGAATAAATAAAAAATTAACTAAACTTATCCCATCTGCTGCTCTAGCAACTTGAACATTGTCCCAATGGCTTTTAACTTTTTTTGCCAAGCTTTTGAGAATGAGGAAGTTTTAAACGTGTCCTTTAAAATTCCGCCTCAGTAGAGCGGGCTGCAGCTGCCCGTTGCCATCTGTGCTGGGAGGAGATGGAGCACCTGGAGTAACACGGTGCTGCCCAGCCTCGGGTGGCCCTGGGGGGACCCTTAGGTGCTGCCCATGGTGTGGTGCTCTCCTTGCTCCTCCGATGGCTTCAGTGGGACGCAGACACATGGCGTCCAAAGGCTTTGCTTGCATGTGGTGATAGCTGCCATCACGAGGTGCTTTGGTGTCCTTTTACGGCCAGCATCCTTCTAGGTGAAGTTTCTCATCAGATAAAGCTTTGTTGAGTACATTGTAATGGTGACGATCACCTTGTCTGATATGAATAAGGCAACTTCTTCCTTTGAATGTGGCTACAAGAGTAATGGCCTTCTCTGTTTCTTAAAAGGTAGCGCTCATAAACTAGAGAAGGTCTCTCGCCTGGCCTTAACGCATCTATATATCAGACAGAGGGAAGCCCACAGGGAGGCACCAACCTCCTCCTCCACCCAGTGCTTTTTGTGTCTAGGTGATGAGCAGAAGCAGGGCATGGTGCATGGCAATGGTGTTTCCTCTTCTGGGAGGGTTGAGTGTTTTGTGATAATGCAGGGTGACATCTGCTCATGTACACTGTATTTTCACCTGGTTTTAGTAGCTGATAAGCTGCTGCTAAGCTTGTGACTTTAAGATTTTCCACATAGAAACTCTTGCGAGGTTTTAAGTAAACTATCTCTCAATGGTTTCATGCATGAAAATCTATTTATCCAAGAAAATATTAATATAATTGAGATCCTATATTTAGGATCTTTCTTAGTTAAGATAGATATCCCTAATAATGTTCACTATGCCCCATAACCTTCATTTTATTTTTGTGAAGACAAACTGATGCATTCCCTTTGTGTGGACACATCTTGGATCTACTGTAATATCCAGCTGCTAAGCAGTGTAATTGTGTCTAACATTGTAGGAGAGGGAGTGATCTTCCAGAAATATCCAGGACCTCTTATGTGCTGCTGCAAGTGTGGGATAGGAAGGGACAGCTTTGTTTTATATTTGCTTTATAGTGGAAATATGAGACTAGTTTATCCATACTTTCTTAGATTTTTGTTGCCTTCTTTTTTGTAGATTCAGCACAGCTGTGAGTCTTCCTGCATCTTAGCAATCTTCTATTCTTCACTATGCTTTTTTTTTCCCTCTTAACTACAACCTATTCTTTTCATAGTTAAAATAACCTCTGTGCTATTCCCACAAAGGCTAAAAGACAGAAATGCATAATGCCACCATTACTAAAAGCTCAGCCAGTCCTTTTTTACATGCATCACTAATGCTCGGGTGTTAGATGTCTGTGAGTATTTAAAACAATACATTTAAGACTGAGTATTGTTAATAAGTCCCTTATGTCCCCCTTATAGAAGGGATAAGAAATACTGTTTTTAGCAAGAGTGTGCTCTGTGTTGTGGAGTCACAGAAAAATGCATTAATATCAGTGAGGAAAAAATGCAGTACCTCGTCTCTATCAGTTAATTTAAAATCTTGTTTCTGTCCCTTTTAGGATACAGGTCTATTATACTTTCTTTCTATTCTCATTTATTTTTTAGGCTAGAGAACTGATCATGCACCCCAAATATCTTTCTATTTCTTCTTGCATGGTATATTTCAAAGGTGAGTTTTACAGAAAGTACAATATGATTTCTGTAAAGTTAAATAATGAGAATGAAAGTTTCTGTTCTAGGGCATCTCTATAAACAAAATTATGAGTTACCAAATTGCTTAAAAGCTTATCTAAAGGATGTTTTAGAATGTCACATATAGTAAGATACACTAGCACAAGTATTTTATAACTGCAGCTGAATTTTAAATACCCTTTTGTTTTTATATGCCTTCAATCATCTCAAAGGCCCAAAAACACAGCTAGAGGTCAAACTAAATGAAAATGGTGACATGATCTAGGCATATAAATTTTTCATTTGCACTTGTAATTGCTTGAAGACATAAAATAGGAGATCATCTTGCAAACTTTCACTGGAAGTATAAAATAAACCTGTGGAGAAAGGTGTGTGAATTACTTCGATCCATGATAGCTCTGTATTTGATGTTAGAATTGACTTTTATAGTTGATCTGAAAAGTTATCTTCTTAAAATAACACCGTCTAGGGTAATTAGCTGGGGAGGGTGCAGGTTCTCCCCTAGGAAGAGAAATTTGTTGGGACTGGGAATGCGGAAAGCGAGAGCACGAGGTTTTATCCAATGCAATGCCAGGTACAGCTTGATTTCATAAAACAATAACCCCTGGCTGATGGAGTGTGATATGGCACATCTTCAAGAATAAATGAGACAAAATATTCCAATTACAGACTAATCTTACTTCTTTCTATCCTGAGCCAAGTCTTTGCCTCAATTGTTCAGCAACAAATTACCCCAGCAGCAGCAAACTACCACGGAGGCTAGCAAAGTGGTGCCTGCTCCCAGAGATTAACTGGCCATGGGCTGCTCACATGCAGACTTCTTAAAGAGAAAAAAGGAAACTAATTCACAGCACATGAGACACCGATGTCTTGTTCTTTGTCTTCAGAGGTGCCTTCTGTGCTGTGTCCACCAGGATTTTTTTTTTTTTTGGAAGCTGCTTTTTGAAGATTTGTGAATGCCTTCTGCACAGCACATGGGTCAATAAAAGAAATCAAACCTCGAGCAACAGTTTTATGGAAGGAGGGGACTCTAAAAGTGGTGAGTAGTGACAATTAACGCAGGTTTTCAGGACCTCAGAGAGGTTTAAATCATGACTTGCTATGAGCTTCCTAATATATATGTATCATAGCATGTATTTCTACTTTTATTTTCTGTTGTGGGCTGTAAGGTTTGGGCTCATTTTTCCCCTGCACGCTCTTGAGGAGATAACTCAGTGGCAAGGCATCGCTGAGATGTGGAGAGCCAAAAAGGTTAGACAGCAGTTGCTGGCGTTTGTGCATCTGCTTGTTTTTCGGTCAGATTTCTTTAAAAACTTGTCTTTCTTTTAAAATACAAGTTTTGCTCACCTTGCACTGGATTGTATTGTGCAGTACGCACCGAGTCCCTTTTGGGTACCTCTCACTGAATGTTTCCAGGGGCTAGAAGGGCAGAGCAATGTTACGGAGCAAATGTTATAAGAAAACATTTGCGGAAAGAGATTTCCAGAATACAAAAAAAAAAATGAGTCCTAGGGCATGATTATGAAATGTGTCACTTCACTGTGTTCAGGTGATGGTGCTTGAAGGTTAAGCAAGGTAACCTGGGCTAAGGGCTGTGGGTTGTTGGCGTTCAGCTGCCCACATCACTAGCTGCTCTTGTGCGTAGAGAGGCAAAACCCAAACAAGAGGCAAATCCAAAGGTGCTAATTAAGACCCAAGAGCCACCAGTGCTGACAAGGTGCTGCACATGGCCAAAGCGTAGAGCAGATCCCATTGCCTTCAGCTGGAAAGAGGGGTGAAAATTATTTAGGTGCTCTGTTACAGCAAACTAAAGCAAGCCGTGGATGCTCTTCTCTCCATGTGCTGGGAGTCATCATGGGTGCTCAGGTGGTGCTCGTTTGCTTCCATGTGGTGCTCATTTGCTTCCTAATGGCAAAGCTTCAAGACTCTTTTCTCCAACCCACCCCCCCATAGCACCCTTGGGGAAAGAGTGTCAGAGGAGGTATGCAGCTCCCTTTTCCTCCTGCTGGGCTACACGGGTTGTACAGCTAATGTCTTTTCTTGTTGTTGTTTTTTCAGAAGTTGCATATTGTTTATAAAATATCATGGTTTATAATATGTACAGGCATGTGGCAGAACTTGAATATGTGTTGGAGGCCTTAAAAAATGCATCGCATATGTCTTTAGGGCAAAGAAAGCGTTTTTGCTAATGCCCTGGAATGTGTGCCGGGTCTTCAGGGCATGCTGTGGAAGGCAGCCCTGGGAAGCACTGTCCTGCTTTCTGAGATGCACAAGTTACCACAGTGAGTTAGAGAGTTAGATGGTGAGGAAATAAGGAAGGAGACACTAGAATAAAGTGCAGAGAGGAATGTCACAAAACTATTTCTAAACTTCTATACTAAGGCTATAGAAGTGTTACTAAGTTAATTTTCCTGTGTACATTGGATGTATAAAACATTTACTTTATTTTTGTAATAAAAACAAACAATTAAAATGTGTTTTTTGTCTAACTCACAAAAAATACTGCTTAAGGAAAGCTTAAGGGATATGTATATGTTTATGGGGAAATGATTTTCTGCCCATTTAGTTGTTGAGATGATGACCCTGCTGTTGTTTTGCTTATTCCCTACTATTCTGGGCTACACTTAAGAAAGATGTACTTTGGAAGGGTTTTAGTGAAATGGATGTGAGCTCCTCTGCTTTTTACAAGCATAACTTTGCCCTATTCCTACCATTAGTTTGGGGATAACTTGTTCCCCCAGGATATTGGATTTGCTGCAAACACCAAATCTAGTAGGAAATTCTCCCTTCAAAGGCAGAAATGGGATTTTTTTTTTTTTCCTGACACTTTTGCATGTTTTTTAAATCTATATTCTCTTCTGTAACAAATTGGGGGTCGGGGAGGAAATCAATTCTGCCTAAGTTGCATCTAAAAATGAGTGAGGCAGCCTCACTGCAGCAAACAAGCTTAATTGAGATGCAGGTGTGTGCAGTCGCATTGCTCAGGCAATTGAGCGCAGTCGATAAGCTCCTAGGCTCCAGCTCTCTGAGGGCCAATATAAAAGAAAATACGCAGCATCCGTGGTATGTTTTTTCACTTTGTTTTGTGTTAGTACATAGAGGTGTGTTGAGGATGTTTCTGCAGTATGGTCTCTGATACGATGGAAATCACCAGGGATGTTAAGGTCCTCATTGTGGACTAAATCTTGGCTTCTTGTGCTAGAAAGCATGGGACAGTCGAAGAAGCAAACCCAGCTGTGACTCTCCTAGCCAAGCAGGGCACTGTATTATCCCCAGTGTGAAACAGCTTTCTGGTGACCACCACAGCCTTGCTGTGGCAAGGGGAGTTTGACTTGTTGCTGTTTGCTGCAATTAAGCATAATTTGGATAACTAATCAAAAGCTTTAAAAAAAAAAAAAAAAAAAAAAGCATGTGTTTTTCTTCCTGTGAACTTTAATCCTGTGTCTTTTTTTTCCCCTCTTAATTTCTTCATTAGTAACCTTAAAAGTGAAAAGATGTTCTTGAGGTTTTCCAAGTGCAGAAACACTGTTCTTCTGTGTTTGCAGCTATGGGATGTGATGTTTCAAAGTGCTTTTTTATTTTCAGTGCCAAATACATCTTAATTTTATTTGGCACTCAGTAAATATTTATTTTTGCTCTCCTAGAGATAAAGGATTTGCATGCAAGGTTTTGAGTGGCTTTGAAACAATATTTGTTTTGATAATTGGATGCATTTACCCTGTGCTGCTGTTGCTTTTTAAAAATGGGCTGGTGGTGTTTTTATGGGCTTTGTCCTTTCTAGATTTGTTTATAAAAATTAGATTCTTAGCTTAAAATACACTGCATATTTGTTATATGAGCTGTGCAGAAGGAAAATTAGAGAATTGTTCTATCCATTAAATTCCTGCCCAGACAGGTGGGGGGGGGGAAATTTGTTCTGTTTTTAAGCTATTTCAACACCTGGTATTTATTCAGGATGCCATCAAGGGCCCATCTTGTTCTCAAATGGCTCTTCTCGGCTCTCCTTTCTGCTGCTCCTTGGTTGAACATGACAGACTGCTTTGCATAGCGAGGAAGCTTTATTCCTCGCTAGGTAGGATCACGTGTTGACATCTCTTGGGGAGTCCCATATGCCAAGGAACCCGAGCTGCTCCTTAATGCCTACCAGGCACGTGACAGGCCTCAAGAGCCTCTCGCAAACTTTCTCTCCCATCAGTTTGCTGTTTGTAAAAGCTAATTTAGTGGCATGCGTAGAGATTCATGCATAGATGCAGTTAGAGATTCTTAATGTATTTCTTTCTTGAAAGAAGTAACTGATACCACGCAGGCTGCCTTAAGTGTGGGTGTTTGTTGCTGCAGTGTTGCTGTTCTGGAGATGCCATTAGCTCTTTAGCTACTGCGGAGCAAAATGGAGACCTTGAAGACTGGTCTAGGTTCAAATTCCTGGAAAGACCCATCAGACAATTAAGTTCTGCATGTTAGGAGAAGAAGATAGGTGAAAGGGGACTTAAATCTGTGAGTGACTTTGCTGCACTGTATGGAGGCATCAGCCTCAATTACCATTCTAGGAGATGCATCCTGGTAATTAATCAGCAGGATGTCTCTCTATTATGGCATAAACAAATTTGTTTAGCTCCTCTTTGAGGAGCTGAATGTTGTTAATGAACTGTTTGTTTATTTTTTATTTTTACTTTTTTCTTCAGAAAGTTTCCTAAATTGCTTTTGACACTTTCCTACTCATTTTCAGTAGTGAGCTTTTATTTGTATACTTGTTTTTTTAAACAGGATTATCTAGATTCTGTGCATTTTGGGGTTAGTGACATGCACATGTTTTTTTTATGGGTCAGCTCTTCTGTCAGGCAATGCAATTCATTTTTCACTAGCCCAATTTCACAGAGATGAGAAGGTCAGAATTCTAGTTTTTCTTTATTTGTTTTCTGTTTTCTTTCATTGGATTTGAAAGGAGGAAAATGAGTATTTTTTACTCTAGAGTCTAAATATTTAGTGAGCTTTAGCAACAAATGCCCTTAGTTCTGGTTGAGCTCTTTTCTAGGGTTGTGAAATAGTGACCCAAGTGCATGTGATAATTTGAATTTGCGTCTATGCACTTGCTGTGTTAGTATGAAGAGCTCTAGGTTAGGTGATGTCAGTCTAGCTGTACACATCAAATAAAGGGATATAACAAATATTTAGTCATTCCAACACACCCTTTTATCTGCCACATCAGAGACTGATCATTGCAAATGGGATTATGCAGTAATATAACAAATGTATTTTGCTTCTGTCCTCCAGCAGTTATCAAATAGGGAGAAAGTAGGAAATATTCCCTCAAACATACCTTTTTTTCCCCATGTTCTTTCTCTGATTGCTGTTCACTTCATGTTTTTCCTAAGTAAAGGATGAAAAATGTCTACTTTCATGAATCATACTTAAAATGATGGAATTCAGCTTTTGCATATCAGTGTTTTCTACAGCTCTGGATTTATGTGGTAGAGAGATAAATGAGATCAGGTGGCACCTGTTTTTAACTGTATTGGAACTTGCCCTTGCATAGGTTGATCCATTTGTTGCAATATCTCTGCAAAGTATTAGGAAAGTAAATTCCAGCAACAAGATTCCAGCAACTTGGCCTGAACTCTCTTGAAGCGTCTTCTGCACCTTGTGTATTATTAACTGTGTAGTTTGGTTGTCCAGCATGAAAATTTAGGTAAGTTAATTTGGGCGGAAATTCAAGCATTTTACACCAATAATAAATTTAAAATGAAAGTCTCCTTCCAGCAATGTGTGGCAGTGATCCACAGCTGTGCAGCCAGGTGCTGGCACCAATCCCTCTGCAGTGTGTGCTACAAACCAGTTGTGCCTTTGAAGTGGCTGGTGAGGGTCTCCTTGAGACAGCTCCTGGATTGGCGTTGGGCAGGGCGAGAGGGGGAACATCCCTGCTGCCTTTTTGGAAATACTTGCCAATAAATGCTAGAACTGGTCATAGGTGAAATGCCTCTTTATAGGTGGAGGGAAGGGACAATGCTTCAATTAGTGAAAACAAATTCAGTTTTTATTGGATACTTTAAGATTTGCCATTAGCTTTTTTTTTTTTCTGTCTGTTTTTAAGTCAAGGTGGTATGAATACCTGTTCTCTTCCTGGGCATCTGCTTTATTGGTTGCTGTGCCAAATTATGAAAATTCCTGTGACAATGTTACTGTTTTCCTAATGGTTCATGTCCTAGTGGATACCCTCCATTGCTCTAAAATATGCAATTATTTAGTTGTCATTGCAATCCTATTATATTGCCATTATGGAACGTCTGGTGGGGAAAGCTAGGAACATGTTATTAATGCTGAAAGGGACAATTTACTGAATCTCACTAAATGCCACCACTTCTCAAAAATGAATCAAAATTACTTTATTATGCATGCCTGTCATTAATAATCTGTTCAGATAAAGATCAGAAGCCATTGATCATTTTTGGGAGTTGAGGTTCTTTGCATGCTTTTTAGTTGGTTGCAGCAGTAGGAATGTCTACATCTTGTTTGGACTTCTTCCTGCATCTCCTGTACTCCCCCAAAAATAAAGGGAAATTGGGAATATGGGTTTCAAGACCTTGCATGCAAGTGACTTCCATGACCCAAATTTGCTTAGTCTGCGTTCCATTTCCTTTGTTTGTTTTAGTTGCTCCAGACCTCTTCAGAGCATAGAACCGTTTTCTGTGAGCATGTGGAATAATATTGTGCTGTGTACAACAGCGCTTGAGATCTGATTACCACCAAAGTACAAATAATTACCTTGCTGCGTGTGGCTCTTGACCTCGGTGAGGGCTGGTTGCATTTGAAGCACGTGCAGCCTTTTTTGATGTGCCCAAGGGTGCTTATCAAGTGAGCTTAAAATGATAGGCTATTCCCAGAGATGGCTTTGGGGATTGGTCAAGTTGAACTTCTTATTGATTCTAGAAATTGCATTTCCTTCCATGGATGGCAAGTTGCAAGTAAGGCTGAATGGATTATTCCCTCATCTTTGAAATTACCGTGGAAGGAGCTATGGGAAATACAGAAGAAATGTCTTTGTGGAACATTATAGCGAGCAACAGGGCCTTCTCCAATGTATTATAAATGCTGGAGAAAAAAGCTGTTTTAACTATAATGAAAAACCTATCTTACAAGTCCCTTAATATCTTTATAGTTCAATGTCTTTGTAAGTGCACATAAAACAAACTGAAGAGTATTACATGCAAATTATGATT
Organism: Tinamus guttatus; assembly: GCF_059628265.1. Classification (NCBI taxonomy): domain Eukaryota; kingdom Metazoa; phylum Chordata; class Aves; order Tinamiformes; family Tinamidae; genus Tinamus; species Tinamus guttatus. The sequence goes on along the minus strand of NW_028288706.1, from coordinate 2,186,636 downwards.
AATAATTTGAGCTCAGGGGGGCATTAGAAATCTTAAGGTGTGATAATTGAGGAATGTATCAGGATTAAGAATGTGGATATATGCTTATGCTGCAAGTGTGTCTCCAAGCAAAGGAAGAATAATTTGTTTTGACTTTTTTCTCATTTTAATGCATGTGGCAAATTTATCTATTTCATAGGGGTTCTGCAAAGACTCCTTTTTTTAATCTTTGTTTTCTTCATGGTAATTTTGTATTTGCAGTTCTAGGACAGCTGATACAACACAAACAGAATTATTACTACATAACTTAGTTTGGAAAGGGGGTTTTGGAAACAGTTTTGAATTGGCTTGTGGCAATTTTCTTGTACATATACTCATTTTAACTGCATAAAAACTACTATATTGTACTTAGAAACTGCAGTGAATGTGCATTTAGATGTTATGAATAACTGCAGTTAAGTAGAAATGAAACCGAAATAAATCTGAATTTTATTTGCACTTTTCCTTCATTTTATGCCATTAAAGCTGCTACCTTTTTCTCAGGCTATGCTGTTGAGGATAAAAGTGTGTGTGTGTCTGAAATGCTGAAGTGCTGTTTGCCACCACACCCCCTGGTTTGTAACTACAGAGGCTCTGCAGTGGAATTTGACTGTGGGATGTTTTGTTGTTTGTGCCTGTCATGGAAATGCTGTAATGCTAATGCAATGTACGGCCCAGAAATACGAAGACCAACTTGATTAAATGCTCTGATATGATCTTATGCCTTAAAGGTGGTGGGTGTCTCTGATAATTCCGATGCATTCTGAAAATGGAAATGCTGCTGAGAGTATGTGGTGGGTTACTTCTGCTCAGGGGCGTCCATGGTTTTAGTTCACCCAGTGCCACTGTGTGGATGTCCCTAGTTCCTTTGATCTATGTCTGTTTGCATTGAAGGAACTGTGGATAAAAGCTCCCAAAGGATGTCAGTGATCAGGCAACTGTTCCACATTTTCAGAGGTGATCTTCCTGCTTGGGAAGACCCAACACAGAAAGTGAGAGCCCTGTGTGTGCCTGTCTGCCTAGCAGCTCCCCAGGGCTTGCCAGCACCTCCTGGCAAGGCTTCCTGCTGCTGTGGAGTCATTAGAGTAGATGATAAATACATGGGACTGGTTCCCCAATTCCACCGCCTGCTGCCTCTCCTTGTGAGCCCTTTGAAATAGGGGGGAAAAAATAAAATTGGCATTTTGTGCTTCTTCATGCTATGAAGAAGGAAAAACAATTATATTCCCACTGTATTCCTTCTGCTTTAGAAAAATGAATATCAACACAATGATATTTCTGAGAAGGGTTTGAGTACCCGAATATGTGTTTTCTGTTTAAACAGCTGAGATTAAAAGCAGAGCTGACGGAGAAACGTGACTCTCATGAGGCCATACTTGCATGACCCAGAAATATTTTTATTTTCTCCCTGCCATTTTGCATCCTTGTGCTCGTGAGTCAGGTTGGCCTCACCGCTGTGCTGCTGGTAACGGACCCCAGTGCTCCAACGCAGCCATGTTCAGTCACCCTGCCCTGCAGGGCCCTCGCTGGCCTTGTAGGGAGGTAGCAAGGCCTGAGGCTCGGCTTGAGCTTGCTTCAACCTTCCTGGAGTGTGGTGGTTTTCTTTGAGGGTGCTAAAGTGTGCCAGAAAATGAATGAAAGTAACCCTAGGTGAACCCAGAGGAAAGGAAGAGAGAAGTGGGGAAAGCCCTTTGAGATGGCCTTTTCCACAGGTGAAGAGCCTGGGATGTGGCTGCCTGTGGCAAGCAGTGACAAGGGAGGCTGGTCCCACAGCTGTGGGGTCTGGAAGGCGAGTGAGCCCCTCATGGGACAAGGGGACCCAGAGCAGTGCTGTGTGGGCCCAGCGCTGCCAGCTGCCTCATTGAGGCTGTGCGTTTCCTGCTTTGCTTCATCTTTCTGCAATAATTAAATCTGGGCTAATAATGGTTCCTTGATTAGACTGTTTATATTTCAGTAATAGTCACTGGCTGTGCATACAAGGTGCATTTTCTTTTTGCCCTTGGCAAGACTTTGAGTGTAGCTTTGAGCTCTGAGTTCACTATGGGACAAATGAGAAGCAAAATCCTTGCAGGCTGCTGGAATGAGAACCTGGGCAGTGACTTGAGGATGAGTCCTGCAGCAACATGGTCATCCTCTTCCTTTCTAGCCTCTTTGATCATGTCTGTCCCCTTTCCCCTTGAAGGAGTTATCTACTTGACTGAGGATTCAAATAACTGGGAAAATTTTTAATTCAGGCCCTAATTAATGATTATAATGTACACCTGTGGTGATAATACCTTTATTAGCATTGAAACTGTAGACATCAAAGCATCATATCAGGTAAAACCATCTATTTCTAATTTAAGAGATTCAAAATTAAGGTGTACTTTTGTCTAAATGAAATCACATCATAACTGGAGTTCTGCATAGTGAGCAGAAATCCTTCTATCCTAAATTGAAGATTAATAACATGCTAGCGGTTTATGTTCAGTGTGGCAGCTGAAGCATTAGGTTGCAATACAAGCTTAACATCACCAAGCACTTCATGAATTTATTCTTTTAACACCTGCCAAGTGTCTTAAGAGGTAAATGCATTAACATTATTTTTGTTTTATAAATAAGCTTGAAACAGCGTTTCTACCTTAAAGTGAACACTTTCAATGAGGAAGAAATGCTGCAGCTTTCAGAGCAATAATCCATATTCTGTATGGATAAACTGAGGGTGAAGGCAAAGTGCTTTATCTCTATCTAGTGTTGTAACTATGTTATCTTTTTGCTTTATAAAAATGAGAATGTTCCTGTTGAACTACAAGCAATGTTGAGGCATTTCTGCAGCTGCTTTTGTTTCTTTTCCAAATTCCTGTCCTGTAACTATTGGTTAAGGGTTTGCTCATTTGTTTGTATATCCTCATCTCTCCAAAGTGGAAAGCTTATTCTTTCTACGTGGAGGCCTGCCTCAAGAACAGAAGTACAGGATGCCTTGTTAGCAGATAATCAGCCTCAAGGAAGGCAGTACAGGTGTCTTGTTTGGTACTGTGGCCCTTGAGGTTAATTAACATCAACAGGTAAGGAACAAAGCAAGAAAAAGAAGAAAACTGCAACCACATGGCTGGCACATGATTAAGAAGCTTATTAGATAATCTTGATGTAATTCTTTAGACTATTGGCTTATTTAGCAACTGTGTTTTGTGTGCTTTTTGCAAGTAAGGAATCTTATCTGGTTTAGTACAGTATATAAGTTTTATCTGATGCTTAATAAAGTCTTTGGTTCATTATACCGGAGTCCATGTGCATCATACGCTGCATTTCTCCTGAAATACAATGTTTGAGGTTTATTGCATAAAACCTGTGCATGCTGCTTTTGGCAGAATTCTGTCATCTCGTTTTCCTTTCTGCCAGCAAGGGGCCTGGCTGTGTTTGCTACCGTGTGGCCCTGACAGGGCCTTGTAGGGATGGCAACTCTACCATGTGGCTGGGGTGTCAAGTGCAGCTGCTTTGGGAATCTGCCTGTCCCTCAGCATGGGGCACACGGGGGAAGGTGACACTGAACTTCTTTCATGAGGAAGATGATGACTAAGCTGAAGAATGTTCCCCTTATTGAGGGATTGATTTTCATATTCTGTAGATTAGGTTCATGCTTATCTTCCCTCAGGAATACTAAGGGCACCAATAAGGGTGTTTTCTCATCTCTTATCCTTTTTACTTTTTTCTTCCATGGATTCTTAGATTTACTTTTGTCTTGGAAGAAGCTGAAATCTACTGGTGCAGCAAGCTGGCTTTTATAGTTGCAAAATTTAGGAGGCAGTGATATCCTTTCCATCCAACTTTCAGAGTGCTTTCTAAAATCTTTATTGCTGTAATCTTTCAAATTCAATGAGAATCCCTGACCTTTGCTTCCTCCATTATTTCAGGGATGTTGCATCATTTCAGTTCCTCACTACTGCACCGTAGGGCAAAATAACTTTCCTTAAGGAAATGGCGTAGCTACATCGGATCAACAACTCTTCCCTCTTTCATATCATTGCACTAGGTGCTGTAGCAGAAGGAAGAGAATCTGATTGCTTCCTTACAGATGTAACTGCTACCACATTGTGGAATAGGTATTAAGTGGACAAATGCTACTTAAAATGGAAATGAAATATATTCCTAACCTCTGAAGATTAACTGTATATAAATTTACCTGTCTTTTTTTTTTTAAAGAAAAAAGTGCTACTTTGAGGAAATAATTTTTTTCCTTCTGCCTCATGTTTTACAAAGGAGAGATGTTTCTATTCTAAGTTTTGTGATCTAAGTATCAACCCCAAAATTTCTGGTTTAGTTGCTAGAAACAAGGGACTTTTCCAAATCTTTTCCTATCTCTGTACATATTTGTTATCTTTTCCTAATATTAAAGTATCTTAAGTATTACTTCCCTGAAATGCCTGTACATGGATGTGTGAAGCATGGGGAAAAAGCAGGACGAACTGGAGCTCTGTGTGCGGTCCCAGTGTCATGGTCTGGTTGGAATCACAGAGATGTGGTGGGACAGCTCACACGACTGGAGTGCTGTCATAGAGGGCTATGTGCTCTTTAGGAAGGACAGGCTGGGAAGGCAAGGTGGTGGAGTTGCTCTTTATGTGAGAGAGCAACTGGAATGCATGGAGCTCAACCTGGGGGTGGAGGATGAGTGAGTTGAGAGCTTGTGGGTAAGGATTAGAGGGCAGGCAAATATGGGAGACACTGTGGTGGGTGTCTGCTACAGGCCACCTGACCAGGGTGAGGAGGTTGATGAGGCCTTCTATAGCCAGCTGGATGTTGCCTCATGGTCTCAGCCCCTGGTTCAACTGCTCTGACATCAACTGGCAGGACAACACAGCGAGACACAAACAGTCCTGGAGTTTCCTGCAGAGCGTTGTTAACTTTTTGACACATTTTGTGGAGGAGCCAAGGAGGAGAGGTGGGCTACTGGACCTTGTGCTAACAAATAAAGAGGGACTTGTAGGAGATGTGAAGGTGGGGGGTAGCCTCGGCTGCAGTGACCATGAGTTGGTGGAGTTCAGGATCCAACAAGGAGGAGGCAGGGCTGTAAGTAGCCTTGCGACGATGGACTTCAGGAGGGCCAACTTTAGCCTCTTCAGAGACCTCCTTGGTAGAATCCCATGGGCTAGTGCTCTAGAAGGAAGGGGGGCCCAAGAGAGCTGGTTAGTTTTCAAGTGGCACTTTCCCCATGCCCTGCAACAGTGCATCCTTGTGGGTAAGAAGTCAGGCAGAGGGGGCAGGAGACCTGTGTGGATGAGCAGGGAGCTTGTGGCAATGCCCAAGCAGAAGAAGGCGGTATACAGAATGTGGGGGGAAAAAAGGACAGGCCCCCTGGGAGAAATACAGGAACATAGTCAGGGAATGCAGAGATGCGACAAGGAAAGCCAGCCAAGGCATGTTTGGAACGCAATCTGGCAAGGGATGTTAAAAATAACAAGAAAAACTTCTTCAAATATATTAACAGCAAAAGGAAGATTAGGGAAAATGTGGGTCCGCTGGTGAACGGGATGGGCGCCCTGGTTATGAATAACACAGAAAAAGCAGAGTTGCCGAATGCCTTCTTTGCTTCGGTGTTTACCAAGGGCAGCCCTTTAGAGTCCCAGGCCCTAGGGACAAGAGAAGAAGCCTAGAGAGAGGAAGACTTGCCCTTGGTAGAGGAAGATTGGGTCAGAGAGCACCTAAGGAACCTCGATACCCACAAATCCATGGGCCCTGATGGGATGCAACCTAAAGTGCTGCGGGAGCTGGCAGATGTCATAGCTAAGCTGCTTTCCATCTTTGAAAGATCCTGGAGACTGGGAGAGGTGCCAGAGGACTGGAAGAAGGCCAATGTCACACCGGTCTTCAAAAAAGGCAAGAAGGAGGACCCAGGCAGCTACAGGCCAGTCAGCCTCACCTCTGTCCTCGGAAAAGTGATGGAATGGCTCATACTGGCTGTTGTCTCTGGGCACATGGAGGACAAGAGGGTGCTCAAGAGTAGTCAGCATGGATTCACCAAGGGGAAATCTTGCTTGACTAACCTGATAGCCTTCTACGATGGAATGACTAGCTGGATAGATGAGGGGAGAGTGGTGCATGTCTCTTATCTTTACTTCACCAAGGCTTTTGACACCTTCCCTCATGATATCCTCCTGGGCAAGCTTTGGAAGTGTGGGATAGATGAGTATACAATGAGGTGGATTAGGAACTGGCTGGATGGCAGAGCCCAGAGGGTGGTGATCAGTGGTGCAGAGTCTAGTTGGAGGCCTGTAGCTAGCAGGGTCCCCCAGGGGTCAGTCCTTGGTCCAGTCCTGTTCAATTTATTCATCAGTGACCTGGATGAAGGCACAGAGCGCTCCCTCAGCAAGTTTGTTAATGACACCAAACTGGGAGGAGTAGCCAATACCCCAGAGGGCTGCGCTGCCATCCAGAGGGACCTGGACAGACTGGACAACTGGGTGGTGAGAAACCTCATGCAATTCAACAAGGCCTAGTGCAAGGTCCTGCACCTGGGGAGGAATAACCCCAGACACCAGTACAGGCTGGGGACCGACCTTGTGGAGAGCAGCTCTGCAGAGAGGGACCTGGGTGTCATGGTGGATGACAAGTTGACCATGAGGCAGCAGTGTGCCCTCGTGGCCAAGAAGGCCAATGGGATCCTGGGGTGCGTTAAGAAGAGCATCTCCAGCAGGTCGAGGGAGGTGATCCTGCCCCTCTACTCAGCCCTGGTGAGGCCACATCTGGAGTATTGTGTCCAGTTCTGGGTCCCACAGTACAAGAGGGATGTGGAGCTGCTGGAGAGAGTCCAGCGCAGGGCCACAAGGATGATCAGGGGCCTGGAACATCTGCCCTGTGAGGAGAGGCTGAGGGAGCTGGGCCTGTTCAGCCTGGAGAAGAGAAGGCTGAGAGGGGACCTGAGCAGTGTCTAGAAGTACCTCAAGGGAGGCAGTGAGGAGGATGGTGCTGGCCTCTTTTCACTGGTGGCCACTGACAGAACTAGAGGAAACAGCCAGAAACTGAAACACCAAAAGTTCCACAGGAACTTAAGGAAAAATTTCTTAGCAGTGAGGGTGACAGAGCACTGGAACAGGCTGCCCAGAGAGGTTGTGGAGTCTCCTTCTCTGGAGATCTTCAAAACCCGCTTGGATGCAGTCCTGTGCCACGTGCTTTAGGTGTCCCTGCGTGTGCAGGGGGGTGGGACTAGATGATCTCTAGAGGGCCCTTCCAACCTTAAGCATTCTATGATCTTTAGATATAATGAGTTTAAGTGTGTGGTGTGTGTGTGTGTGTGTATATGCAAGCGCATATCACACATTTATATGTATGTATTTCACAGAAGAGTGGCATGGGAGGAGCCTCCTGTTTGGGTTATAAATTGGGTTTAAACATGGAAGATGTGAAGACGTTTGAGAGTGGTAAAGGCCTGTGTCTCATAGACGATATTACTTCTGAAAAACCTAACCACCTTCAACATATGGTTGTAGGAATGACTGAAGAGTTGCTACTTGTCCAAATTAATGGTGTTTTTTATACTTATTGTGATGCATTAAATGATGTCAGAAATGTCCAGCAGACAAAACTAATACTCATCATTTAAGATTTTTCTGAAGTATATTTAACATTATCAGTTATTTTGCAAATTTGAAGTAAAAAAAAAAAAATACAGTATCTCATAGGAATATATTTGAGTCTCTGAAGGAAGAATTATAAAATACACATAATGGGTACCCTAAGTCCAATTAACATAGGGAAATCACAGTAGCGGAGTTGCTTGAAGGAAATGAAAAAATGTGTGGAGGGATATTTACAGTGTACAGTTTTACACTGATCAACAGCTCTGTGCTCATTAACAGGCGCATCCCTTCTAATTTGTGATCTCATTTGTATGGTGTCAACAGCTTTCATCAGAGCCTCTTCACCTTCTATTTACTTAAAACATTTTTTAATCAAAAAGAAAACTGGGAGCAGGCTTGGCCCTTCAACTGTGCTGTCGTATTGTGTTATTAATGCTCTGGTTTCTGTGAAGCTGCTGGTATTTTGTAGGTGTGGAAGTCTTTTCCCATCTAAGCCCATAACTGGTTAACATTTTCAGTGAATTACTGCAGGGTTTTTTTGTCATCTTAAAAGGGTTCAAGAACTGACCTTTCTTTCTTAATGCCATATTATCAAAGTAATCTTTCCTCTTGCATTTTGTGATGCGATAAAACATGACAGTGACAGTGAATAGAACATGACAGTTGTGATTTATACAGGCAAATTTGGCAGTTCTACCTGTTTACCTGAAATGTAAGATATAAATCAGGCTTTTTCTGTCCTGATGGATAAATTATTTGTTATCTGAAAAAGTATACGGTGTGTTAGCGGATCGGGTATAGATAAGGTGTTGCATTATAACTGTGGCTTAGGTTTGGTTTTCACTTTAAGCTGTTTTAGTTAACAGAAATTAACTTAAACAAAAAACAAGTTAATTTAAGTGCCATGGAGCTGACAATTTTGGTAATTTTTATGATGTGATTTAATACAAAAGAAATGTATATGATGCCAGAAAATGTTTTCCATATGCCTCAGCGTTTTTTTCTTTATGGAGGAAAACATTTTTTTCCATTCATTATATAACAACTTTCTGCAGCCAACTAATTTTTAACGAATGTGCGTATGTATATGTGTGTATGGAGGAAAAAAAAAATTGTCTGTGACTATTTGGCTAGCCTTCACCCCACTACTAATCATGTCTTTGCTGAGTTCATCTCAACTCATACTCGTGTATGAGGGTTAGGTGTGTGCAGTGGGTTGTTTGTTTTTGTTTTTGTTTTTGTTTTTTTTTAAATAAACTCTGTCTGGCTAAGAGTCACAGGCATAGCAGGAGGGGGACTGTGACCCCTCTGGGCTGTCTGGTGACTTGGGAGCAGCAGGAGTTTGTGCGCCTGTTGTTGCCAAAGCAGCTTCTGATTTGGTGCTGTAGAGAAGGAAGAGCAGTTTTTGCTGTCTCTGCACCCATCTGGAGCACCCCCACAACGAGGTCCCTACAAGTGGCTTATGTTTTTACACCACGAGATCTGCCCCAGTAAAGAACGGCCAGATCAGAGCCATGAGCGTTTGGTACCCATCAAAAATCGGGTGGAGTGGACTGAAAGCTGCTGTGTGCACTTAATCTGTGCTAATAGTGTAATACAGCTCTGTGCCTGTGGTATCAGCCCTTTTGGCTAGTGGTCATTGTGGCACTGGCCTCAACACTGCTGTCCTTGCCACGGTGCTGTCCGTGGCGGGGAGGCAGGCCGAGCGCTGCCGTGTCTGTGTCTTCTCCCTCTCCCCACGGGCAGACGCGCTCCTACAGCTGTGGAGAAGCTGAGCTCTTTCCTCAAAGCGCAGCCTCTGCTTAATGGCATTTTTCACCACGGCGCCGTTATTGAAATTTGTGTGGGTGATGTCAGTTTGATAGGCTCAGCACTTTTAGGGGACATTGACAGAAACTAAATTGGAAAAATGCAACAAATGTTAGGTTTTAGCAGAGTATTGACTTAATATAGATTGAACAGAGGAGAAAAATATTGCGTGGTGTGCAACTTGAACTTCACATTGTCTCATTAAAGACTCTGCAATGGATAACGCTGCCTGTCTGTTTTGCCCTCAGCTGTAGACCTAGCAGATCGTTCATGTAAGGAGTAATAATATACCACTGTGGCACTTCGCTAGGACTGCCACAAGGTATTTTGAAAATCTGTTTTTATTACTTACAAAAATATACCCTCCATTTATTTCTGTATAACTGTTTATTTGCTCCTTCCCCGCTTTATTTTTGCTGGTCCTGCATCTGTTTCTTACTCATTTGTTTGACCCAAATGTCTGCCTTATCTATAGCTGGCAATCATCTGTCCTTTGAAACCCCCAGGTCCCCAAACAGAGGTATATAATTAGATGTATTTGTTGCCTTTTTTTTTTTTTTTTTTCCTTTTTCTCCTCTTAGTAGCAAATCCAAGAAAACTGTGTCAGAAGAAATGCTGGTTTCTATCAGTGGAAACACCTTCTTGGTATCTGGATTAAATTGGTTAACTGAAATACTTATAACTGTGCCAATCAACTTAGACTCTCATAAGATAAAACAATAAAGGTTTTGCAACAAAAGCACAGTGTTAGCTTTAGAGTTTTCCAGTTTACATGGTTTCCTGCTATTAACTCCGAGCATCAGTTTTGGAGATGCTGCTGGTTTGTACCCAGAGCTGTTTGGTGTGACAGGAGTCACTGTTTCCTGTCCTGCACTCCAAGGCTGGCTTCTTGCACATTTACCCTTCCAAAACAACTAAATTGACCTCATGTTGGTAATAGCTTCCTAGGGGCAGAAGTCTCATCCTTTGCAAGTGTGGCTCTTCTGGGATGGCAGTACCCTTGAACCATTGTTGGTGTTGGATGTTTCTATCTCCATGAGAAGTGAGAAGCTTTAGTGTGACGATGCCTTTGGATGTAACTACTGTTGGTGGTGGAAATAGCTCCTGAAGAGCAACTGCCTTAGTTAATCCCTACAAGTTGGTTAATATGGTCTTACAGCTTCCAAGTTGGAGAATAAAACATATAGCTAAAGTATGGTAGTTGTCAAACAGTAAGCTTTTGAGCAGCAGGAACTTGTGATGCTTGTGGAAAGACTCCTATAACAGACGTGGACCTCATCATGGCTTTTACTGCTGCAAGAGACAGTAAGACTGATGCTCAGAGCAACCCATTTTCTAAAGAGTAGTTCTCCAAAACTCATTGTTGACATCCAGCACGTGCCAAAAGCTTTTCTTAAAGCTCATGGTATGAGTTTATAGAACAGCTTCTGGAATATTGTGGAGTTCTACACCATTTAAGTGAGAAAAGGTGTTGATCTCTGAAAGGCATAGAGGGCCCTTCCTAACCAAAGGGTAATGTGACTATTACATGCTATAAAAGCTGTAGCAAATAATATCATTAATGTTTTTCATCCAACTTGTATTTATTTCATGACTGTAACACAGATATTGGATGTGATTTTTTTTTTCTTCTCCCCATGTTGAAAGAAATGCAGTTGTGAGTCTTTTATCTGATCTGCCAAGGAAAGATGCAACACCCAGACAGTTCTTTGTACTGTCAAATGAAATGAGACTGTCTTAACTGGTGTTTAGAATAAACATATGGCATACTACTGATTTTTGCTTGTGAAGGATCATATTGGATTCTGATATCTGGTGATATAATTCCGAAATATTGAAATGGCAACTCAGCATGTTCTTTAAACAATGTCTGAGCCATAAAAATTACAGTTTTTCTTGGCCTTGTTCCCATACTTTCCATCTTTTATTAAGGCTAATTTTTCAGCTTTTTGAGTAATTTCAGTTGCCTTGAAGGACAACAGTGTTATGCAGGTTTTTTTTTTTCCTTTCTGCAAGACAAGGTGTTTCCCCTCCCCTTGCCCCCAGTAACAGCTGTTGATAGTGATCATGGTTTCAGTCCTCTGACAGTCACTAACATTCAGTCTGAAAAAGCATCAAGGACAGTAATACATGAGTATTACCAATTAATTCTTGAGTTCTGAGGGGACAGTTTGTGACTCACTGCAAAGGCCGTTTGGAAATTGGAGGTTACTGCAGCAGTGGGCAATTCCACAAGCATTTGAGGTGTCTTTCAATATAAATCTCTTGGAGCTGGGCAGTAGAGGCAGGTCATTTGCTGTCTTAGGTGTTCCATACTGTAAAGCTTTATTAAGATTTGTGTTTTACTAGGACTAGCAATGAGAACAGAAATGACATTACCTGGTATGACGCTATCAGTGCTCCACCCGTGCTCTGCTGTTAAGATTGCCACCACCACTAGGTGCTTTCTCTTAATGCCTGAGCATTATAACCTATGTATATTGTCATTCTGCCTCCTGTTTTTCACCTTATGCATATTTTATATTATTTTTATTGTATCTGTTGCAGTTTTCCTGCAGTCTAATTTTCCAGGAACATGAGATTTCTGTAGCCTGCAAGTACCTCAGGGAAAGAGCTCGCTGGTTGGTTATGCATTTTCTGTAAAGAGCTGTTTTTGTTACTCTTGCAACTTTCTTATTTGTGTGGTTGCTTTCCCAAAAGGAATAGCAAATCTACTGCATCACAGAGTTGATACGCCTGTGTTTCTCCTAACTTTTTGCTGTTATCTCCTTAGGAGTTTGCTAATGATACATATATTGCGTATGGACTAGATGCCCTTTCTTCATTCTGTTTTATTCCTCTCTTCCCAAAGGCTTCATGTTCCTAAAATTTTAATGTAAAAACACTTTTTTGTTTTGTTTTAAATCTCTTATTCTCAGATGATCCATAACTCTGTTCTATGCAACCATTAATTCATAAGTTGTCAGGAGTTTATTTCTGCTTTTTCCTTGTTCCTCCGCAAGCTTCTAGCCCAAAAATGAACTTAAATTCTCAAGTACTCTAAAAACACTCCTGTTTCCGGGATCTGTTCCTGCTTTGTGTGTTGGTTGGGATCAGCTGCTGTTATTTGGTGGGGGGAAAGGACATGTCTTTTGGAGGGGTTGCAGCAGCTGGATCCATTTGGGCTTGCTCCAGAGGTGGTCACGATGAGGAGAGCATGGTTGGTGGGAGTAGAAGCATTGGACAAGAGCTGGTGTGTGGGTGCATCAGTCTGGACTTCTGACTGGATACTTAAGAGGGGAAACCTGACCAATACTGACTACCTTGACTAGTATTAAGTTTCCCAAACTAAATAATAGGCTTTGGGCAGGCTATAGGCAAGTTGGAGAAAACCACATGCTGACCTAGTAATCATTGCAAGGCAATTTTGGTGGTTAATTTTCTCAGCAGCTCGGGCCTGGGGAGGGCTAAAGGTGAGGTGAGAATGGCAGCTCAAGCTGGAACGCTGGTTGTGCTGCGTTTGCCACTTGTTTTCCCCACTGGTAGAGACGTTCTGTAGGGTATTCTGCACATATGCAGCACTGCAAGGTACTCCTAAAGTATTGCAAAAATATTTAAAGATGCAATAAAACTGAATCCAAATTGAATGAATGAAGCAATATATTCCTGGCAAAGTTATCTCCTTTGTAAATGAGGATTGATGGCAAAGCAGACTGGCTGTAATGCATTGTTTTCAGATAGTCTGTACATCCTTCATCTGTCTTGAAGTTTTTGAGCTATGTAGCAAATTTTGGAATTTTTAAAAACTTTTAGAAACTTTTTATTTTTTTAATTTTCTATTTCCTTTTTTATTATTATTTTATTTTTATTTTTTCCTTTTATTAAAAGAAGTAAGGAGGAAACACTGGGCACAAGGTTGTTCACTGAGGACAGCTATGGCTTAACTAACATATCAAGCAGGCTCTAACAGATCATTTGAGGAAGTAATGCAGATCTCTGTACATTTATAGTGTTAATCTTTTGCACATAAAGCCTGGAAGCTTGAAAGTTGCAGATAAAGCAAATGGTTATCTGTGACAGTATACTTCGAAGAACTTCTTAAATTTCTTATATCTAGTGACCTTTAGACAGTATAAAAGTTATTGGGAGACTCTTCCTGTTCATGGTAAAACAAGAACAGTTACACGACTGTTTGACTTGTATAGATATAAGTGAGCAATTGCAAATCTCATGTTTTTCTTCACTTCTGCTAGCAATGACTCTGCTTTTGAAGTTATCTATTTAAATCTGTGCCTGCACAAGAAACACACATGTAAAAATAAAAATTCTGGCCTCCACCTAGCTAGTTAAACAAATGTATATGGTCAATAGTTATTGCTGGGAGTAATGGACTAATTATTTTCCTGTTAGACTTGACATAGCCTCATTATACTAGGGCTTCCTCCATATAAGTGGAAAGAATTTTGTGTATAACCTCTACTTATCAGAAGGGTTGTTATCTGTGTCATAATTACAGTATTCAGATTGCTTTTATATAGGAAGAGAGCTAAAACTGTTAGGAAGCCAGCAAAGGGAAAAAGGGAAAAACAGTGGTGAGGTTGCTGAAATTCATAGCAACTGTCATCTCTCTGGCGTTGTCAAGGTGCTGAGAAACTTCTTCCAGGAGGAAACTCTCCCACAAGGAACATGTCAGTCTGCAACATGATCAAGCCATGCTGAAGTCTTTAGGAAGTAATTATTTTTAGATTTTTATTTTCTATTCTGCCTTTTAGTCTTTTTTTCAAATGAACATGCAAGTTAGTAAAGATGGTTCTAAGTTATATAAGGCTTTCTGCTGCAAGCCTAAAATTTTATATTCTACAATTATTTTCTTTGAAATACTGAGGTGCTAGATGGTACTGGGATGTGCAGTAACTCAGCTGTTGATGGCTCTTCCTAGATTCATATGGATTTATGGTGAATTTTGTGTATAATCCAGCCTTATTGATAGACAGAGCCTCAAGTACGCAACGGTGGCATTTGGCTCAGATGTGACTGTGTAAAAATATTGACTCTACTTGTGTTAATGCTGTACTGAAAGGTACTTTGCACAAGAACTGCTTAAAATTAGTTCAGTTTGCTCCCCCACTGTAACATATGACATTTTTCTAATTAGGGCAATGTTTAATTTACTGTCTCATGGCTTTTTGAATAAATATAAATTGTCATACTAAAGTGACAGGTGTAAAACCCTGGGTAGCTGTGTTAGAGAGGTTAATTTGCTCTTAATCAAATCGGTTCTGCTTCACTTTCTCATGGGGAGTGAGAGATAATAGGCCTGTTTAACTGGAGATTAGGCAGCCTTTTCCCTGGAATTCCCAAAGGCCTCACCTGAGACTTACTGTGTCGTTTTCTCTATGAAGATATTTGAATGCATCAACATTTAAAGATGTGCCGTGTCTACTCACAAGGGTTTTGCATCACCTGCGATGAAGGTTCAGCAGCGATGAAGGGGGACCTAGTATTAGAGGAACTCCAGAAATTTGATCTCGTGGAGAACTGCAATAAAGCACCTCAGAAGAGTTCACCTAACCCAGCCTTGTGCTGCTTAGGTTTGGAAAAGAAAGAGGAACTAGGCTTTACCTGCCCATGGAGCTGGGAAGGAGGTGGAGGTCCTTGCCCCATCCTTGTTTTGTAGTGAGAAAGATGTCAATATGCCCTCTCCTGGGAGGTAGTAAGAGAGGTAAGGAACATACATGAGATGTCTAGTTTGCAGGATGGAGGACAACCCAGGGATGTCAGGAGGATTGTGTGAGCATGAGTAAGAAGTTTGCTTTGAGGAGCAGTGGGAAGAGACTGTGCCAGAAGGGCTGTCGCTGCCACAGGTGCAAGGATTTGATAGGAAAGAGAAAAATAGCAAATTTTTATGTACTAAGAGAGCATTCCAGCGTGTCGAGGAATGTCTGTGGCAATGGATGGGGACAGTTGAGTCAGTGCCCTTAGAAGAAACCAGAAGTGCTGCCCTGAGAGCTGCTCGTATTGCACGAGTGCCCGAGGCGCTTGTCTGTGGTTCATGCTTGAGGAAGGGTCGTACCCCAAGTTATTCATCTGCCTCAGCATCAGGGCAGCACTCCACGTAGCGTTAATTGCAGAGGGAATGGAAGCTGAACAAGTGCTGAATTTGGGCCATGAGTCTCTAAAATGGGCAAGAAGGGTGTCTCTTAACTTAATCTGTACACCAGGGAGAATTAGAAAAGCGGCTATGCTGCATGCAGAGTTCTGAGTGAATTCCCTAAGTGATTATGCATGAAGAAAATCCACCTTTAATAATTTAGGGACTGGTAATTTTTTGTAGTCCCTGTCTGTAAGTGAATTCTGCATTAAATGAAGTCTGACTATTGTTTGCATGTGTATCCTTGTGCAGGCTCCCGCTCATGACCTCCTCTGTTTGAGTAGGATTTGTGTAAGCAAAATACTCAGCGAAATGTACCTGGTTTTATTTTTGCATAACCTATGTTAGTATGTAAAACAGGCAAATCTTCTGACATGTTTAGAGTCCCATATACTGGATGCGCTGACTAAAATAAGAAGGATAGATACTATCGCTCTTCTATTATTTATGGACTATAAAGTCTTTACAGTGGCATTGACAAAGGGTTTATAGTCAGTACACAAGCTGGTTATACCATAAATTGTAATGTTATATGATAAACTGGAAGTTTATAGCAGTAGTAGATATCAAAGAAAAAAAATGAATTTTGGTGTGAAATGATCTATCATGGGATGGAGTTGCTACACGTTTAAATATTCAACCATTTTTGTCTTCATTTATTTTGAAGTTACTGATAATTCATGTGCTACAGAAACAGGATTTATAGGTTTATTTAAAGACTGCTGTGGGGGGAGGTAGGAATAGACCCTTTAAACTCGAGAACAACACATTCTGGTGTGGTAGCTGAGAAACACTGATGCAATTAAATTGATTCAAGCCTTTGGTTTCCAGCTCTAGAGATGGCAAACAGAGCTGTTGCTAAATATTTGGTCTGTTGCTACAGGGCTCCCAACAATGCAATAAAATAGTTGGATTACTATTTCTAGGAATGTAAATGGAACCTACTTACAGCAAAAATGTCTTAAACATAATTTAATTGCTTTGAGTTTACATAAAAACTAAAAGCAGTAAAATGTCAACAAATGTTAATTCCCTTTCCTTTGTGAGTTTTGCTCCTTTAGCTAATGATTCTGTAAACAAAAAACAAAAATATTCTCAGTGTTTACTTACAACACTTTTCATCTAATTCAGAATAGCTCTTTGTAGCTTTTTCCATTGTGAGGAAGTGCTGTGTATTAAATTATTTATTTCTCATGGTTCTTTTATTCCTTTCAAGCCTTTTTTTTGTGTATAAGCGTGTTACAGATTGGCACTGCAAACGTTAATTGTTTGCAGGTAAAATGAAATTTTGCCAGCTTTTAGAACTGACTTGAAATATAAAGTGTGCAGTAGGAATTGCTGGAAAACTTAGTTATCTTTGGTAATTGTTGTGTTACCGTCATTTGTGGAAGCTTAAGATTTAGCAGAAGAAAGAAAAGCAAACCCTCTTTGTAGTAAGTATGGGTGGTGGTTGCCCAGGTTCAAGCCTCTGAGGAGGTTGGTGGTGCTGGTGGTGACACCAAGGTGGTAAGACCTGAAGCTGGCTTTAGTGAACGGTTTTCATCGCTCATCTCCCGTTCTGCACTGAGCAAATCCTTGTGCGCTTCCTGCCTCGCGCTTCCTCCGAGAGCCTGTGCTGCTCTCCGTGGTTGACATATGTTCCTTGGAGATGCTGGTATATATGTGATGAAGGGAGAGAGGCTTTAAAACCTCTGCAGCAGTCAGCAGAATGGCATGAAAAATGATGTTTGGGAGCAAAATTGGAGCCATATTTCAGTCTCTCCCTATTGCCAGGGGGCCCAGGTAATGTTGGTGCATATGTGCAGCACATATTTGGCTTCTCTCCAGGCTCCCTTCCACTGTGGCTAAATAATGAATATGTATGAAAAAGGAAATGGGGGCTTTGTTTTTATTTTTTATTTTCCTCCCCTCCTAAATAAATGTTTTTGTTTCTGGAGAGAAGTAACTGCTGCTTTTCCTTGAAGTACAAGTCTTGGTTTGTGCACATTGTTAACATGCGGTGCTAAGGATGAAAAGATCTATCTCCCCCAGCCATTTCTACCTTATTTCTTGGCTTGTTTTTTCATGCAATATAGCAGTTTTCAATTGTATCATGCAGCAGTCGAGCAGTTTTGTTTGTTTTAGCTACAGAGGAGGAATTCTTTGAAGAAATAAATTGGGGAGTTAGAGTTTCTGCTTGTTTTGCACCTCCTGTAGTCTTTGACGCTACCACAAAGAGTGGCAAATCGGGACAGGTAGCATTTCTCCATTTGCGTGTTGTATAGGAAGACCCAAGTTTTTGACATCTCCCCGTGTCAGGGATGAATCCAAAAGTAGATCCTCAAAAATTTCAGGTAGCGGAGCTGTGGCCACTGTGCTGCCCTTTGAACAAGAACGAAGTTACCATTAGTGAGCTCAAAGGTTCTTTCGAGACGTCACTTGGGTGGAACGCTTGCAGAAGAGCGAGGGAAAGGGCCCAAGGAACTGCTGTTCACTTGCTGATGCTTTTTGTTTGTGCCTCGTAGGAGGTGGGACTGGATGGTAAGAGCCAAAATGAATGTTGGGGGCCCAAATGAGGTCACTGTTGATATCTTGTAAAATACTCTAAAGGTTTTGCTACCTCGTAAAAATCTGTAATGAACAGTCATAGAACTGCATATATTTGTGAGAATTTATGGGTTGTTCATGATGTATTCAGTCATGGGCATGATATACACCATTTTAATATGAAATACTACTTTGGGTCATAGTTGTCCCTTTTTAATTTCCTGAGTAGAGTGGTTACTTTCATGAACTATGCTACTATTAAATACTTCTTGAGCTCTTCACTGTAGGTAGCAATTGAAAGTTTAAGCTGTTGATGTGACGGGCATTCTTGTGCTTGTCAGCAAGTCTCAGCCATGGGAACTGAGCTCTGTGTTTGGTAGCTCTGGGCACTGGCCCAGTAGCGAATGAGAGAAGCTTGCAAGTTGTGATACTGGTGCAAGGGGTGGTATCATTAGAGGCTTGGTTTTTCTTTCTTTCTTTCTTTTGGAAAAGGTATTTTTTGGTACAATGCCTGCTGTCTTTCTGTTCCCTCCAGTAGAGTTCCCAAGGTAGATGGGATATTTCTGGGCATTTGTACAGAGTTGGCGACCCTTCCCGTGGACATGGCATTTGTGGTCTGGGAGGATGGGAAACTACATAAAACATGCAACAAAAATGCCTTTAATATAATTTCTGCTATAGAGGAAAACTGCTTGTTATACAAGTCAAGAAAACCTGTATTTTTGGTACATCCCTGCTGTGTGCTTGCTAAAGAGTCAGTTGTAAATACAGGTGTGTATTAGCTCTGTACAGTGCTTTGGTCTCTGGTAGCTCATGTAATTGCACTCATCTACTCTATCGAGATGGAAACACCTATGTGTCTGTTTAGATTGTTAAAAGCCAGCTGGTGTCTTGTCCTCGTCATGAATATTTGCCTAATGAATGCAGTACCATATAAAATATTTTCTTTAGGGAACCCTAAAATGCAAGCCTGCATTTTACCTTAAATTGAAGTAGAGGGATGTTTTCTGCTCTGTTGTCGTAAGCGTGAAGCTGGTCGCTCTAGACTGTAGTCACTCTAGAAAGAAGAGTGGAGGTTGACCTCGGCCTCAGTGCCCTTCCAGCCCGCACACCTGGTGCTGGAGGGCATCACCCATCGCTGCACGGGGCATGTTACGGGACCCTGCTCAGCTCTGCACAGCCCAAAGGGCTGGCCTCGACAGGAGGCACCTGATGTGCTCCTGCTTCTCATCTGTCACATTGCAAAGCTTGTCCCCTAGTAGACTTGAGTGTTTTGTTTTGTTTTGTTTTTTAACTCTACAGTTATAATGCCATCAACCTGGTGCAATCAATTAAAATTAGGGATTCTGATCAACCTCTGAGAAGGTTTGTTATATTTTGTTGTTGAGTCTTACTTTGCACAGCTTATTTTTGTTTCATACCTAGACATGCTCTTTGAGTGTGAGTAGAGCTTTTGTTTGGAAAAATAAAATCACTTGAGCTTGTGTTTTAGAGCTTGAGCAAATGTATGCTTAAGATGTGCATGGTACACCTTAAATGCATGTAGTTCCTCTCACATCTTCTAATAATGATTGTGGCTTACATAGCTTAAAGCTAATTTTGCAACAGAATCTTCCAAGTATGTCATTTAGAATACCAAATTATACTTGCAGGCTGAAATTAATCCTGACTGTGGAAGGCCCTACATACAACATGAGCTTTCCACTGAGAGCTCAGATGATGCTTCTGAATTGGATGTAACTTCACACCAATAGAGAAGAGTAGCACAGCAAGAGCAGTCTAACCTCTGCAAAAGAGGCAACTAATTGGTTTAATTGAATCCCTGCAAGAGCACTCTGGTGAGCCTGTGGTGCAGAGCTTAGGGATGGTAGGACCTCTGCTCTGTGTTCTTGTATTGCATCCAAAGCATTTTTTCAAGATATCTTCTCACCCCAATTGTTTAAAATCTCTCTCCTTCTTTCCTGAAATTTTAAATGATGGAGCTATGAAATTACTTTTACCCCCCCCCCCCCCAAAAAAAAAAAAGTGTGCCTTCCATTTCCAGAACAATGGTATATATGGAGAAATTGTGTATTTTGGGAAGAAGATGTGAAAAAGGTGTGGAATGCCTAGTTCTTTCACAGACTTTGTATAGTGAATAAGAGATTAATGTATGTGAATCATACATGCTTGTGATACAGGTAATGCTTTCAGAAATACATATAGGGACCTCTCTGTATGTTTTTACAGTGTAATGTGATATTAAAGATGGATAGAAGCAGATTGCAGCATAGCGTGGCACAGCCCTGCACGAGCTGCGAGGAGCAGGCTAAGACGTGACCGTGCCACAGGGCTCTTGTGGGGTCCGCAGCTGAAGTCACTCCCAACCTCAGGCTGGTGAAGTCTCTGTGCTGCTGCGTTGTCCTGTGCTGCTGATTTACCAACTTTGCTTTTGTGGTATGGTTTTGAAAATCATTAGCTTTTTTTTTCTTCCTTTTTTTTTTTTCTCTTGAAAAATCATCTTGTTAAGGAGTATTTGCAGCATAAGCATGTAACGGTCAACCCGTGGTGGCGATAGTATGAGTCCAATTAAAGTGTGTGTGCTATAACTGTCTTTTTAGCCTTTTCTGTAAGGAGTAATTGAAAGCATTAGACTTTGGAGATGTGTATGCTGCTGACAGTGTCATTATATTGGCATAGTTTGCTTAAAATTTTGCTTAAAACAAAGTTTCAATAAACATGCTAGGACTTTTAGTTGGCATAACAGAAATGTCTAGGCTTTCTTAAAATGTTTTAATTATTATAACCCCAACTAAAATACCTGAAGTCTGCATATTTGTGGATTTTTACTTAGAAAGGCAAGGAGAAATGTTCAGAGCTTATCATTTTTCTATGTGCTGCCTGAGGCAGAGACAGGAATTTGAATCAGCCCGTCGTTTCCTTGTGAGGAGGGGAAAGGACATGTCCCAGGCCCTCTTGAGCCAGCGCCTTAATGCCTGTCTGATTTTAGGCATCCTCAGACCAGTGAAGGAAGAGGGAGCTGACCCAGGATGAGGGAGGTAACAGCCAGGGTCATCGCTGCTGCTCTGGCGAGGCTGCCACGGTGCAAGGGGAAGGCTCCTGCTGCCCCTGGTTGCTGAGGCCAGCAGTCGGGTTCCCCTGTGCTCGCTTGTACGCGGCTCGCTCTTAGCTTGTCCTCCCAGAAAAGGAGGCTTGTGCCGTTCTGCTGACACTTATCTGCGGGCTTGTGTTTCAGAGTTGCAGTCCATAGATTACCTCGAATTTGAAAGAGGGATTTCAAAGACCAAGTCCTGTAATTTCGGGATACGTGTCTAGTAGAGGAGATGCAGGGGGGACGATTCCATGCAAGCTTATCCTGCTGAAATGGGGTGCAGGAGCATTGCTGTAGAAGGCTCCCTAGTGGGCTGCCGTTGCAGCTTGTATGAATGCAGAACTTGAAACAGGAAAGCCAAAACAAAGGAAAAAGAGGGGAAAAAAGTCTCTCAAGCAAGTTCAGCAGTTACTGTTTCACACTACTTGATATGTCTGCATAATTTTTGTTGCCCACCAAACCATCCAGAGATTAGAGTAAAGCTTCCCTATAAAAAGGGAATGCTTCCTCTATCCATTCAGTTCCCTGGAAGGCAGAGGAGCACGTATGTGCATATTTTACAATAGTACTGAGCCCATTTTTCATTTCTTTTAAGTCTTGGGAGGTTGGTGTGGCTGTGCCCGCCAGGCCTTTGATCAGCCTGGCTGTTTGAAGTGGCACAGTGGCTAATAGCTCCCTGTTAGCGACGGGGTGGAGCCGAGCGCTGAGGCTTCCCACCGCAGTCAGGCACTCGGAACTCCTGAACGGAGCAGTTCCAGAGTGATTTTTAAAACTGGAGTTTGAATTCCCAGAGTTGGAGGTTTTCATTGACGCCTGAGCCTCAGCATGGGAGTGACAAAACATCTTTCATCTTTCATCTTGATGAAGTTATTGAAAGTGAATGGAGAAGGCATGTAGGACACAAGTGCACCTCAACTAGAAGAATGTCCCAGATAAAGATGCTGGTCTATGTAAAGAAGATCTAGATCTGTCCTTGTGCTGTTAGGAATCCCAAGAAGCTCCTATAGGTCTCTGACCTGCAGGCCTGTCCCTTCTCGTCTCAAACACAAGGTCAGAGGCTGCTTTGAGCCTCAATAAGGGAATTGATGGTGTCCTTAGCACTGCTGTGCATTATAGGAGACCTTACAAATAGGACCTTGAATGTGGGAAGAAAGGTGGAGAAATGCATGAAATGTTTTTAAGTGTCTCCAAGATAAATACGATGGGAAGTCAAAAAATTCTGAAGTGAACTTCTAGGCATATCAACAGTGTGATAATAGACATGTACTGATTTTGAGAGCTGGTGGTGGTCTTCTGCTGAAAGAAAACTTGTACACTTAGGAGGCCTCTAGATCAGTAAAGAGTAGTCAAAAGCTAGTAACGATGGGAAAAATAAAATAATACTTAGACTTTCACACTTGTTTTTAAAAGATAGTAATAAAGATAAAATCAAATGAGATACCACAGAATTTATAGAAATGAGTTTTTTGTGTGTCTTATAGCTCAGCATTTGCAGACTACTTAACAGGCATAACTGGAGCTACTGCCTCATGAGTCAGATTCATGAAGCCTCTTGCTGAAATAGGTGAGACATGACTCACATGATTGAAATGTTAGAAATCAATAGTTATGACTTATTTAGGAGGGATTTGGGAGGCATCTGGGGTTCCCAGCTTTTTCAGGAGGTATGCTGAGGCAAGGGGGAAAGGGTGATTTTCTGCCTTTCCCAAAGCTTTTTCACTATTTTCCTTAAGGCTTAGACCTATAGAAGTTGTTCTGTTGTTGACCTAAAACAGAACTTTCATCTAAGCTTTTGACTATCCTAATCCTAATAAAAATCCAAAATAGCAATATAACAATTTCGCTTAAGAGCTTCTTGGAGTTCTCTTGCCTGTTTTAAGACCGTTATCTGATGCTAAAGAAATAGTAAAATACTAAGTAAATGCAGGAAGAGCTTTAGAGGACAGAGCGTTCTGCAAATCCACGATTCTCATTATCTTTCCTGTATAGTGCACCCGATCTCTGACTGTCAGATGAATTGGATCTTGAATTGCAAAAGGCATTATCTTCCATTGGGAAACAGTGTTTGGGAGGCATCAAGGAGTAAACTGAGAGCAAGAGCATCATTTAAGGAATGAGTATCTGCTGACTCACCAGAAAAAATTCTGCAGTGGAAGCTAATTTACATATAATAATACTTAGCATTTGTAAACACTGCCTTGCATCTAGGAGAACTGTGCAAACATCTAATCATATATCACTTACACAAACAGATTAGTTCTGTTAGCCACTTTGGACCTCCTTCCTGAGAAATATAATCCAATCTGTAGTCTCAATTTCCCTTGTTTATCCTTTGTCACAGCAGTTTGTCAGGACAGGAGGAAATAAAAGTCCTGGAGTTTTCCGCGTTCCCTTGGAGAGTTAGGTATCCAGCTCCTATGGAACTTCAATTCACACCTTGCCTAAAAGAGGTGGTACTGCAGAAATGTCTTTTCTGTGACACAAATGACACAATTGTGCCTGGGCAAGAATAACCCCCCATAGCTAGGGCGACCAGCTGGAAAGCAGCTCTGCAGAGCTGGTTCAAATGTCCAACTCCTTTTCTGTCTTTGCACAAAACTCGAACCACCAGAAGACTGGCACAATTGTGGTTTGTGCCACGTTGTGGTTTCTACTGCTTTTTAGTGGGCTTTGCTTTTCAGGCTTGAGGATGCTCTTTTGGGGCAGCTCGAATGGGCTTGGATGGTGGAGTAGGTCTTCAGGACTCTGGGCTGAATTTTTGCCTCAGCTATGAGCTCAAAAAAAAAAAAGGCCTAATTTCTCTTACATGTTACTTTAACACAATATCATGCATCTATGAGTGAAGCCATAGCAAGTTTATTGCATATAAGACCACATATGTATACATAGAAATCCGTAGTGTGGCACAGTAAAGGCAGAAGAGTTACAGCATGGAAGCAGTTAACTAGACAACCTAGGTACATAGCAGCATGAGTATCAAAAATCTGCCTATTTCTTTATTTCATTTGCTTTTTCACAAGCAAAATCTGGCCTTTTCTAAAGCTACTTAGAAAACCCTGTTACTAAGCCATAACGGCAACACGTAAGTGCCCAGAAGGCTTCCTTTCTTTTCTTTCTATGCATGTGGGTGGGAGTAAAGCAAGATCTAAAAAAACAAAAAAGACTTCAAAGAAAGATGCAAAATAATTTTCCTTTATCTATGATCTTGCCTCCTGCAATGCACTAGGGCAGTTATGAGAATGCTGTGGAATTTAACATTGAACAAAAATAAGCAGAAACAAAATCCCTTTTTATTTTTTCCTAATTACTTGCTCAGAATCAAGCTGCAAGTCAGGAGAATTGAAGGAAATAGATGGGGGTAACATTTTGCCACCTTTGTTTTATAAAAAGAAAAAAATGATCATCTTGTTACTGGACAAAACCAAAATTGTTGAATTTGGTTATAAATTTGGGTTATCAGCTATTTTCCGAAAGAATATTTTAGCCTTCCTAAGGGAAGTTAATCTTGAGATTGCTTTTTCCAGCACTAGTGGCTAGGAAAAGATGCCTTCCAGATACTAGAGAGGGTCCTCTCAAGCTGCTGAACGCAGATTAGAGTAATAAACACAAATTAAAGTAATATTATTTTAAAGGCACTTTAGTTTGGTATTTTCATCCCTATCTTCAAAAAAGAGAAGTGTTATCAATGACTTTCCTAAAGACTGGAAAAAGAAACAAATTGGTGTTTTTCTCACCTCTCTACTTGTGTCTTCTACACATGACTACAACCCACAAAAGTGTTTTCTCATGTAACTCAAAGGAATGCACAGGCTTAACATCTGCAGAGTATTACCTGTATCTGCAAGGCATTACTAAATATATTTGGATTATGCTTCATATTTTTTAATTTCTCTATGCCAGGTTTCAAATGTTACCTACTTTCCTAAGCATAGTCTCCGATCTGTTTTCCCGAGACAATTGTGCTCCTAAATTGCTCTGAAAAATTGCTTGCACTAAATCAGTTACAGCCATATTTTTTTCTAGAGATAAACAACATCATGAGTCTTTGCTTAACAAAATAGTTTGATTAATTCTAGAACTGCAAGCATGGCAAGTTGTTAAAAACAAAAACCAGCAAAATTTGTTTTGTTGTATAGCGCAAAGTTGAAGGGTTTGCACTTAATCCATTATAGATCATATACAAGGGCGTTCTCTGCCTGAAATGTGGTAGGTATATTTTCTATGGTGGTATATTTCCCTAAAACAGTGGTAACCTTGTTTCTCAAGTTCTCAGGTATTAAGATGTGGGAGAGAAAGCAGTAACTCAATAAAATTTTCCTTTTCAAGCATTGTGTAAATGATTTTGGTGAACTGTAAGATTCTGGTAAGAAAAAATACGCTTTTTCTGGTCAGGGGCTTTTTCTTATAGCAATGGCAAATGAAAAGAATAATAGAACCTGCCCCCCCCCCAAAACGGCATAGCTTAACCTCTATTGCACTTGCCCAAACTTCAAGTATTTAAATAGGGCTGAGGATCATAGACAGAAACCTAGATGAAGCTGTGGGAGAAGGGAAGAGTTCTCAAGTTCAGCATGACATGCATTTATGTAATGACCATGCAAATGAATTATTTTTTGGAGGGGTTGCATTTCTTACTTATTGCCTATCTCCATTTAGCCTGCCTTTCCTATCTGATGTTTGTTTTTGAACTTCATTGAATGCTTGAAATAATTGCATTCCAATTTATTTCTATGTTTTTTTTTTCCCTATTAACTCATTTTCATGCTCACTTTTTTTGAATCTGGTCATTTACTGCACTCAGTGGTGAATTACTAGAACATCCATAGAAAGGGGAGTTTCAAAAAACCCTATTGTGGCCATGGAAATATTTGCATGAGCATGAGAGGGATTTCTGTAGGCTCACAAAGAAACTTCTGGTGTAAGGATTGTTGTACGAGCTCATGATTTGGACACAAATTTCACTTTTTGGTTGTGTTATCTACTTACTCCACCGCTGTAAACCCCTATTTTTCTTGGCTTCCTTGTCCTGAACAAGAGTCATAAATGTCACAATATGCTGAGTTAATGAGGGAGCACCAGCCTGGGCTCTCTGCATGTCTTTGCTTTGTGGCTTTAAATCAGAAAATCAGACCCTTAAATTTATCCGAACATGGTGCCTTTTTTTTTTCCTGTGTGGTTTAATGTGGCTTAATTAACGAATGTCTTAAGTGAGGATTCAAGTACTCATGTAGATTAAATGAGCCAATTTAGGATCCTGCAGGAGCCAAGTCCCTCTGTAAATACATTACATCTTTTCTTCCACAAAGGAATACAGAAAACTCTTAGAAGCCATGAAAGAAAAGCAGAGCAGACAGGGACAGGAAACTTGGCTTTTTCCCTCATTAGAGGTTTCTATGCAAGACCTCTGAAAATGGAGCGTTTTACCCTGATCCTGCACACCCTTTGCCCAGGGAAGGGGAGCGTGAGGAGCAGCTCTGAGCCTGCTCCAGCAGCTCTCTTGTCCTTCTGCAGGAACCCGGAGCATGGGCAAGGGCAGGATAACCTTTTTGAGGTATGTATTAATTAGAAAGTTCATTATTGTCCAATGTGGGATACCTTGAACTGTTAAAACCTTAATAGGGGTGAAAATTTCTAGGCTTCATGTCTGTTTGGAGAGGAAACCAGAAGGGCCTCCGGGCTGCTCTGAGCTCCTCGGGGCTGGTCGAGGTGCCAAGCTCTGGGGCCCTGCAGCCCCTGGGCACTCCAAGGCCTCCTCGGGGTCCAGCCGAGCGGTGTTTGGCATTCGGGGAAGTTTGCAGCTACCATCTCGTGTATGCCCATTTTCACATGGTTGAGTATTCATCGCAGCTGCAAAACAGCTTCTGAAGCTGTGTGGCCAACTTGGGCATAAATGAGGATGCTGTAAATTTCCTTATGTAGAAAAATTTTAGAGATCTAAAGGCAAGTCAAGAAACTCTGTTATGATATTTAATTTCCACAGAGATGTATCACATCAAGAGGGAGGAAGGGGAATGATGTGCATGTTAACAGCTGCCAAAAGGAGATGCTAGACTTAGAATTAAAGATACACGAGTCAGAATCAAAAGACTTCTGAATTTAGCACCTGAATCATGCTACAGATGGTGTTGCTGTTTAACTAGGAGAAGCGTTGGTGTCAGGACCGTTAAGCAGCAAGCTCCTGTGTGCAGCCTGGTAAGGAGTTATCCAGAGCTGCCTCCTTGCTGTGCAAGGGCATTTATAAAGTAGTCATCACTACTTGCCTAGACTCTGAGACAATTAACGGTGAAGACCTCAGGAAACAAATGGAATCTGATAACTAACTGCTCAGAGTAAACACTGCAGAAGTGCTGAGGTCCTGCTTTCACGGGGGAGCAAGGCTTCTAGATCTAGCATGTCGTCTTGCCAAGGTGCCATTAGTTATCCATCTCTCTGCAGCATTTCAGTGTGCAAGTGCCTGTTTTGAGATACTTTGGGTCTGATTAAAAAATAAGAGGTGACTGAGCACCTGGGATGCCCATGGCATTCAGTTGGGTGATGCTGGAGCAAGGAATGGAATTATGTTAAGATCACTCACAATGGTCAGTGACTGAGCTGCCAGGAGCTGTTTTAATATATAGTTTATTTTTGGAAAGTGTATTTTGGGGGCTCCTCTGGCTTAGCTGTCTGAGCAGCCCTGTTGTCCTGCTCAGCTCAAACGGGCCGTGAGGATGTGGTGACCTCCCGAGGGCTGTGGGGGCACCTCTGGACCCAGCCTGGATATCCAGTCTTGAATTTTCAGCCGGGCTGCTGGTTTTTCTGTGGGGGATATGAAATCTACCTTGTTCTTTGGCTTCCCTTATTAGAAGCCTTGTTTTCTTCCAGAGGAGAGGTAGGAAAACATCTTCAATTGTAGAAACATTTATGATATGAGAAACTGTTTTTTGCTCAGCTCTGTTTGCAGCTGTAGTGAAATAATAAGATGTCTTGGTGGAGAAGAATTGGAAACTTAGAAGTATTATTAGAGAAATATTATTCTGGCTCTTTAATACTTGCCTTACATGGGCACTTTATTGTGAACATTTTTGCGTGTAGCTGTTTTTATGAAGCTATTTTGATGCTCTTGAATACCGTGCACAAAAGAAAACATCCTCATTTTGTTACTTACTACTTACAGAAATTACTTTATGCTTCTTATGTATAACCTAAATATAGAGCCGTGGCTTGTCTTGATTCTTATGCCCTACTGAAGTGAAAATACGGTTATGTACAGTTATACTAAAGCAGCAGAGGTGGGGGAAATATCCTGTGGTTTGTGTAGGTAGCTACTGCACTCTCATTTTACTGGCTTGACTTATAAGACAAAAATGTTCATTCTTTATTTGTGTGAACAGCCAACTGTAGCAGCACCAATGTCTGTAACTGGATTTCATTATGGAAATTCAGCTAAAAAGGGCCACAGGCACAAAAATCCATTAAAATGTTTCTATTGCTTTACATATTCTTCTGTGATAAAAATAGCCCTATATTTGAATTTAAGAAGCTTTAGCCTAAAGGGTAGCAGATGGATATTAAGGAGATTATAATAAAGAAGGGTATTATCTTAAAAAGAAAAAAAAAAAAGAAAAAAGAAATGAAAAAAGGCAAATGAGGAAGTACCATTCTTTCATCTTCATGGAAAGCCTTTGCAAGAGCAAAGGGTATTCCAAAAACCTGATCCTATTCTAGGTAATCGATAATAACTTGTCAATAGACAGCCCTAAGAAGTCTTTCAGCATGTGCAACTGTTACCATTTCTGGAGATATTTTCCCTTGCTACAAGGCAACTTCATGTCCAAACTTGTCTTTTGCTACCTTGGCAAATGTGTCTAGACAGACTTAAAGGTTTTCTGGTGTTCCTTGGAAGTTCCTGCTTGCCTTACATGCAGCCAGAGCTCTCCAGCAGGTAGGTCAGGGTTGCTGCTTAAAACACAGAAATACAAGCTTGCCTTGGTGTCCGCAGGGATTGGGGTATTTCTGGGTGGCTGTAGGGTGGCTCTGTCCCCTGGAGATCAGACACAACTGGGACACGAGTCCTGTCTGTGCCGGCCTCCCACCCTCCTGTGTACCAGTGCAAGGTGGCCCATTTCAATGGTGGGATTAGGTGGCCTCAGCAGGGTCAGTGTCCATGTTAGTAAGGTTGGGCTTTCCTGTCACTTTGGAGGTGGCCTTGCTTGCCTTCCCCTAAGAGTATCCCAGCATGTCATCTTCTTCCACTCTGAGTTTCTTAGCAGAATAGTGTGAGCTGTGTTGTAAGGAGATAGTTGCTAGACATGGCTCATGGTGCTCAAGTGAGCCCTGGGACTTTCCCAGGCAAGAAAAGGGGGGAAAAGGATAGCAGAAAAGGAAACAATTGCAGGTCTTAATAACCAAGAAGGGTTAAACAAAGAGATGGCTGCTGCAATACTTAAATGGTTTTGGTATCCCTTTTATGTGAAGCTTTTTCATCTGAGTTACACCTTCAGAAGTCAGATCTTGCTAGACTCCCTTTGAGTTTTGTGCTTCTCTTTCTGTCCTAATTACCCCTCTTGGAGTGGGATTGCGTTTGCCTTAGCAGAGGGGGACTTTTTTTAATGTTGTGTTGTGTTTATTTATTTATACAGAGATATCTGGAGATAGGAGTGTATATATATATCTGGAAAGAGAGTTGGATTCAAGTCTTTTGTTCTTGGCACTCACCATATGCTGCTATTTAATATTTAATCAGCCCCACCTCATCAGAAACACTGCTGGCCTCATTAGATAATTAATGGCTGCCTGCGTCTCATTTGCTTCAGTTGATACATCTGCAGCCAGTAATTAGAGCAGGAGTTTATTAGTTGCACTGGCTTAGTTTATTTGTGGAGCAATCTCTCCTTTGATTGAAGCCGCTGGGATTGGCATATGTGGCCAGCCTGCCTCCCTGTTCAGCAGGGCTCTTTTGTTTACATTTTTGCTACCGTTTTGCAACACTGCACATCCTGGCAGTCCTAGGAACAGTTGGTGGTGAAGATTTGCCTTTTATAATTTAGAAGATAATTGGGTAATTCAATGCAGTAAAGCTACTGCAAAGCAGTTCTCTAACTTTGGGGAGGTAGAAGGGGGGAAATCTGGAAATGTGTCAATTTTGTAGTTATTATGATTTTTAAAAAATCTTTATAAAAATCCCCTAGATTTCTGAAGGGTGTAGGTAGAAACTGCTGAGCCCGAGGGGGAGCAGGCTCCGAGTTTGCAGTTTTTATTGTGATGTATTAGCTAAAGCCAAGCGAGTGTTGCTAAGTGCTGGTGAGCGATCGTGTGCCCATGTCGGTAACCTGCCTCCCTTAATGAATTCCAGCGTTAAACCTCTCCTTGGGCTGTCTGCTCATTGGCAAATGTGTAAAATTTACTGTGATATTTTCTTCTGGCCCTGTGAATTTTATGGCAAGTCTCTCACTGACTACTCTAAAAGAAAATGGACTATATTAAATAATGAGATGAACCGTTCCTGCTCTCAGGAAACAATACAAAACCTCGTCGCGTCAGGATTTGGTCTCCGAGAGGCATTGCACCTTCTGGCTACAAAAGCAGCTCTGATGAAGTGGGTTTGTTTCCTTAAGGAGCTGGAGATCAGAGGGCTCCTGGAGTGCTGCGCTAAGGAGTATCTTGGGTTTTGTGTCTGATTGTTTTTTCCCCCCGACTTTGCAAAGTTTTTAGAAACTTTGACGCAATTTAACGGATTCCACGTGCTGAAATAGAGCAGTTCTGCAGGCCTCCAAAAGCCCCTGGGCACCCCCCACCTTTGCTGGGTGGTGATGAGAGGTTACAATAAATTCCCCCATGCGACGCTTTGTCCTTCTCATTCTTCAAGCTCTGTAATGTCGCTGTTGTCAGGTTTATGTATTCAGAGCCTATCTCTGCTCAATAATCTCAGCTCGCTGTCCTCTTCAGGAACACAATTATGTTGGTCCCAAATAAGGGCTCTTTGATCTCTCTTTATTCCCCCTTTGTTTCTGCACAAGGAAAGGAGAGGAACTCAATTAAAGTGTCTGTGCCCGTACACTTGTAACAAGTGAAGGGTCTGATTGCTTCCCAGTTAAAGGGGTGTTTTACCAGTGTAGAGGAGCTGACACCATCAGGGTTGTGCTCATGGAAAGCCAGCATGATGCAGGAAAGGATCAGTCCTGAAGTTTCTCCAAATAGGCCATTTGAGTGAGCTGCTACTTTCCTTTTTCTCAGCTGTATTGAAGGCAATTTAATTGGCTTTCCAAGCAGGTAATTTGCTGAAGAAGCCCCAAGCTGAAGGTGACCATATTTTCAGCATGAAACGGGGAATATTTCTGTTTGTGTTAATATTTTGTAATCCTATAAAAACAAATTTTAAAAATAATGTGTCTGTGAATGTCCTTGCTGCTAGATTCTCTCAGTTTTTTCCACAGTAAGCTGATGCCCTTATCATGGACTGTATGTTTTCTCTTTTGAGCTAAGACACAGCTTTTGGGGAGCATGTGTTCATTCAGCTTTGGTTTTTCATCCAGTTACAATTGCCCATCCTGAATGCATGCTTTTTAGGCATTTCACCAGTCTGTTCATGGTAAAACCCAAGACAATTTTTGCTACCGTGTGAAGAGTTGAAGAAAGCACTTGGTCCTTACATTTGCATGTAACTAGATTATATATACATTTTTTCCTCTAGAAAGTAACTTCAGATGCAAGGGCATGATTAGAACCTTGCAATATCCCAGTAAAAAATGAATACAAGGACTCTTCAGTCTCTTAGAGTAAGTAGTTGTTAGTAAATAGTAGTAGTAGTTTTTAGTCTTTAGGTTATTAGTGCATAGACAACTTCAAAGGAATGAGAGGTTAAGGCTAATCTTTTCAGTGTGCCCTTTTTAAAATATTTCTGCCCCTTTTTGTGTGTAAACTTAATGCTTTTTACCAATTTCTTTTAATTTTTTCTTGCATGTGTGTAGAAAGGGAAACATGGGTTATATGTATGCAGCACAGGCATATATGAGAGCAGTGTTAATACTATAACATACAAAAAAAATCAATGCATGTTTTCTTTTGATAGATCATTTCTCTCATATTTCTGGTGGAAGGGTTTGGGCTAGCCCTTAGGGTTATCCCAAGCTGCCAGCACAGGGAGCACCAGTCTGTTCATCCTCAACGATGTTGTGAAGCTCATGACCCTTGGGCACGTGTTGGAGGCTCCTTGTCAAGCCCTGTCTGGGACATGGTCTGGTTTGGCTTCTCCCCCCGAATGCCCTTATCCCAGTGCATGACACTTTCAAAGCTGCTCTTCCTGCTAGTCCCAGAGGTATGAGGAAAAGAACTAACCTCACTGCATGGCCTGGTTTTTACATGGACTCTTGTCTCATGAGTGATCTTCTTTTTCCATCCTTCCTATACTTGGAGCCACTTCCCATTTCTGATCTGCTTCTTCCTGGCCAGATCTTCCCTGATTTGCAAACTCCATCTGCTTTACAATGCTGCCAGCTGAGAGTAAGGAGGAACGTAGGGACCTAACACTGCAGTTTTTACAGATATTGCCATCAGAGAAACAACTCAGAAATACCAAGTTGGTTTTTCTGAAAGCATTCTTCCCCTTTTCTTGTGTTTCTAAGCATGAAAAAAGCTTATGTGCTTTCTACATAGATGGTTGAAATTAGATAAAAGCAACATGAAGGGTGAGTAAAGACTGTAAATATGGGAGGATTTTGCTTTCCTGTCCTCGTAGTGAGTCTGGACTGGTGTCTTTAGTGACATCTGGGGTATTGCATCAATTCTTCAAGCGAGTTTTCTCCTTGGTTTCTGAGACAATCCAGTGATTAGAGAATGCTTTAGACAACTCTATTTTCTTGCTGTTTTTTTCACTGCATGTGGTTTCTAGTATGTGATAGTGTAAAAGAGTCCAGTGAAAGATGGTGTTTAGATGACAAAATAGGGAGACAGCAAAATCTGAGGTTTTCTAAAAGATTCTTCTCTGAGATGACTTGCTGCTGGCTGTATCATGCTGCATCTCATCTGCTGAGATGAACAAAAAGAATCAAAGCAAATGCACTTTAAAAAAGTTGAGGAGGAATCAGATATTCATAAAAAGTCTTGACTGCCACATACAACTGTTATATTCTTAATATATGGCATAATGGAAATGGTTCAATCAATGCTATTTATCCTGTCTGTATTCCAAGAACAGTGGAGCAGTCAATGAGGTGAAAGGGCAAGAATTTTCCAATAAAAAGAAATACAGAGAATATTACATATAATATAGTTTGACATGCAAGATTCAGGGGTTCATATATTGAAAATACAGCAGTGACTGAAATTTTAGTTTAGTTATTTAATGGTTTTTTGATCAAATGTTATTTAATTATAAAACATAATCATAATGTGAGTGCTTTGTGTGGGGTTTCACCTGAATACCTTGTATGGGTTTCGTCTGAAAACCCCTTCTGCCTTCTGGGTGGCTCAGTGCCTCAGCCTGGGCTTGTGTGCCCATGTCTTGGGCGTGGGCCATGTGAGTCCCACCTTGAAGAAGACTTGGGAGCAGGACTGCCCTCATCTTGCGAATGAGTTTGTAACCCATTTTGGGTTGTGCTCTTGGCTTTTCAAAGTATATTCCAATTTTCTATATGTGAAGGTGATGAACAAATCAGGATGTTTTCTTGTATGTGTGTTTTTTTTATTATTATTTTCCTTAGAAAAGAATATTCTTGAGTTGTCTTTTTTCTATGGCAAATAAAACTGTTAGGTTTGTCTTTGTGTAGAATGAAAGCTCTTTTGTGACCTACATGTGGAGCTTTGACTAATTTGTGTGCTAATGAAATCTAGGATGAGAAGTTTGTGCTTCAGTGTCTTGCATGTTAGGAGAAATAGTAGGAGAAGCATTTGTGTGCACGGATGTGAATCTGGTCATGCGTGGTGCTGGAGCAAAGCACAGACACATGCATAGCAGGAATGCTGCTCCGCGTTTGCTATCTGCTCCACCAATATAAATGGGAAACGCCTTGCAAAATAGCATAATAAGGAACATGACTCAGTTTCTGCATATAATTTTTGGTATAGTAAAAAGATACAGTTATGAGTGGAAATGGAGGCTTTTTTTTTTGTAGCTTTTTTCTGCTTCCCCACATTCTCCAGTGCAGGATGTGTTTGCTCCAAGAAACTTGTCCTTTCTTTTTATCTCTCTATCCACTGTCTGCAGTGTAGAAAGTGGTTGTGGGAGCAATGCAACCTCATGCTTAGTCCCTTTAGTCATGTGCAGCCTTGCATACATCTGGGTCCTACAGTACTGCAGTATGATTTTTCTCTTTTTTTTTTTTCTTTTTTTTCTTTCTTTCCTTGTGTTTTACCAAGAGAAGATTTGCAGTGAGCAAAGGTGTCTAAATCCTTAGCAATCGCTAGCTTGGCTCCCTCTTTCCTGGCAGGAGTGCAATTTGCACCTGTGGTGGAGACAGTCTTCTTTTCAGTACCAGTTAGAGAGTTTTATCCTTATTTATCCTGCTTTAAATCGGGAGTTCTAAAGTGCTGCTCAAATTAATCAGGTATGACAGTGCTAGGGTTAATTAACAGTTGGTGCCCTTCCAGCAGCGTCTCAGCGATGCTGTTGGTGATAATACTGATCTCATCCGATAGGCTTTGTGAGGGGAAAAATCCTCCAGGAGGGAGCAAGTTGCTGATGATGTGAATGCGTGAGGATGGCAGGGGTCCTTCCTGCTGTGCTATGAGCTTCTCAAGAGTTTTCTTTGTGAATGATAACAGAGGCTCCCCTTTACCTGGTCTGTACTAGATGAACAAAATGGATCTTCAAGTGACTTCAAACACTTGTCCTAACCACAAAGCAAAGAAGTATAATGCAGAGTCCAGTCTGTATTGTCCATCATAGTGTTGTGCATGTGCTCCTGCGGGTCACTTGCTATCGGGAGGCACAAGTAGATGCTGTCCATGGGCAATGGACTTGATGTCATTGGGGTTTTGGAGGGGCAGGGGCTCATGGGTGTTGGCCTTGGTGGGACTCTCATGGAAGTCTGTGCCAGGCGGCTCTGGAGTTTGGGCAGCATTGGCACCTAGCAAAGCCGCCCGTAAGGGTTTTAAGTGTCTCACAAGGGTTTTTGCCTTGCACTGTCCATTGAGAGCAGGAGAAGCAACAGTGTGCCAAAGAATCCCTGAAGAAATATGGAGTGTTGCAAGCAATGGGACACGATTGTGTGAGTGTTCCTGGGAAGAGTTCTGGTGCAGCGGGTCAGTTTTTAAATGAGATGGAGTGTAAGATAGGGATGAGTGACTTGTCTCTTCATCCTTCATGGTCGAACTATCCTTTTATATTTACAAAGCTGTCTACAAACACGATGCTCCTGATTTATTTCTTTTGTAGACAAGCTGCAGTTTTGTGGTGTTTTCTGAGGTTATTTACATTTTTTTTAAAGTATTCAGATCTTGGAATAAAATTTCAAGTTTGACTTGATGCATCTAAAGACAAAGCTGAACTCCTTGCCCCCACGCAAATTTAGACTTTTTTGGGGTCCTTTGGATTTCTGTTGCCACTGTTCCCGATTCCAAGCTTAATCATAGTTTTTATAGTTAGCATGTATATATGCCATGTACGTATAAGTCATGCTGTATCAGCTGTTTGATTCTACTGAAATTTGATTCTTTCCCATGAAGCTTCTGACAATGCAATCATTTTTATTTGTTAGACTTGCCTCTAAAATTTGTGGCTGCTGCTTCCTTAAGCAACTTCTAGACTCTTTTCTTGAGCGCCGGGTCAAATACATCAGTGTTTTGTTGTAAACTAGACTTACTAATAGAGTAAAAATATCATTTTTAAAAGTAGGTTGAGCACTTAGGTTTTCGCAACAAGTCAGATAAGGTTTGTCTAAGCTGCTACTTTTGTTTTTCAAAATATGACTTATATTCTGTGACACTGAGGAGTTTTTTAAAAAAATGGTCTTCAAGTCTATCTCCAGCTAAAAGCTGAAAGATGGGTGTCCTTCTATGTCGTTATGCCAATTGGCAAACTGAGTTACAGGCATGCACAAGTGCTTTTCTGAATGATAACCAAAATTGACAGTATGGATAGTTTAAGTTGACTTTTTAAAATACAT
This sequence comes from Tinamus guttatus, assembly GCF_059628265.1. Classification (NCBI taxonomy): domain Eukaryota; kingdom Metazoa; phylum Chordata; class Aves; order Tinamiformes; family Tinamidae; genus Tinamus; species Tinamus guttatus. Next base: position 2,150,432 of record NW_028288706.1, on the reverse strand, counting down.
ATTTAAAAGCATATATAATAATAAACATATAAAATAAATGTTTTTGAGATTTTTCGGTTGCATGTTTTATACAAATAGCAGGTATAGTAGACTAAAACATGATACTTTAGCCTAGCTGTTTTGATTTCACTGTTGGTTGTTATCTTTTTCAAGTGCTGAGTAGTAGTTATTGTTTATTTTATCAAAGCATGGCGAGAAATGGAACCAAACTGTGTTTTGTTCTCTGTGGCTGCAATAAAAAGAACCTTGTATACTCCAAAGGGTTTGCAGTCTGCAAAGTAAATAGACGCCCACACACTCAGAGAAAGTTTTCTTTTTTTCCCCTTTTTGAGCTCTGACAATGGTAGAAAAATATTTGTACAAAGGAGTTAGGTTGCTGGGTTTCTGCCAAGATCTGAGGGGGACTCTGATACCTTTGCCGGTGCGTTCTTGTAACCTGCCAAAAAGCACCGTGTGCTGCTCTTCTCACTCTGCACCGTGAAATGAAAATCCTGCCAATAATGATTCCAAGCTTCAAGTTGTGAGACGAATTCTAAAAATCACAGTGGCCCAAGGTTGAACTGAACATTTACAATAACCTGCTGGTTGCAATCCAGGGCTGTGAGGATACTTGGCCTGGTGTAGGTCCCATCTGACTTCCCCAAGCAAGGCTTGTGGTTGCTCTCTGCTGAGCTGCCTCTCAGACACTGCTCTGAGACCATGGACATCTTGCCCTAAAGGTTTAAAGGGCTCCCAGAAAGTAGGGAGGTTGTGGGTTGGCCATTGGCAAAGGAAAAACCATGATGTCTGCATGTCATGGTTCGTAGGGCCATGTTTGCCCTACAACAAAAATACTGTTTGCCCCAGTATTTTGATTGTGGCAATATCCCCCCACACCTGACTGCTTAGTTGATGCTGGGACATCCTCTTGGGCAACGTGGGCTGGTGCAGGAGGTGCACGAGGGTGTCACTAGGGCAGTGTGTGGCTTCCCCGAGCTTGGGTCATGCGTGGCTGGGTGAAGGCATTGGCTCTTCTGGTTAGTGCATTTCTGTACACTGTATTCAGCAGACCTGGGGTTTCTTTCAAAGTGTTGCTTTTATAAGCAAATATATTCCTTGCTTCAGGGGTCAATGTAACCATCCATTACTAGCTTTTTTATAAATAAATAAATAAAAACTTGTATTGGTCTGACTGAGTGTGGAAATTTATAGAGAGACAATAGAATTTAACTGCTGAAAATCTGCCTTACTTTGCTTTTGCCCTGCAGTAAGTCCCCGAAGCAGCTGTATCAACTTTAAATTAGTAGGGAGTGGAGGTGTGTACAGCTTTTGCTGGGCCTTTGTTGTGCTAAGGGAACCAAATAAGAGAATTTATTTCTATGCACAACTCTGAGCGGGTTCTCAATCCTCATTAGCAAATCAAGTATTTCTCTTTTTAATTGCAAAATCTTTCTCTGGACAACACTGCTACAGAAGTGATTTGTTTGACAGTTTTTGTTCTAGTTTTCTTTCCTGGGGATATTTTCAAGAAAGCAGATGAGACAGAGTTTTACTTTAAGATTTAGTCAAGGGCAAGTGATAGCCTGTCTAAATAAAATATCTCTCCACTTACAAAGAGAAGCTCTGGCAGTAGATTGCTCTCCAGTTTTTTGGACCCTGAATTTCCTGCAAGAACTCTAAACAAGTGATTGCACCGAGGATGTTATTTCCATGTTTCTATCATGCAAAGATCCAGAATGCTGTAGGGTAATTCAAAATACTGATGACCTCAGTGTTAACATTAATTTGAGGGGAGCGGGGGGGAAAAGGCAAAGGAGGAGAGATGAGCCTGTATCACAGAGATTAAAAACCTGTTCTAAATCTGCAGCTGATGTCTCGAGCTGTTTGGTTTTGTGATACCGGTTTAGACCATCTGCATTTTGGCTATAACAAGCTGCGTAAAACCAACACAAGCGAAAGCCCTCCGAACAAAATGCTGACAACGATATATGGAGTAGATTGTTTTGCGAGTTTAGTTTAAAATAAATGTACTTCAGTTTTAACAGAAACCTTTTCAAATGTCCCTTTTCTTACTTAAGAAAATTAGAAGAAAATAAACTTACTTTTTTCCTCAAACATATGGTACTTTATCAAACTTGTATATAAATTACTTGATTCTTCATACTGCTGATATTCTTTCAATTGTTTTAATAGACCATAAAAATGGTAATACTGTGGTAAACCATTAAATGCTTAGCCATTTAGCCCAGCAGTATTCCTTGTTTAATAGTTTTACTCATTTAACACTTACGATTTGTAACAGAGTAAATCTAATTTTAAAGTAGGTTGAGGAAGTTAAACCACCTCTGGGGAATAAATCTACACTCCCTTACCTGGAGGGCAATACTAATTGCTATCTAGACCCAGAACAGGCTCAAATGAAGTCAAGCTCAAAGGATTACTAATGAGTGAGGCTTATATTGTATGAGCTAAAAGTCTTTAAAAGCTATTTTTTACTTGAGAAACTGCCTGAACAAAAGTCTGAGAAAATCCATGTGCTTGGTCTGCTGGTGCTTTTAAGCATTAAAATTAATTATCAACCTTCCTCCTCGGGATCAGCCTTCCTCCTTGGGATGTTAATGATAATGGTTTGACCTTACCCCAGCATCCCTATCTAAATGTATAACTTAGCCATCAGTTTGCTTTAAATCAAGCACTAAATCTGTCTGAGTGCCGTTTCATATGGATATTAAAAAAATATCAGGGTCTCCCTAACAGCTTTTGTCAGCTAAACCTTGGGCAGTTCTGTGAATAAATTAATCGATTAAGCTGTCTTTTTTGTTTTACTTCATAAGTTTTGCGTTCCCTTGGAGAGGACCATACCTCTGTGTTTATTTTAGTGTAGAAGAGCTGCTCCCTGGAATATGTACCTCTTTGTGCATATGTATGTACACACACACATATGTATGTGTACCTGTTTTCTATTATGTTAGTCTATCAGCTGTAAGGAAGGAGAACCGCTTTCAGTGGAGACGTTCCTCCTCCTGCTGATTTTTTGCTCCTTATATGCAAATCTTGAATTTGTCCTGTTTCTCTGCACTCGCCCATGCAGAGCTTGGTGCCTTTAGTTCCACTGAAATCTTTCAGATCCTTTAGTTTTGGTGCTGTATGAGAATAGAAGCATCAAAAATTGATTAAAAAATTAGCAGGTTGCATTTAGATCTGCCAAATCAAACTATGAAAGTGTTTGCAATGATTAACTAAAAATATATTAACAGTGGATAAACTGTAATATAAGAAGCTTTGCAGGGTGTAAGAGGATGGTAAGGGGGAGGGAAGAAAGAAAGGAAAAAAAAAAAAAAAAAAAGAGAAGGTGAGGTGTCTGTTCCTCATTTAAATCCTGTTCAAGCCCAGAGGGTTTAATAGATATGTAAGTGGTGCCCCAGAGAGCGTGACTGGAACTTTTGCATGATGCAAATACCTTCATCTGACTTCATGCAGCAGCTGAATTTTGCCCCCAATGGCCAAGCTCAGTAAAACCAAACCATTTCCTTTGAATAATGAAGCTGTGGCAAATCCAGCAAGCACATGGAAATCAGAACTAGGAGCAGGCCCTAGAGAATTTTTAACCTAAATAAAGAAGCTGTATCTTCAGCTCTGAAAGCTGTTACTGTTTCACTCTTCTTTCTTTTTGCCTCTGGGATATTCCTGAAACGTGTGCATCTTCTGTTTTATGAGATGTACTTGGCTCCCTTAGATGTGGAGCGAAACAGGAGGCGGTGGACGATGGCATGGCCTCCAGCATTTTGTTTATGAGAACATCCTTCTAGCAATTTGATGTCTGCGGGAGGCAGAAGAATTGTTTCCAGTCTGCCCTTGAGCTGTGGATCAAGCATTTTACTTCTTCCTGCTCTTTTCTGTTTTAAAGCGTCACGCTCCTATTCTGGAGTCTTTAGACAGATGAGATTTTTGTCATTTGTGCCGGTGTTTGAAGCACTTTGTGTTGCCTTTCTTTTTCCTAGCTGTGTTTCACAGTTGATGAAGCCTTTCTCCCTCTGTTGGTGCTTGGGCATGGTGCCTTTGGAAAGGTGATAGGGCACAGCCACTGCCTCCAATTAATTTTGTTATTTGTTATCTCCTAGCTTAGCCTAATGAAAGGGGGCTGACTGCACAACTGTGCCTGAGGCTGAGAGCTGCTGGGACCAGGCCAGCTCCCTCCTGGGACAACAGCCATCTCCACCTGATGCTTCCCCAGTCCTGCTGCCACTCATGTTCAACAGTCCTCACCTTCCCTCAAAGAAATATTCGACTCCTATGACACTTATGGGGTTTTTGTTTGTTTGTTGGTTTGTTTCCCCTCTTGCAATGGAAAACAAGTGAGTATTTGAATACCAGCTGCTTGCGAAGGCCAAGCTGGGGAGCAGCCCTGGATATCTTCCAGGCCTAGGAGAAGGTGCCGTGTCCTTCAGCCCCCCTGGGCTGTGGCACGTCCTGCCCAGGGCTGCTGTGCTGCTGGCAGGCAGCCTTCCACCTGCCAGCACTTACCTCCAAAGCACCGCTGACGAGGCTGCGCTTGCTGTGGGAAACTAAATATTGACCCTTGCTGCATTACCAGATTTGTTTGCGATAACAACACAAACAAATGTGGTGTTTTCCTTCGTACCTCGCATCTTCTGTATATGGTGCCCAAAGAGTTGGGGATTATCTGGTGAGTTAGTTGCCTCCTCTGAGGACTTGCAGCCTTTGCCCTGCTGTGCCCTTGTTTACGTGGCCAGTAGGTGCTGGGTTTGATTTATATAATAAGACTAAGAAAAATCTGTTGCTGAAATATTGCTGATCTGCTTGTGATTCTGCTTCCTTAATGGTGATGACTGCATATAGTACTGCCTAGTTATCATATTGCTAATTTACAGAAATAAATTTGCTTATCCATCGAGCGTTGAGACCCATATGTGCAATTCGCTAGTTGTACCTTTTGTTATTAGCTCTTATTCTGCCACAACAATTTGCCAAAATAATTGCCTGATCCAAAATGACCTTGTAATGTGATGTTTCTAAATGTAAGATATGCAACAATATATATTCTTACTGTGGATTTCTTGTTTAAATTAGCATAAATTCTTAAAAGCTACCAGATCTGATTCCCTTCCATTCAGCAGTAGCACAGGCAGAAATTGCTTTGCGTTTTTTTTGTTATTAATTTGTGTTCTCAATCTCATTTTGGAAGATAACTAATGGTGAGATTAGGAAGTAAACAGTAGCTTTCATGGAGTGATTCTTTATTATCTAGTTTGTTTCTGTAATAATGGCTTTAAACACCACTGCCAAAGTGAAATTTATAATGAGGAGTATGTTACTAAAGAGTTTGCTTTTGTAAAGTCTGTCTGAAAATATGTGCAGATAGGAAATATCCTTATAATGATTATCTCTTGCGTCTTCCCTTTTTTCACTGTGACAGTCTTCAACAAGAAATCGTGTCCAAGTACGGTGGGGAATTGTATCAATTAAATCAGCCTTTCTCACTGGCCTTACTGTGAATTTTGGGGGCACAGCTTCCCTCCAGAATGCTGACTCTCTCAAGTTTTTGGTGTTTAATCTGTGATGTCCATGTTTTAGTCTTTCTTGGGAATTCTACCAACCTACCCATTCCAGAAGTTAGGCTTCCTGGTCCTCCCATACTGTGCTTATCCTATCTTGTTCTGCTGGTGTTAGCACTATGTATGTTACAACTTGGAGATATTTAGTTTTGCTCTTCGAGTCTCTTGAGGTCTATTGGGAGCAGATCATCCACTCCTCAGGGTTAGTAACTACTTATTTCATTAAATTATTCTAAAACCATTGTACTGACTGGTCAGTCTGAGGCTATATCTCCTGCTCTCTGCAAGCAGAGAATCCTTCCAGGCTGGAAATAGCACAGAACTACTGTGCTGGATTCGTTTGCCTTCCTAGCATGTTCTTTCACATCCATCAGTTCCATGTGCTTGGAAAGACTTGCAGCTGCTTATGGCTATTTGAGAAGAAAGTTTTTTTTTTTTTTTTTTTTTTTTTTTAAAAAAAAAGCAGTATTACTAAATTGTATGTCTTGAGTAAATAACTTCTGGAAATCTTTTGGGAGGTCTGTTTTCTTCATTTGGGCTTTACATTTATCTTGTCAGAGTTTGTTATTTTCAGTTTTCTCAGGTGAATGCAACTTCTGCTTTTTGAAGGATGTCCTTTTATGCCCAATAGCCTCTTTTAGTCTATTTGAGCACACTGACTTTTTTGGAAGACCATTTAAAATTATTTTTGATCAGTATTATGCATGTACTCTCAGCTTTTACTAGGGTGCCTTTAAAGAGTCTTTCTATGCCAGTTTATATGAAAAGAAAGCTTTAAAATATTTATATGAACACTTTAAAATTTTAGCTGCTCCTTTTAAAGTTATTTTTAACTAGCTGCTTCATTTTTCGTATCATTCTTATTTTTCAAGCTAAACTAGCTAATGTTTGAAATTAAACCTCTGGTGGGTATCTTTTTAGCTGCTTTCCCTGCCCCCCCAATCAAACAAGGAGTTTTGTACATGAGTGTGGGGTAGTGTCTGTTTTCAAGTAGTTCTTTGATAATCTCATCTTGAACCTTGAGCTGATTCAAGAATTGCTTTTCCTCCTCTGAGTTTTCTCATTAGTTGTTCCAGAAAGCTGTTCATTGTGATGCCTGAAATTTAATGTGTCTACCAAAATTCATCATAGTATGGAGCCAAATTATGAGACTCACATAAAATCTTTGGTTATTATTGTCCTCGGTGTCTTTGAATCTCTTGAAGTTCCCTGGTAATTCATAACCATTGTCATCCCTAGTATGTTTTAGATATCTTTGACTTCCTATTTTAGTACTTGTAGTACATAGTACTTGAGTCTCCAAGTACTCAGTACTGTCATATGTAGTTCTTGGTTTGAAGTACTTACTGTTCTAATAGTTCTCCAGAATTTCTTAGTAAAATGGCAGGCATTTTTGTAATAGGCTATACAAGTGAACAGTAACTAGTTCTTAGGTCACTCTCTTGAAGTGTAAGCTCCAGGTTCACACTAAGGAATGTGTCTCTGTTCCTCATGTTCTAGTGATAATGCATCTTTTCATTGGAACAGAACTTTATTGCCCTCTTGAATTGTCAAGTATTCTGTTGTTCTCCTTGAAATCAGATAGGCATTGCTTCTCAGGACTGCTTCTTATAGTTGAATTGCCATATAGGTCTTCATGAGTTCCAACTGATAAATTACTTTTTTTTTTTTTCTCCCCCCCATCCATTTGCTTGCCTTCCTTTTGAATATTTCCTATCAGCACTCTGAATCAGAATTCTTCAGAGGTTTTTGTCCTCTACAATGCTCTTGTGATTTGTGGTGACTTCTTTTGTCATTGGTCTTTTACTTTCCTGGCTACACTAAATATCTTATCTTTTCTCAGTAATTATTTGTTTTCTCTCCTTAATCTCCTGAGTCATTTTTCCTAGCCTCACTAGGAGTTCACCCTTCATTTTCAATCCTTATGTTCAACTTGGAGAAATCCTTCCTAACTATGCTTGCTCTTTCTGAACTTCTCCTTAATTTCTACTTTATATGGCAATTACTCTAATACACTCTGGACTCTGTCACCTATTGTGTACATGACTCTTGACTAATTTAAGTTAATTGCAAGTTAATTACTATTTAACAGATTTGATTTTCTTCATTATTTGCTGAGCTACATGTTAAATTATGCTGTCTTTCTGAGGAAATGACTTGCTGCAATTACAGATATATTCCATGCTCAGACCATTTGGCACTGTTAGATCTGGCCATAACTTCTTTGCTTATGCAGTTTTTCTTGTTTATTCCCAAACCCAGTTCTGGAATATAGATTGCCTTTTTACTCTCTTGACACTTCTGCTTCTATCTTCAGGAGTAAAAAAAGCTCTTCTGTATGTCCAAGGCAATGTTTTTGGAAACTTTATTATAGAAGTGTAAGTTTGGGAAAGACTGCATACTCCCTACATTAATTGCTCTGTGACCAAATAAACTTTCTAATAAATTTGGGTAAGATTTTGATTTAAGCCAATGGAGGCCGGCTATACAGCACATGCAGCCAAGTGGAACAGAATACTCTTTTAGGTTATCTTTTGTAAGATAAATGTTTGATTATTTTCTATAAAATTTGGAATCACAGAAGACATCAATGAAAAATAAAGTTATTCTAGAATCTGTTTTGTAATTGAAAATTATTCCGTCTCTTAGGTGCATAGTGGATGTTGGATTGATGATTTCAGTTATTGTTTTGTGAAGGGATTGTTTGATGGAAAAGGTTGAGACTGTTTGCATGGATGGTCATGTCGATCTATGTGTCTGTAGATCATAAAAATAGAGAAATAAAAGTATCTTTCATTATAATCTGTGCTTTCTGATAAACAGCTATCTCTGATTTCCTGCAATCACTTCTTGCACATGTATTCTTAGTTGGTAAAGTGCTATTTATCTATTAATTTCAGAGAACTATGGCCTCCTGTTAATGTGATGCTGTATAGTGTAAGTAGGTTACAGTACCAGGACAATCATACTGAGAAACCACATGGTATTTTTTATTTTTTATGTTAGGTGGGTTAAAGATTTTTATGAACAGTATTTATGGATATAAGGTGGATATAATTCATTTTTATGTAATTTTGAAGTTCTTTGTGAAGATGGGCTCAGAAATTTGTTTTAAGAGGAAGGACAAATTTCGGAGCAGTTTGCTTTCTCAGTGAGCCCCATCCTGTTCTGAGGCATGGCTCAAAACTTAGTAGGTAAACTTTCTTAACTGCATGGTAGTTTTCTGTGCTACCGAAAATAAAAAAGATTTAATCCTGATTCAGGAGAAAATATGCTTGCTGGGGTGCATGTGCTTTAATTCCTCTGTTGAACTTTTAATTGTCTCCCAGAAAAGAGAGAGAGATGCTGTGTGCTCAGACTGCAGACTCGATCTCTGGGTAAGAGAGGTGGATGTTTGTGGTAAATGTGTCTTTCTTAATGAGGACCTGCTGTTCGCTATGAACCACTGTCACAAATAATAATAAACAGCACCCAGGTCCTGCGGTTGTGATCGGAATAAAAAATGGCTAGTGAATCTTTCCTCCACAACTGCATCTTATAAGGAACAGCAGTTCCTCATTACCAGTCCTCAGTAGCCGAAAACTGATTTATCACCTGATGGCTAGAGTGCTTAGAGTGCTGCCATAGCCTGTTGTCTTGGCTTGAATTATTTTGAAAGACAATTTTTTTTTAAACTATTGTTGGAGCTGCATTGAGGATGATTCTGTTATGTCCAACCCATTAGATTGCTAATAGACTTTCTGGACACTGAGCCCGTGAGCAGCAAGAACCGCAAGTGCGTGCGATTCGGGCACAGCTTCCCAGCTGACAGGTAATCATCTGATTAAGAAGTGGGAAATAAGATTGTGATTTCTTTCAGAGAGGATTTGCCTTATTGTTCCTGCCATAGTGGCAAGTGCACAAGGGCCTCTTCTCTGTGTGGGGGAGATGAGAAATTCTGTAATGCTTTTATGAGTAATATTGCATTTTTTAGCTTTCTTGTATGGTGCTGCTCACCAGGCTGACTGAACGGTGCTTACTTTGGGCTGCAGGAAGGCATAAACTGAGGAAAAACAGCAGAAACATGTTTGGCTTGAAGGGAAAGAACAAATGGAGATCTAAGGAGAGGGATCCCTTCTGGAAGGTCACTCTGGTAGAGGGAATAGAAGAACTGATTACTGAGTATGTTCTTAATGAAGTCAGAATGAGCTGATGAAGGTAGGTGGGAGGAAATTATTTTTAATCTATTTTGCATAAAGAATTGCAAGGCCTACCACAGAGGTCAGGCTAGACAGCTTAAAACACAACACTTGGGCCTGTTTCAGTCAGCCCGGCCCTCATGACTCTTGGAGTAGATGAGTGATAAAGCCTGACCCTTTATAAAGCTCAAATTTTGTAAACATCTAGAAGCTCCTGGAGTGTCAATTACAAAGAATGTATATATAAAGATATCAAAAGACCTGTTTTAAGTCAGTAAATATGGTCAGGGGCAGCAAGGGCTGGCAGTGATGGAGGTTCCCTGTGGTGGCAGAGCAGGGCCTGTCCTACTGCCCCATGGCGGGGGCAGACGAGCTGGGCAGCCCAAGGCATCAGGGATGTTTGTGCCCTCAGGGCCCTGACAAATGTGGTTGTCTTCCATCTACAGATAATGTTAGTGAACAACCAATATAACATTATATATATATATATATATATATATATATATGTATATGCATGTAGACATATCTATCTATCTATATATGCTCTCCCCTTCCTTCCCAAAGTCATGGTTGTCTTAGTGAGCTGATGCTGGTCTTGGAAGTTTTGCACTAAATTTATTAGAGAAACATAAATATGTATTTATACAACATTCCTATACCTGAAAAATCCAACTTTCTCCATGTGTCATTGAAACGTGTTGGACTATCAATTTTAAAAGGTAATTTTTGGAACAAATTGGTGTATCTCATTTCATTAATACTGAAACAAGATATTTCTATGTAATGAGCTTTTGTTTCAGCTTTTTCCTGTAGTCATTTAGTATTCATTTCAAAGCGATATATCAATTTCATTAATTAAAAATGTTTAATATGGGTAGAATATCTTTTAATGCGAGTATTAACCTCTCTCACATTATGAAGCAAAAGATGTCTCACCACAGGCACAACTACAGGGCTTAGGTACTTTTTCCTCTCTTGATGCTTCGAAGGTCTGTCAGCCCTTCCACATTACCAAATGGATTTTCCCTACTGCCTGGCAGAGTGTGTTCTCTGCTGCTTCAGCTGGCCTTTGCAAGCATTGCTGATGCCCATTCCTATGGAGAAGAGATGCCAGAAACTAAACGTTATTTATCAGTTAATGGAAACAGCGATATGTGTTCCCATTTTCAAAATTTCTGGTTGTAAGTGGAGAATTTGGGGAAGGATTTGGAGATGTATGAGAGTTACAGTTAGCAATTTTTACAAATAAGTTGGCTTGGAGATGCACAGGGAAGAGGCAGAAAGCTGTTCTGTCTCTCTGCCATGTATTCTATTTGTTTTATCCTGATGTTGCATTAGAAAAATTAATTCTTTTATGTCATTTTTTCCAACTGTGCAAAGAGTAAAATGGCGTTATTTGGTTTTTAATGCAACAGATGAGGCCAGACTTAGATGTCAGATATCTGTGGTTGGAGCAGGATGGTTCCTGTACTGTAAAAGATTCATTTCTTTGTAGCTCTATATGATGTCCTTTATAGGAGAGCCTGATGGATCTCTGTAATTCTTATGGTGAATTGAGCATCTCAGATGTGTGTACTGGCACTGGGATCATTTTTTGAATTCTGGGAATTGAGGAGAACATTCATCTGGATGTATCTGTACCCAAAACTTTACTTTCCTTCTGTGAGGACATTTCTAATAAGTCCCCCATGCTGCTCTGTTATGTCAATTTTTTTAAAGTCAATATTTTCCAAAGAGGTGAGGGAAAACAAACAAAATCCAGAAAATAAGGAACTGGCCTTGCAAGGGGGAGTTAGTATCACCTCTCAGAAAGGGAAGAGGAGGCTGGTAGGGATGATCTTGTAGCGTAGAGCTATGAGCATAATTCAGAAAACCCTTCAGGTGCATGCATTATAAAAGATACGAGTCATATCTGTCTCAAAACTGTGCTGAAAACTTTTCTCGCACAGTGAGCCATTTGAACTTTCAACATCTGAGGTTTTCTGCATATACTTCATGTGTTTTTTGGACATGGTCCATTTTTCTTTGAAAAACAAAATGCTTCATAGATCACAAAAGATGATGTGGCCAGCAGATTAGTCTCTCTTCTTTTTCTAGTTTTGTCTTCTGGCCCCAAATTCCAGATTTGACTTAGTTTGTTGGCCCCATGACGGGATGGAAAAAGGGGAAGTAGGTGACCTGAAATACCGAAAAGGTCTGAGCAGAAAGGAGAAGCAGAGAGTTTATAACATGATGATGTAATGCTTAGGGGCAAATAAGTATCATGCTAAATTTGTGCTAACAAAAAATGATGTAGAATATGCTCTGTGTGCGTGTGTGTGTTTTTATTTGTGTGGGTGTTTTCTTTCCCTTCTCTCTCCTTTTTGTCCATGAAGCAGAGGGTTTTGGAATGTTATCAGCACTGATTAAAACTCCCCCAAGATCACAGACACTCCCAAGTCTTCGACAGAGTTCCCTAGTGCAGGATTTTTCACACAGGATGCTAAATGTTACAAAGTCTTCATTCATCTGTACATGTTCAATTGTATCTTAATATCTTAAAGCATTTTCTTTCAGCATCTTGGCTGAAAACTTGAACAGATTGTATTTGTGTATGATTCCTGTTGAAAGATTTATCTGATGGTAACTCAGACTTGCTGTAATCCCTGTTGACGATGTTCATGGAGACTTAAATCTTTAGGAGGATTTGTGTAAGCGCGAAGTATTCAGAGGAACTGAAATTCAGAAGAGCTTTTCATAATTCTTTCTTACAGTGAGCTGGACTTCTGTTCCTTGACATTTCTGCTTGACACAAATGTGTTGGAGCTGCTCTTATCCAGAAGTAGCACTCACTGGAGCAATGAAAACTAAGGACTTGGTGCTAAGACTTATGAATTTGACTAGAGGTTTCATCATGTGTTGTGTTCAGGTTTTCATGTGCTCATTACCCAAAATTAAGTGCTGTGCTTCTCTTTTACTAAATTTAGCTACCTGTAGATGGTAAGATATAAAATTCGTGTTGAGATACCACCTTTTGTGAACATACCTGCTAGTGCTACTGTACAAATCTTTCTCGATTTCTCTGCATCGCCCTTTCCAATCTGGATGTCTCAGAGGCTTGGAAAGCTAAGAGCTTTTCTGGAAGCCTCCTGATATTTATAACACTAGTAATGTCTTTTTGTCATTTTTTTTTAATGAGGGTTTGTTTAATTGTCTTTTTGAAAACACGCACATAGGTCTTTAGAAAACTACTGCAGTCACCAGTTATTTCTTGGGTGTTAAATTCCAGGAGCAGAGCAGGCGCTCAAGGGGAGCGGCTCTTTGTTCTTTTGCATCTGTGGCTTGCAGTAGCTTAGTTTGCTTGTAACTGTTATTCTCAAAAAACTGACTTATGAAGGTGTACAGAAAAACCTGTGCTTGCTTCATTTTCCCACAATTTTGAGAAGCGGGTTCCTTGGAAAGTGCCATTCTTAAATAAATCTTCCAAACTATGTTGGAATAAGGCTTTTGTGAGTTTTGCTGTTTGTTTTTAATATTTGGAAGATGAAATGCAGTGGACAGTGTTGTTGATGTGAATGCTCGTGGGAGATGCTTTATTAAAATACTGAGTGCGTTTGGAACATCTGTAGAGAAGAGTTCAAATAAAGAAGGGACCGTTCTTGCTGTAAGGCATCGTGGAGGGCTCGAACTCCAGAGTCCCTCTTGGAATGCTCTGTCGCTTTGAGCGTTACCTTAATTTCTGTGTGCTTTACAGTATGTCACTGCACTTGGAGAAGTGGAGAGAGTTCAGAGCCAGAAAATATGTTTTAAGTATGTGGATCATATAACAAGATGGAGTTAAAGAGTCTGTTTGACCTGCAGTCTCCAATGTAACAGAAGCAAAGGGAAATAAAAACCAGGGGAAAAAACAAATCTTCCTGTCTAAAAAGCCTCCAATATATGGAGGTAATAAAAGTCAAAAGACAAATTGTTCTCTCAGATCTTTTGAGTTCTAATAGTGTCTTTTTAATACCTAAGATAAAGAAATAGGTTGTTTGTATGCATTTTTTACCTTGCATCTGGTTTTCTGCAGCCACTAAAGCACCTGTGGTGTGGGAAATTCTCCATCCCACCTTGTTAATGTGTTTTCACCGGCACGTTCCTGGTTATGGTCACAGTTGCCCGGGCTAGGCAGCTCCCGGACCGTGAGTGTCCTGTGTTTCTGCATCACTGGCGGAGGGCTGGGGCCCTAATGAATGTCACAACCCTCTGCAGGAGCTTTGGGAAGAACTGGCCATCAATCTTAACATATAATCTTTTCAGTCATAGTCCCCGGGAAATGTGTTTTCTTTGCTTATTTGAAAGCTGCTATGCTGTCATTTAATAGCTGAAGAGAAAGGGGGGATAAGTCATTTTAATGAGACTTTGTGCGCTCTTTTAATGGCAATGGATGGTTTCATGCTAAATTTAAAGTGCACAACACAAGTTCCTTAGCAAGCAGCCATTTAGTTGGTTCACATAATCAAAAGCAATGCAACTGGAATATGAGTTTCTGCTCTGATTCTTGCTTTCTCATGTCCCAGAAAGAACAAACATAATTGTTTTACACTGTTTAAGACCTTGAAAAGTCAAAACTTTCTCCCCTGTGTAATTGCCCTTGCAGATCCCATCGTTGATGGTTCCCATGCTGTGTTTCCCTGATCGCAGCCATGGCCAAGCTCTCTTTCTCAGGAGTAAGAGGTCCCCTTGCTATCTCAGCAATCCAGGCTTGTCTACTGCTGCCTGTTCAGCCTGTTCAGGTTTTGTACTGCCACGTAGCCTGTAGGATCCGGACATATAACTTACTCTGCAATAACTAGGAGTCTGACTTGCTGGTGTTTCTTTTCTCCCTTTTCAGGATGAATGCATAAGTCTTTGGGGTTTGAGAGTTTAAAATGATTAAATTTCTATTATTATTTTTTTTTAAGTCACTCTGGTAAGCAATTGATATAGTCAGTATTCTGGTAAGGAAATAATCCTGTTGGCATATCAACATGAAACAAGCAGTTTATATATTCTTTATTTAAGAGCCTTTAAGAGCCCAAATCATCCTTTGGGTTTTTTCTAGTGATTGTTCTTTGCGGGACAGTCAACAAATATCTATCTCTTCCTCTAGTGGTTTCGCATTCTAAGAGCATCTACAAATCTGCTTTCTGTTGCCCTAGAAGTATTTAGACTTTTGAGTGAACTTCAGTCTAAAAGCAGAGAGAAACCTGAGTAAATTTTGCAGTAGTTGGTGCTTTTGCGAAAATCGTCATCTAAAAATGCAGGTAGTAGATGCTCATCATTTTATCTACAGCCAGAAGAGGAGTAAATGATACACACACAGAACAAATAGGAAAAAATAATTGGATTAATGCAATTGTCTGTGAGAAAATACTGCAAAAAAAAGGTTAAATGGTTTATTTCTTTAGGGGATGGCATTTCTTCTTGAGTACAGGTTTTTCTTGCCATATGATGCAAAAGGTAGCCATGGTAACTCAACACTTTAATTACTCATTTACAGGGCACTAAGTAAAGAGTGTATAGAACACAAACTTGCTGGCTGCAGTATTTAATTCTGCTTTCTTTTAAGTAATATCATAACTGTTCATATTTGAATAAATAGTGCAAAAAGAAATCTTTCCCTAAGTGTAAACTG
Organism: Tinamus guttatus; assembly: GCF_059628265.1. Classification (NCBI taxonomy): domain Eukaryota; kingdom Metazoa; phylum Chordata; class Aves; order Tinamiformes; family Tinamidae; genus Tinamus; species Tinamus guttatus. The sequence goes on along the minus strand of NW_028288706.1, from coordinate 2,135,061 downwards.
AGTGATAGCTAAGGAGCTTTCTTTTTAAGATTTTTTTTTATAAAATCATAAGTTATGTCTCCTGTAACTTCTACCTCAATATTTACATAGACCACAGTATCCATAATACATTTTTAAAATGCCAAAAAAGGCACCAAATCTGTGAAGATGACCAGAACATTGCTTTTGAAAGTTTGTTGCTGCACCTGACTGGCTGAATGATAGTGAATTTCTGTGCTTATTAAATCCTTACCTTCAAGAAGGGTGGGATAGCCGGTGACTCGAAGAAACGTCTCGTGTTTTGTTCTGGTGCAAGTCAGCAGCAGTTCCCCACGCCCTGGCCCTTGAGCAGATGTGAAGTCTCCTGCAAGGTGAAAGGAGCACTTGAGTTAGCTCTGGGGCTGTATGTACATCTCTCCACAAGATGTGGCAGGGCCTTCCCACAGTGCTCTTGTCTTTTTTTTTTTTTTTTTTTTTTTTTTTCCGCAAGATGGAAAGAAATTTGGAACTCTCTCCCTAATCTGCAAAATATTTCAAAATATTTTCACTTGCTGTATTCATGTGGAGAAAAAGGATGTGCATGTAGTTATGGCGTTGGAAAGTAGATTGTAGGGGGAGCTTGTCAAGATGGAAGATTGATCGTCAATGTTGACGGTCTTGTTAATGTCTTTTTGTGTTTTGGGTATGTAAATACTCCAAAACTCCATAGATCTATTGGAAAAAGGTGTGAGAGTTTGGCAGTGGATTTTTTTTCTCATTAAGTGGTACTTTAGGTTTGTGCTTTTTTATGTTCTCCTTGCCAGATGATGATAATATACTTCAGCATATCTGTTGGTTATTATTCAATTTAGCTACTGTGAATATTTAGTGGCCATCTAGTCACTGAAGTCATCACTTCAGCAATCTTCTTGTGCTGAGGTGTGTCCCATGAGCTTCAGATCCTGGAGGGCACCAGCACCACTTCTCTCCAAATAAAAAATGTGGCTTTTTAGGGGAAGCTTTAGTTGGCCAACCCTCTTTTTCTGTGGAAAAAGCGAAGAATTGCTCATATCACGCACTTGACTTTGGCAGAGAGGCCGCTCCACAGTACTGGGAGTGCAGCATTGCCCCTTACACTACAGGGAAAACAGCTAAGAAGTGTTAAAAAGAAGGAATTTCCTAAAGCACAGTGCACTAGAAGTTTTTAACACTAACAGGCAAACAAAAAATCTCTCTACTGCATGAGTGTTTCTTCCAAGTGGGCCCTACAGGAAGAACAAACAAGTTGCATCTCCTTTGGCAGAGGAGGGAGTGTTGGCCACCCTTAATCAAGGGGAGAATAATCTGCGAGTCAAAGGTCCCTAATTACGTTTCCACTCGGTGTGTTGTGTTTGTCCAGCAGACCTCTGGCTGCAATGCAGAGAGGCCCTGAATTTAGAGCTGTTTGTATTCAGTATGTGAACTATCACCTGTGTCTCCAGGCAAGGAGTTCACGCGCGCACAAATGAAAATTCACCTGTGCTGCTCCGAGGTGAAGGGGTTAGTCCCCAAACGGCTGCGAACTGTGTGGGTACGAGAAGCCAGGGTTGCGGGGCAGGGCGGGAGCTGCTGAATGTGCAGAATGGCTTAATTTCCCACGTGTAGGTTGGAGCAAGATTATTAAGAGGTCCTTTCAAGCTGGAGATTTTCCTGGGGGAAGTTGCTGAAACACAGATGCCTTGAAAGGAGGGAGAGAAAGAAAGAAAATAGAAAGGGTTTGAAACATGCTGAGGCTGGCAGCAGTATTTTGAATAAATCCAAGGTGAGGCAAAGGGAGGAGGCCCTGGGCCCTCATCAGGGCTGCTCTTGCTGCCTCATGCAGATGTGTCACCAGTGCAGAGAGCTGCTGACACATGAGCAGATAAAACCTGCAAGTGCCACGTGATTGAGTGTTAAATCAACAGTTATCACCGAAAAAAGGAAGAGAGGAAAAAGCCTGGGCTTGTTCTGGCAGGTGGCAGCTCTGAATCTGTCCATGCGCAACTCATAATGTGACGACTGCTGCGTCGTGCAGGTGTGATCAGCATCCCCTTGCTGCTATCAGGTTATGTCACGTGTATCGTGAACCAGCAATCATGAAGGATTATTCAGCTTTGATAATGGTTCATTCTAATAGAAGAGCTGGGGGATAACAGGCTGAAAGCACGTGGGAGAACCCATGAGCAGTTAGATCATGTGGAGTCGGCCAAAAGCTGCGTTACTTTATTGCAGCAGTTGTGGTGGCTCAGGGCTACCTTTTGTCCATGGAAACATGGTGAGTGTTTCTCCCTCTTAGATTGTGTATCTAGGCTAATGAGGAAAGGAGTTAGGAAGCATGCTTTCTGGTAATGGCTATTATTTTTTTGAAATAAGAGGTTAAAATAGTTACTATAACTACCTGAGAGAACAGCCTGTAAACCAGGCTATATGTTATGTAGACTTGTCGTCATCAAAGGCAGTTTGCACAAGTACTGAATTTTAATCTGAATGAGTAGAAATACTTTGTGGTGCCTTGGTAAGACTTTTCTGCCTACTAGAAATGGAAATTTGTAGGACCTCTACATGTATTATGAAACATGTATCCTATGCCATCACTTTCTACTTTCTAATTGAAAAATCCTCTTAGATTTCATATAAGAGGGTGAGAGACAGGATTATGAAATAGAACATTTTTTAAAGCGGACTAATGAATGACAACAGGAAAAATCGTGTTAAATAGGTCACACCGGCTGTTTATCAGCGCTAGGCAGGTTGGCATAATACGTTTGTTTTGGAAAGATGCTAAGGAAAGAGAACAAAAATAAAATAGGTTTTCCTGGAAGGAGAGACATCTATGGAAATGTACTGGGAAAAAGTTGGGGAATTGGTTGGCTGTTTAAAACAGGCTGCTTTTCCAGTCTTTTATCAAGTGTGAGACTAAAAAGAGACCTTAATTTCACCATGTCTTTGTGTACATATAATGAGAATTGTCTAATACTTATGCAAAACCCCATTCCTGCTTGTTCCAAGTTTTTTTGGTAGAGGAAAATGACGCATGCTTTAGTGCAACTTCTTAATCACACAATTATTAAATCATAGTCTGTGTATTTAATGTACTCTGGCAGGGCTTTTACTCAGCTTAGGTTGCATAAGGAGAAATTTTTGTTTCACTATTAGTGTCCAGACTCCTGTGTGGTTGTTACTTAACCTTCTGGTTCAACTCTAATATCTTGAAGTAGATTAAAGAGCTAGAGCAGTATTTTTGAGCTTTTGGGTGGTACTTATCCCAAACTTTTGAAAAGGTTGCACTAATCGTGTCTCATTTTTGGATATTTGGTAAGAAACACGGTAAGACAACATTCTACATGATATGGATTATTCCTTATAAACATTTTTCAGAAGGGAAACAATTAGCCCATAATTGGTTTAGCACAATGATTAGCAGAGCTTCAGGGAGACTTGGAAATGCTTAGCATTACTAAGAAGTGAAATAATCTTGCTGAAACTTCCAAAGTTTTCTGGAGTAGCAATTTAGATCTCTGATGGATTTGGAAGAAATATTCTTTTATCAGCAGTGTCAGGTAGTGACTGTGCTATGACCCCAGCCTGCAATGCCATGAAAAATCATTTCTCCTTCTACTCGAAACTTGTGACTCATGTCTCTGGATACCATGAAAAGCGGATTTTGACCTGTAGCAGGAGTCCAAAGCTTTATGAAAGCCCAAACCAGAGGAAACAGCATCAGTTTGTAATGGGAGATGCAAAGGGTCTGTTGTGTCTGAGCTCTGGTTCTTGTCACCACACCTTGAAGCAATAGTGGGAAATGGCACTCAAATTGCCTGAAAGTTGCCAAGTGGTCATTCTTCCAGCAGGGCCATGTATCTCTATGGGATGTGGTAGAGCAAAGAGGAACCAGGCATAGGAGTGACCTTCAGTTGAATACCTGGTTGTCTGCATTTATTTTATCTTGCAATCTGTTAGTGAGCGGAAAAGCAAGATGAGCCAAATCCTCCTCATTGTTCTTGAGCACAGCAAGGCTCCTTATGTGAAGAAGAGGACCATGAGGTGACTCTATAAAAAGAATATTTAGCTGGGTTTTTAGATCATCTGCCAGATTCTAATCTCTGTAGGCATAGAAACAGGGTTTTTTTTTTCTTTGACAGCCATACATATGAAATTAGAGTTTAACTCCTACAGTTGTCAAAATAGATTTTCTGTGGTGTCAGAGATTTCTCTGGCATCAAGAGAATATTTCATTTAAGTTTCATCCCTGTCTTATGAAGACTTAGGTTAGGTTGTTTCTCTTTGGCTGGAAACTGAGGTGCAGCTTTGCATTCCCCTGCTTGTTATTATTTCCCCTCAAGGGAAGAAAGCTTAAAAATGGTTGCTTTTAGATGATGTATGTCACTGGAATTTATCCCTGTATACTATATCTAGCTGTAATAAATTTATTATAAATCAATGGTGAATACTCTAGGTACATTTAGATGCATTATATATTTATATATATATATTTGGGTGCATTTTTTGTTTTTATAAAAACAACAGAAGGAGCACTGCAGCAGTTGAATCCTTCTGGGCTCATGTAGGCTGGATTGAGGACTGTTATGGCAAGAGGACGAACCCCTCAGCCAGAGGGAGTTCTTGGAAGTGCCCCAGTGAATTTATAACCTGACCACAGGTAGGAAATACTGTAAAACATCTCTGATAGGGAGTGTATGTTTTTCCCCTCAGTCCAGAATCATTTTCTTTTCACTTTTATGCCTATTTTCAAACAAAACACAACATTAAAATATATATAAAGTCAATAATTTAAAGCAGTGCTTCAAAGGTGATGCTAAACATTTTATCCTCAGCATAAATTTTATTCCATGAAAATACTTGATGAGGCTGCTCACTATCCAAGGGGACTGTGCAGCGTGGTGTGGTTGGCATCCAACCCACCTCACCTGGAGGTGAAAGGAAATAAGGAAATTAGAGGAAATAAGACATTTCCCTTCTCTCTGAAGTCTGGCTCTTTGGCAAAGATGGGTTTTGTCAAGTGTAAGGAAAGAGACTACACTAAACATTGCAGTAACAAGTGTGAAAGCCCTTTAGACAAAGTAACTAAGGGGATTGCACATGGAGGAAGGTCACTTACTTCATGCTCTTAACTGGCCACCGGGAAATGATACCCTGCCATTTATTGCAGATTTCCTGGAAAGTTTATTTCCTCTATGATAAAAATTTGAAGGTTTTCTATTCCTTTTTTTTTTTTCCCCATTCACTCTAGATAAATGAAGTTTAAGCTTTGAATTAAACTCACCTCCTACATTTGGAGTCAATCCATTTGAAATCCTGCACTAGGAAATTCAATTTTCTACTTTGGTGAAAGTGGAGCTGGTGGAAATCTTAGTCATCTTGTCTGTCATGCTGCTCCAAGGCAGGATCAACTGTGCTTTTTTCATCCCCGACAGATGAGCACGTAACTGTTCTTAAAGATCTGCAGTTCTGAAGCCTTCGCAGCATCCTCGAGGAAATCTAGTCTAAGCTTAAGTGTTCTTACAATTAGAAAGATTTTCCTGATATCTAACCTAAATCTCCATAGCTGCAAGTTAAGCTCATTAATTCTCTATTATCCCAGGTAAAAATCGTGAAGATATTTTTCCCTTCCTTTTAATACAGAAGACTATTAGTCTCACTCTTCTCTTTACCCTCTACCCTCCATAAACTGAGCATCAACAGTATTGAACAGCAGTGCCTAAAATAGATGTACCATTTCAGATGACAAATCAAAAAGGCTGGAATATGCTTGTTATTTCTGAAACAAAGCAGGATATACTTTTATTTACACTTCCCACCATATTGTACCCTTTCTTTTAAGGGCATGGCATTTGTGCTGGATTGTAAATACCTTATGATCTGCTATCACCTTCTGAGCTAGGTTTTGGGACTCTTCTACTGACTCTTCATGCTGCTAATTTTCCTTGTTTCTTTTGGCTTCCATTTGCTTTTCTTTTTCTAGATTGATTTTTTTCAATTAATTGTAGTATGTGGGGAGTTCTGGGGGAGTTTGCTTTTCTCATACAGTTTTGGTATTCTTGCAAGAATTCTTGCTTTATTTGTGTCCTTTGTGGGGGGGAAGAACAAACAAACAAAAAACTCTCTAATTCTGTATAGAAAATACAAAAAGCAGTACGAGATCCAGCCCAGAATATGAAGGATGAAGGAATGTGATGCACTTTCCTTTCTGACTGGGGACTCCTAAAACCTGCAGAAGATGATTTTTGGTTTTCCATTTGGATTTAGTCTGCTCCAGCTGTTTTGTAAGTACTTAACACCTAAGCATTCTGAAATTGTTCTTTCCATATTTTAAGGAGATTTTTTTTTTCTCCCCACCCAAGTCATTGGTATTACTCTTGCTCACTGCCTGCTTGCATTTGATCTAACTAGTGCAGACTGAAGCAAAAAGATTAAACTTCTTGACCTTCTCCCTACATTCTTCTCTCCTGCTTTCCTTCTCTCTTAGTAGCAGTTGGGAAGATTTCTTCTTTTTCTTGTCTCCCTCTTATTGCTGATGGGCTTTCAGGATGACTTTGGGTATCTCTGGAGTCCCGTGCTGGCGCTGTCTCATCGCACGCTCTGTGCGTGTGCTGGCGCTGCTCTGCCTGCTGCTGCTTGTAATTCCAAACATTTTTCACTCTCTGGCCTTTGACATCAATAAAGAGATCTGTGATTTAGAGAAATGACTACCTGATAATTTTCTCTATCACCTGCACACTTGGTTTGTGTTTGCAGTTTTACTGTTCTCTTTAGTAAAGGAACTGCTGGTTCTCCCTTATCTCTCACTTTTCTCTCTTTAGCTTTAATTTTTCCTCTCTTCATCATTAAAATTTGCCTGTTTGAAATCTGACTGTAGGAAGTCTGACAGTTCTTGAGGTTTATTCAAAGCATATTGAGTTGGGCTCTGGTGAAGTCTGGTGATATTTAATTGTCTTCCCTTTCCCCTTGCCCTGTGACAGTGCACTGATGTATCAGACACAGACTGTTTATATACTCCGAGTAAAGAAGTTTAAGGAAGCTGCCGGATGAGCTTCTCTTGGAAGGTGTCTCCTGGTCCCTATCTCAGCAGCTTGGAGCATTTCACCGTGGGTTATTTGCTTCCTTGGGCTGGGGGACAGGAGGCTGCTAAGGCCCCTGCCTGGCTGCCCCTGTGTTAGAGAGGAAACCACTTACAGAAGAAGGATGAAAAATAATAATATAAAATATTAAAATACTATATGCTGCCATGAGGAGAAGCAGTGAGCAGTTGTGGCTGACACTTGCCCTGCTGCCCTACACAGGCAGTAAGGGCCTTGTTTGAAGGTGGTTTGTGTTGCCACTGCTGCCTGTGACCCAGAAGCAGGAGACCTGATAACTCGGTGGGAGCCAGTGTTCTGTGCTGGAGAAATGTTTTCAAAAGGAAAAAGACAAGAAGAGTGATATTTTCACTTTACAAAGCCTTTCACTTCAGGGTATGGCTAATGAAAAGCAAAAACCACACTTTTCCCATTGTCAGTGAATAATTTAAGTTTTCTTGCCTCTGAACAGGAAAGGCAATGGGGTTTGTTCAAGTTTCTCTAATGCTATGTTAAATTAGATGAGTAAATAAGGTGGCCAAATCACTACTGAAAAGCCCTTGACAGCACACCAAATTCAACCATTATTTACAACTTTTTTGGTTTTAGGAGAATACAGTAGGTATTGTCCGTAAAAGCCAAAGATTTATGTCATAGACGTAGTGTTTTTTTCAGTGCTTTATGTGAACTGCACATTAAGTGTTTGTCACATGAAACACAATTCAGAAAGGGACATGGTGAAGATGGTCTGTTTGTTCTTCCTGGACTTATTCTTTGCCTGAATCTGCAAGGGAGTATCCAGTTATTTTGGTGTTTGGAAAATTCTAGAAAGGATCATATCGGGCTTTTTTTTCCCCAATCCGTTGCATAGGGTAAATAGATAGTTAAATCACTGAATTTGCTAGATGTACTGTGTATTTCATAGACTATATTGCTTGTATTGGAGGGAAGAGAAGTGTCATGTGTATATGTGTTTTTTTCCTAGTCTTTGTATCTTAAAAAAAGAAAAGAAAATAAGAAAATCTCTTATTTTAATTCCACAGAGAGATTTACCGTGTAATGTCTTTCTGTGTGCAATGCACTGTATAATCTTAAGATCAGTGAATTTTCTGTTTTGCATGGCAATGCTATGTGCATCAGAAAACATTTGGCAAAATGGATTTTAATGCATATTTTAGATGCCTACTGTACCTTTCATAGTGAACAAGATTATGAGCAACTGCAAATGATCACTGAGCGTAACTGGGAAGATCAGCCCTAATGGAAATGCACCATCTAGAGCAGCCTTATAAGCATAAAATATTAAGAAACCAGCTGTGTCAAATAATAACTTAATAACACTTTCCAGTAAATGTTCTGACACTTTGTCTGATGCTGCTAAGTCACCTTGTGCTTTATATAATAGCTAAATATATAATATTAAATATATAAAAACAGAAATAAGTATATAAATATATATAATAGTACAGGTTTTAGTGCTTTGAAACCTGTGTTATAGCATTAGCAGGAAGAACTTTATTTCTCATGCTGGCTTGGAGCAATGATCCCATCAAGAGGAAAATTGCTAGGCCTTGAGTTTGGGATAAATTTGCAGCATGGTGAAGAATTTGGGGGTCTGTGGTGAGTGGGGAGGGTGAGAGCTGGATTGGTTCAGCCCAGAGAAGAGATGGGCTGGGGGCATCTTGGATCTTCCAGACCCAGCCGGGCTCTGCTCAAGGTCATGAAGCTGCAGGCCAGGGCAGTGCACGTGAGCCTGCACGGGGGAAATTCCAGCCACGTGGAAGGAAAAATCTTTCCATGATAACAGCAGTAAATTATTGAAAGGAGGCTTGGAGGGTTCTGCACACCTGGCTTAGCTCAAAGCTCTCAGCAGAGTCCTGAGCAGCCTGCTAGAAGAATTTCAGGTAGACATGGAGTATTGTAGTTTTTTCTAGAACCCAACGAGACCTCAACTCTGAGTTTTACATCTAGTTCATTGAAGTTTTTGGTTTGCCCTTTAAATTGTACAGTAGCCTTCTGAATAAATTTTAGAGGGCATAACTGACTCCTAAGCTAAAAAGTACAGGATGAGTCGGAGTGTGCTCTGACCCAGAGCAGTAAATGCACCCGTTACGCGATGATGAGCTCCAGAAGAGGCTGCATACGGAGAACTGAATGTCTGGATGTCTGCATGGTCATTGCATCCTTTGAAACTTTGGTATGTCTGGCTAAGGTCCACATAGCAACTTGCTGTGTACCTTTATTTTCTTTTTTAATTTTGTAAAATATGCAAGTAATATATAACTTATAAAGGATTATACCTTTCTATATATATGTTCTATTTTATTATAGAAAGAGAATACTTTTTTCCTCCAAAATTAAACAGACAATTAAAGATTTTTTCTCTTCAAAATGGTGTCTACAAATATGTAATCCCAGAGCTATAATTTCTCAACCTTCCTCCTCTTCCATGAGATGTTGCTATGGTTATTACCCTGCTGGGTAGTGAAATGCAGTAATTTGTTTAGCGATTCCTTTCTTCCACAATATTGTACACATTATATAGGCAGCTTTGTGAGTGTGACAACTACATTGTTTTTCACAAATACTTCTAATTTGAGTGATAGTTTGTAAAGTATACATCTCTTAATAACTGAAGATCTTGCAGAGTAGGAATAAATGTATTAAGTAGCAAATATAAATGTAAAGTACTCCAAGTACTTCCTTTTTCTCTCCAGAAAATTGGTGACCCTTGTCTTTGATTTAAGAAGCAGCAGATATCAGGCTTTTTTTTTTTTTTTTCCTATTATTAAGATGTTATTTACTTACATGAGGGAAAAAAAAAAAAGGTTGAAAATGCTTTGTGGATCCTAATCAAGGTTGTATTAAGAGAATAGTAGAGATTTGTTTAAGAAAGAGGATAAAATGTTCTTGTAAAATGTTTTAGTGTGATCTGGCTTTCTTTCAATCTTAATACAAATAATATGCGATAATAAGTTGCACAAGGTTTCTTTGAATAAGGCATGCATCTGGAAAACTGCACAGTATTTGCGAGCTTGATGGGTTACAGGGTTGTAATTTCTGAAACAATGGGGCAGTGCCACAAATAGGGAAGTATTTGGAAATGTAGAGGGAGATATCACGGTGGCAAATGAGATGAAAAGTTTGGATTTTGCTTGATATATGGTAGCTTTTGCAAGGGATCAAGTTGCAGAGGAGCACGTGCTGTGAGCAGCTTGGAAAGATGCTCTCCTGTCACAGCAACATGTCCTCAGCTGCCTTGTTGTTACTGCCCCATTCCTTTTCAAACTGCAGCTACTTGTTCTCGTGTCCCACCTGCACCTACAGGAACAGGCAGGCCTTTGGTTTCTATTAGCAAATCAGTTTTAGACAACTTAAAGTTAGAAGATACCTACTAAATGTGTAGAGTATTGCTTAACCCAGGCGGGCGGTGGTTGTTCTGCTGCGGGTTCTCCTTTGTTTCATTCAGTCTTGTTAAAAATGCTTCCAGTGATTTAAAAAAAAAAAAAAAAAAAAAAAAAAAAAAGTGTGCGTGGGGGAAGCTACCTCTCTTTTGGGAGAGTATTTGTTCTATAGTCTAGTTAAGCCCACAATCAGGTTGTGTTTTCATGTCATTCAAAGTGGATGTTGTTAATTAAATCCTAGCCTGTCTTGCTTTGCATGCTCAGCACGGTGTGCTAGGAGTGGGGGCCTGCAGTTGATCTTAGCTCTTTTTGTGTGCCAGAACAAGAAACACTTCAAATGATCTCTGCTATCTGCATGGTCTTCACATTCACTGCTAATGTCTCCGCAAATCTCTGTTCCTTTTTTTTCTGGGATGAATTTTTTTTTTTCAATTTTCTGAAGTTGTTGTCATTCAGTCTTGTTGAAAAGATGTCTGTCAAGTGGACCTGTCTTTCTGTACAGAGTTGTCAAAACTTTATGCATTTTTGCCCAGAAGTATACGGAAAAATAAATGATGGTGCTGAGAACAACTTACTTGTACTCTCCCAGCTGCCCTGCTTTCTCCCATTTTCTTATTTACCTCACCATCACATAGTAAATGAATAGTAGACTGTAATCCATACTGTTTTGCTGTTGAGGAGTGTTGATATTACTGCTTCTTACATTGGTTTAAGCCTGTGAGAGTTTTCCTCCAACTTGCAGATACTTTAATGTACATAGCAGGAGAGGACCTGAAGTTTTGTGGATGCCTGATTAGTATTACATGTTTTCCATGTGTTTTATTTTCCATTAATTAAGTTTTCTACAGTTTTTTTGTCCCTGTATTTCCTGCTTTCCCAGCCTTCTATCTCATTTGTCATCAGCCAGAAAAGGTATGTCCAGCTGGCTCAAATGGTAGTGGTCTTCCTCTGCTGTCATGGCATGGTGTTGTCCTGGGGCTGCTGCTAGACAGAGCGACCCAGGAATTAAATTCTTTAGCTCTTTCCACACCTTATCCCTACATCCTTCACCTCATCCAACAGTGCAAGATCAAAGTAAAGAGGTGGAGAGATGGAGAGAAAATGCTATTGAAATATTTTACTCCCTTAGTATTCTCTCCTTTCTTAAGGAACAAATCTGAGAACCTCTTTTTTTTTTTTTTTTTTTCTTCTCCTCTCCTCCCTCCTCTTTTCTCTCGAGTGCAAATGATGATAGGCTCTTTGTTCTGTGTAGAGTTAAAGGTTGAATCCTTTTGCCTCAACTAAAATGGTAGTGGTTAATGGAAGAACTGTATCTAGTAAATTTGTGTAGTGAGGGCATTTTTTTAAAGTCCCTTCATAAAATGATTAGAGCAAAAAGGTAGCATAAAGATGAAACAAAGTTTGGTTAGTGTTAGTGTGACTTTATGTCTGGTTAAGTCCTACTGATAAATAAGGAAGGCTTTAGACTGGAATGAAAGTAAAATTTGCTTGAGAGAGGCTGTACATAATCTTTTTGATTTCTCAGAGCTGCTAGAATTAAAGCCAGGAAGCTTTTTTTAGGTCTACCCAGATTTTCAGTGTAAGTTCAAGGAATTCAAGTAAAAATCAGCTGCCCTGAAAGAGCATAGACTTTATGAACACTGTGGAGAAATATCTATCACTTCAGGAAAATGGAGCTGAATAACACACAAAAAAGATTCCAATGGAAATTATTAATATTATTTCTTCACTATGTTTTGGTAGAACAGGCATTCCTGTGATTTGCCAAAAATCTGGTGTCTAATACATTTCTGGTACTTGATATGGGACGAGTTGGTGTATTATGCCTCAGTTTCCTCATCTGTAAATGGAAATAGTGTTGCGTATCTCTCCTAAATTGCTTTGAGAACTTTAGATTATAAAAGTTGAATATAATTATTCATTATATTTGCTTCCTATGAATATTCTAGTGAAAGCGTTTCACAAGGGGATGATTAATTTTCAACAAATATTGGAGACTTGAGAAAATGAGTTTATATCCTCATAAATATAAATGTTCTGTTTCAGATGTTGAGGAAATGTGACACATTTCTGCTCCATACAAATGCAGGCAGCAATCTGAACCTGCCAACCCTGAGCCCACACGTGTGCATCATGTGGGCTCTCATGCCAAGGGCTGCCAGTGTTCCCTCATGCCTGGAGGGAATCCTTCTGAGAAAGCTATATACAGTGTGTGTGCATATATATATTTGTGTGTATGTATATAAATGCGTATATATACACATATATATATGTTTTGGACAACAAGCAGGGAAATAGATGCAGAACTTAGTAAGTTATAATTATTTCCACTTATTAAAAGTGGAGCTAAAACATACAGGGTGTTAACTAGCCACTTGATATGAATTATCTTCTTGTGCTCTCTACTTTTGCAGACATTGGCAGAATTGTAGCTTCCTGGGACTTGGTGAGTCATGCGAGAGGAAGACTCTGTGTTCCTTGCTCCTCTGTCTCTAAGCCAGCTTTATGACTGCTTCAGGGCAACTTTGTCAGGAGACCTCATGGTTATTCTCCATGGCTGTTGTCTCTGTGTCATCCATGAGTTTTATTAGTGGTGTTTGCATTAGCTTTCTACCCAGTGATCAAAATGATCCTGGTCTTGGTGGTTCTTCTCCTCCTTGCAGTTATGGCCAGCATCTTTTTTCCAAAGAGCAATTTGTTGCATCAATGTAGGAGCGTTCATAACTTGAGAGAGTAAAAAGATGAAAAACAATTCATAATCCAAATTAATAAAAAAAGGCACCAAAAAAGCATATTTGAATATCAAAACTGTCATCTTCATCTTGCTTGGTTTTGAAAAGCAACATGTAGGCAATTGCTTTTCAATTATTTGGAAGAAAAAAAAAACACCACACAGTATAGTGGAACCTGGAAATACTGAGCTACGAGTGAATGCAAATGTGTCTCACTTTGAGGATCATGACTTAAGGAGTGAGCAGGAGCAAGAGACACCCATTTGTGCATAGAGCAAAACCATTAGACATCTTACTACAGCTTGCTCTCTGTGCCCAAGAAGCTAGGGGAAAATTAGTAGGACTGGTCCAAAATGAGCAGTGTTGGCAGAGGTGCTTTGGGGCTGACTAATCCTGAATTGAAGTGGTGCCGTTATTAAATAGCTCTTTTCACCAGCAATGGAAACTGAGAGCACTTCACTGCAGGAAGACATGTGTAAAGCTATGAGTAATCTGTGTAAGGAGCCATCTCCATTTCTGGTGATGGGAAACCAGAGGCAGAAGTGATGTGTGGGGGATAAGAGCCAAGGAAAGGCTTTGGAAAGGTGGAAACGTATCAGGCAGGAACCAAAGAAGGTTGGCAGCCTTTCTCTAGGATAACTCAAAATGATTTTCACTTAAGGAATCATAATGAGTAGTTACTGCTCTGTGGGCAGGCTGGAGGTCAGCGGGTGTTTCTGTGAGTCTGGGTAACAAGCTGAAGACATGGCCCACTTCATTAGTGGGACTAACACCCGAAACACAACCAAGCAAACGAGCCAGAGCATTTTATAATTTGGTAAACTTTTATTTGTTTTTGTTTTTTTACAGAGGTGTGGACAGATACTGAATTTTAGCTGAAATGTGTGATGGTTTTGTCACTCTCCCTGCACCAAGAAAACTTTTTTTTTTTTTTTTGGGGGGGGGGGCAGTTATCATTAAATAAAAACTGCCAGTGAAGGAGTTGAGCTCGAGGAACATATTTGAAAGACTCTTGCACCAGTCGAACTCGCTTAGCCTCTTAATCCCTTACATTGGCAGCTGAATCCAAGAGACATGTAGTAGTGCACCAAGGAGCAATAAACAAAGCAAGCTGGGAGCCCTTGGCACCTTAAAAAAAATTGCCTGTTTCTCATAAACACGTCGCAATAAAACAAGAGCTGCTAAACATTAGAGGAGAAGGAAATCAGCCGTGAGGAACTCCAACAAAAAGGAGGAAAAGCACTAAGAAAAAAAGGGTAAGATAAATCCCGCAAATACTATATGAGTTTTTGAGGACTTTTTAATAAAATACAGTGGTAGAACACAAGCAGAAAACTGAACCAGTTGATCCTATGAAGAGAGGGATATTAGTCTCATGCATGCAGATGCTCAATCTCCTGCTCTTTGAATTTTCTCTGATCACCTGCTACACCGCGCCTGCCTTCACCCTTTCTTAGCCCATAAGTGCTCATATTCCACTACGTTTTTCCCCACAGAATATGGGAAAGAATTAAAAAAAAAAACAAACAAACAAAAAAAAAAACTAGCTGTCAGATTTTTCAAGTGCAGTGATGATATCAAGGGTTCACTCTTATCATGAGGAATGTTTTACTGTGAATAGTTTGAGTATCCTGTGAAAAATGCAGTGCAAAGAATTTTTGCGCTGACTTATGATGCATGTACCTGAAACTGGAAAAAAGCAGCATTTGAAATTCTGTTAAGTTTTACTATGTTGAAACTATGTTACATTTAAAACCTTACACTTCTGTAAATTACAGACCAAGGGATAAATATAGGCTCTGTGAAATTGATGATAAATGGACAAATTAAGTTTTTAATTGCCACCTTAGTATATGCAAGAGGTAGTTATCAGGAAGAAGGAATATCTTCATAGCCTTTTACTGGGTGGAGTGAGCATGTGAAGAACCAGGAGAAAACTGTAAAAGGAGATGCAATGCAATTAGCTACTCCGATTGGTTTTGCTCATTACAGTTTATACTATGGTTTGCTTTCCTTTTGATACACCATCGCATAGTTTGCCCTTTCTATCATCAATGAATTAGGTCTACTCTCATCACCCTTTTAAAGCATTTGCTAAATCTTACAGTGATAAACTAGTTTGATCAATATAATATCAGTTGATAAACATGTACCAAACGAAAAAAAAGCATATGAATTCTGTTTGGTTGTGAAATCTAATTCATGTGTAGGATGGTCTCCTCACTCCTATGTTAGAAGTGACACTGTGGGTGTTGTTTAAAAAAATGCTTGCTTCAGCAGGGTGTTCTTACACTGCGTGTCCGGGGGATTCCTTAAAAAGCAAAATTAATGGGAGGCATCCCTAATTGGAGAAACAGAAACTATGGTTTGGTATTCAAGCTCTGTGTGATAACAGGATAGTTTTGGGGACTTGTTTAAGATCTTCTTACCTGCTGTGTTTCATTTCAGAACCCAGTGCAGTTACTAAAGGACAAGAAAGCACTTTGGTCTCTCATCTGTATGTCCCACTATACCAAATTGCCTAGAAAAGCAATATATTTAATGGAGGATTACTCTGTAGGATTGTCTTGAAACTTTTGACCTCTGTTGTGGGTAGCACTGACTGCTGCCAACATTAACTTTATGAATAATATCTGTTCAGTATCAAAACAATCATTAATATTGTAGTATCCAGTGCTCTGGATTTTCCTTACCATACATAAATCCTCTGCATGCCGGTAGAGTTAAGTCATATGTTTAAGAAGAAGCAATGCAAGTTGAGGTTCTAAATGTTTCACTGTGTCCTTTGTCCTACATTTACTTTCACAGTCTGGTTGCAAAGCAAGTATGTTACTGTTCTGGCAAATGCAAATCAAAGTGTGGGATGTAGCAGTTCAGAGTGCTAGAAATTTAGAAAGTGAAGCTCACAAATGAGTTTTGGCAAGTTGTGCATACTAGGGAGTTAGGGTGGTGGTTGTTGTGTGTCGTTTTGTTTATTTTAATTTGAGAATATGTTCTGGCTGAGTACTGACTTTTGGAACTGGAGATGCTTTATGATGCTTTTAACAAGCGAGAATGGCACTGTGTATAGACAAGATGATTGTGCAGGTAGGAAATTTAAGAAGACTGTTCAGAAAAGTTACAATGAATGAAATACATTTTTCTTCCTATAATTAAGTTTTGACCAGCTGCAAGTTCTGACTGTGTAAAGACATTACAACACGTAGCACAACATGAAGTTATGGTCTATGAGGGATCTTAAATATTACCGTAATGTTGATGGTTACTGCCACCTGCTTTGGTCATACATATAACATGTCTTAACAGCTTTGGATCAGATAGAGGTTTTGTATACAGTTTAATCTTACTTTAAAAGAAGAGACAAGCAGTTGATGAGTTGATGTGCAGACTAAGGCATTGCTGTGGATCTGTCAACCTTTGTGGAATTGTAGACCCCAAACCGGATTGTCTTTGGACAGACACCCAGTTTGAAGCTTGAGGTGCAGGGAGGGTTTCTGGTGGAGTGACAGTCGATCAGATGTTTCTGAAGAGTGCAAAGTATAGTGGTAATCTTGATGAAGGCTTAAACACATTAATGCCAGTGGATTAAACCTGGCAAGCGTGAGCTAGTTTTGATTAAGATGATGTTTGTAGCTGCTGCCTTTCCCAAAGGCCTTATAGAAGCAGCAGACTTGCTACCGGCCAGCCAAGTTGTTGTTGTTCTTTCTCAAGAGGAATGACAGAGCAACAAAGCCAGCAGTAGAAGTCCCTGAGCAAAGGGGGCTACGAGTGGGAAGGACCACGCGGTGTCAGCCAGGTTGTGCTGGTCGGTACCTATGGAGGAGTATCTATGGGCTCTCGTGTTTCAGTGCCTGGTCTCTGGCTTTTAGTAGACACGGCCAAATACTGGTAATGTGGCAGTTAGGGGTGTGTGTGTGTGTATATATATATATTTATATATACGTATATATAGGTTATATATAGGTTATATGCATATATATACTGGTAACGGTAGCTGTGATGATGTGATGCCTCCATACACTCCATGCTTTCTCTTGGTATCAGGATGGGTGGAACTAAGATATCAAAACCTGCAGACAGAAGGAAGAAAGTGAGAGGGAAATAGCTTTTGCTTGCATTATTTTATTCATTAGTTGGATTTAATTTCCAGCACTGCTATTTTGGCCCATTAGTTCTGGCTTCATGCTCCCTTGTTTACCAGAAATCATCTTAGCATAGCTACTTGTTTTTCTGAGTAGGCAATTTTGGTTTGGACTAATTCAGTTTTTGTCTTCAGCTTTTGCTGGCTTCACTGACATGATTTGATGCATCAGCCTGAACTTTTGTTTTCTTGTGTAAACAAGAAAAAAGATTTCTCTGCGATTGCAGCTGTAAAAAATATAAGTAGTTTTGTCTTTATCTCTTTGTCGTACACTTGTTTTAATTTCTTCTCATTTTCATAGTGAGATCCAGGAAATTAGAGTAAAAGTAGTAGTTTAAAAAGAAAAGCTGGTTCAAGAACATATGAACCTTGTTGTATATTTCAGCACAAATTTTAACACTCTGCCTTTGCTTAAGAGAAAATTTGGAGGAAGATTAAATTTACTGTGTGTACTTAAATGTACTAAAGCTTTTAACTGAAGCATTTGTGCTGAGAGCTTTGGTAAGCAACCATTTGCATTACTGCAAAATGAAAAAACCCTATATTTTAATCTCATGTAGAGATGAAGAGAGAAGAATGATAACTCAATTGAGTTTAAAGGTAGCAATTAGCTAAAACTCTACTAAATCAATAGACTTTTTTTTTTTTTTTTCCCCTAGACCAGAAGTTTAAACTGCTTTTAATGGGGAGAATTTTGATACATTTCCATGATTTTTCCATGCTATAATAGCAAAAAAAATTCACTGGTCATATGAGGTGGTGTAACTCCATTGTCCACTGATTCTAGATTAGAAACTGTAGGGAAGATAGAGCTCTACAAACCTGTATTTTATCTTGTATAATGTTCACCAAAGCTTTATAGGAGGCTTAATCAGTTGGACATGAATTAATGATGGATATCAAACAAAAAAATAATGAATTCCAAATAAATACTTATTGCATAATTGAAGTTGCAAGAATTGTCTATGAATAAAATATATTTGTATTTACAATGCATAAATTCAGTTGTGACACTGTTGGCCATAAACAGCTTTCTGATGGAAGCATTGATGAGCTGTGTTAAATTAGTAATAGGCTGAATACATTTCTTAATTATGTCACCAACTTCACGTGCAGGAATGTTGTCTGAAATAAATTGGGCACCGTTTGTTCCATCTGTACTATGGGAAGAAAATGGTAGATTTAAAAATTATTTTTAACTTGGTATATGTTCTAGAGCCTCAGCTAATCACAATCTTCAGATTTTTTTTGTGTGTGTAGGGGAGGATAATATGTAATATGAGTTCTGCTTTGTCAAAGACAATGTATATATTTTTTGGTTGTCATTATTAGTATGGGTTTATATGTGTTACTGAAAACATTAAAAAAGATCCCAGAACAGATTTAAGATAAGAAGAGTTATAAGTTCTAACGGATTTTATGCATGTTGCAGTTTTCACGGAAAATATTTTTCAGTTGAAAAGAAAAACAAAAAATACCTTTATAATTTGGGGAGCAGCCTCTGGGCCGTGCCCGGGTCTCTGGGAGGCTGCGTTATGTTACTTAGTGGTTAGGGAGAGGGTCATTTCCAGACCTAGCTGTACTTTGTGACTGCCTCGGCATGTGACCTTTGCAAACCACACTTTGTTTTTGTACATGGGCTTCCCGTGTGCAAATGGGAGCAGTACTTGGACACAGCTTGGGCCTGTGGAGTTGATATCATGTTTTTAATCAGTGTAGCTGAGCAATGCTCAGTCATTACAGCGTTTACTTTTGAAAGGTGAGTGCTTCCCTTCAGAACAGTCCTTGCTTCCATAAAATAGTCAGGGACAAGGGAAATCTACTTTTTATTTATTTATTTATTTATTTTATTTTAAACGTAGAGCAGAGCCAGCTAGGGAAGAGTACAGAGCTTTGTAGTGGGGAGCTGCCCCGAAGAGTGAAGTGCCAAATGGAAAGTGCTCCAAGCTGCTGGTTCGGTGTTGTTAGAGGTGGGTAAGAGATGGTGGAGGCACAGGAGGCTGAGCGTGCTGGGAGGGGAAGCGAGGAGGGAGGTCAGCATCACTTGACCAAGTGACGGTGATAGAGGAGAAGGGCAAAGAAACGTCTGTGTTTGAGAAAGACGAATGTGGTGGGGAAATAAAGCTGAAGAATGTCAACTTCAGTAGTATCTACTGAATTTCTGAAGTATGGAAGCATGCTAAATCCAAGTACCTGGGTGAAGGAACGAAGAGCAGAATGGGAAAATGTCAGTCCCCATATATGGTGGCTGCTTTCTGACCAATGCTACATCCCCGTGAGTATCTGCTGTGTGGTGCCAGTGCGTATTTAGCTGCGTGCACTCACTGCACTTAAATATGTTGTTATCTGTTTGCTGCAAGCAGCAGTGAGTTCAAATTGGAAAAATTAATTGTGATCTCTGAGAACTAGGATAGTCTCTCCTGGAAAGTTCATGGATGCTGTTTTCACAGCTGCTTGCTCCTCTCTCAAATGTGGAAATGCTTCAAATTGCAGTTTTAGCTTTAGCTTGGTCCTCAGGCAATTTCTAGATCTGGGCTATAAAATAACTCCTCATAAGAGGATTTAAGTTATTCATTTTGTATGTTTAAATTTTATTGGGAAAAACATCGGAATCCTACAATCAGGGGTAGCGCATTAGCATAGGTGGGATCTCCACTTTTTTATTCCTTTAGGGGATACTGTAAATGCTTTTCAAATGAATGAATATAGATAAGGCATCTTGTCTGCATCCTCTTGACTGTGTTCTGCTGGCTGAGAAAAGATCACAAACAAAGCATGTACCAAGCTTTGCTTGAACCCCTAATGGGCCACGAGTTCAGGTTCTGCCCGAGGCCAGCACCAGCCTCCATTCGCTTATGCTGTGTCTCTCCACAAAAGAATTGAGCTTTGGAGTTTCTTTGCTCTTATATTCTTTAAGAAAATGATGATGTTGCCTTTCAGAAACCCATTTTATTATGGCATATTACTTGACAAGTTACATAATATTTCGGTTCTAAACATATGTGGAAGAACCATTAAAGTAAACCCACAATATCTGTAGGCTAGATGGAGGGGGAAAAATGGCATCACATGAAATATTCTTTAGAAGAACTTAGCAAGACCACTCTTTTAGGTCTTGAAAAAAGTGAACTTTTTACATCCTTGTGGCGGTTCTAGTTGTGTTCTGTTTTTCAAATGTTGTCAAAGATTATAAAACATAAAAGCTTTCAAGCACTGAAGATTAATCCTCCCTCCCAGAAAGATATAGATTGTAGTCAAATTCTATAAACCTTGTTTTGCTTCCAGCTACATATTTTTAAGTATAATTCTGAAGCAACATCAAAGCAGATGGTACAACAGCAGCATTGAAGAAGCATTTGGT
This sequence comes from Tinamus guttatus, assembly GCF_059628265.1. Lineage (NCBI taxonomy): Eukaryota > Metazoa > Chordata > Aves > Tinamiformes > Tinamidae > Tinamus > Tinamus guttatus. Next base: position 2,114,371 of record NW_028288706.1, on the reverse strand, counting down.
GTATTGTAAGTGTCAGGTTAGAATTCACAACCTGATGAATTGCGCTCAAGTTCAGTGCTAAACTGGTGCCATTTCTGTCTTAAAATAATTAAGTTAGAAACTATTTTCAGAAGTAGAATTAAAGGAGAAAATAAATAACCCATATGTCCCTTGTTTTTTAAATATTTAAGTGTCAGTTGCAATTGTGAAGGTGATGGTTATGCTTGCTGTATTGCTGGAAAGCTTTCCATTTGTTTGGAGTTTTCACGCTGTGTGACCATGCTTTCGGAGACCTTTGTAGTGGGTAATGCTAGCAGGTCCAGGAGCTTGGAGTTTTATATAATACTTTGGAAACAATCATACTTTTAGCTATGAAAAGCATTGTTTTAAAAGTAGCAAATTCTGAGTGATGTCACTAACTGGAACCAGAAAAATCTTCTGTGATGGTGATGGATGAAAATTTGCCCTTTCTAACTATGAGCTATATCAAGTACTGAAGCCATGGAAGTTGGGCTTCTTCACAACTATAGGGCTAGATGATGCTATCTGATATTTCTGTTCAGGTATGCGGCACTTGGTGGTGGGGGGTGCAGAGGGAAGGAATGAAGATGAAGATTTAATTGCAAAACCAAAGTATCTTCTGCTATTATCTTTCAATTAAAAATCCTAGAAAATTACCAGCCTGAGGAGATGAGAGAGAGAGAAACCACGAGCATGTAGCAAGTAGATGGCCTTTTCTATGACTTGCTGCTCAGGAGCCCTCGGGGTCTCTTTGCATCAGGGTCGAGCTCCTGCTCTGGGCTTCACTTGTGCGCCTGCATCCAGAAATGAGTGTCTCCCACATGGGCTGCTTCCTTGTCACTAGGCCTTGGTGTTGTCGCCCATCCTGGTGCTTCACCGTGTGACATTGCCCAGAGGTCTCACACCCTCTGTCTTTGGGCACAAGTCTCCCCTGTGTGGAGGAGAAACATGAACTTGTGGGTCCTGGTCTACTGCAGTCCCTCACTAACATGGGATCATTTTCCTGCAGAAAATTCTCCAGGGTTTTGTACAGTCAAGTTTTAAATGTCTCTTGTGATGGGACATTTGACTCTTCTGTTGTGAGATGGTGCTAGAGCCAGGATGTTTCACCAGTGGGTAGCATGCTAATATTCTGTCAAAAAAAAAAAAAAAAAAAAAAAAACCTGTGCAGAAATACTAATGAAATACTGCCACTGCAGCAATGCTGCCTGTAAAGACGCTGCAAGAAAAATGAATGGTAAAACTCCAGAGACAGAAAAAGACTGAATTCAAAATGGCAAACAACGGAAGGAGAAAGTCCTCTAACGAGTACAAATCTAAATTGTTTGAGCTTCATTATCTAAAAGGTGTCCCTATCTAAAACCTTTCTTGCTTCCATCACTCTCTCTCAATTACAATTAAAAAGTCCCTTGAATACCTGGTGCTTTATTGTATCTGATCTCATTGGTCGTTGCTCATGATGCTCTCATCATTTAAAATCTCCCTATGCTTACTATGTATTTAAGAAAAAGAGTGGAGAGGTTCCGATGAACTACAAACTATGAGTTGTAATTTACTTACCTTTTTTTTTTTTTTTTTTTTTTTTTTTGCTTTTCTATATGAATGAGAATTTGCAAATTATCCTTCAAAAATCCCACACCAAAAAAACCCAAGAGCAGTAAACACCAGCAACAAAAATCTTTCTAAATGTCTTTCTGGAAAGGAAGAGTTAGGTTATCAGTGTGATTTCACACTGCCCCTCTAACCTTTCTGCATTTATTCTAATTCCCTCTAAACTGTAGTTATGCTTTTATCTATACCCTATGGTTGTCAGGAATGTTGAAGCTATGCTTTCCTATGGCCATATTCTTTATCCTGGCTATTGGGGACAGAAAGCGGGTATTTGCTCCTCTGCCCAAGAGAGATTATTTTATTTCCTCTGCTGAGAAAAACACAAACCCATAATCGTTTTTTCTTTTTTTATGCTTGGATCTTCCACAGGATATCTCAGAGCATTTTCTTGCCAAGTGGAAAGAAGCATGCTGGTGCCATTTTACTAAGAGGAAGAGTTTTCCTCTTATTTTCCTTTGTAAAGCTTGTGGAAGTTCAGAGTTCTTCTTTTACATACAATAGTAATTTCAAAATGATGTATTCTTTTAAGCTTCCATGAATATTTGCAAAAATGTCTGTCAACTCATGAATAGCTGAAGAGATTCCAAGCCCAAAATACCTTTCAAGTTACTCTTCTTGACCTTGGAGTAACTCTTTGCAGTGGAAAGGTAAGAGAAGTGGCTAATGGGGAAGGTACAGCTCAGACGTGGCAACTGTTTGTGCTTTAGATGAATTTATTTTGATCATTCTTGAATATTAATTAATAATTATTATTCTTATACTTATTATTCTAAAGTAAATTAAGTTTTCATCTAGTATAGCATATCATATTACCTGAGAGAGGATATTCCAATGAACCACTTAAATATTGGGAAACTTTGTTTTCAGTTCTTCTATATTAAATGCTTCTCTCACTAGTGTCTGAATCCTGCAGATCTACAGATGTCAGAAAAGGGTATGAGGGGAAGTTGGATGCAGTGGACTTGGTCAAAGTTGATATCCTAGAAGTCAGGGCCTGCCCTGTATGTGTGTGTGTGTGTGTGTGTATATATATATATATATATATATTTTTTTTTTTTGCATGTGCAAATGCCTTCAGAGTGGAGAATCTCTTCCAACCTGCTCCTGGGGACTCTTGCAGCCTCTGTTCTCCGGTGCAGCCCGGGCTTCCCAGCACACTAGAAGCTGGAACTTTGCAACAGAGTGTCTTTGGGTGGTAACAGTCAGCTCGCTTTAGCTGTGACATTTTTAATTACAAATATGGAAAACAGGCTTCTCATGAAGCTTAGGGTTCCCTTTTTATATTAATATTCTAAGAATTTATATAAGAAAATATGGGGGGATGGGGCTGGTTGAAGTAAAGCCTTCAGAAAGGAGAAGACCTTATAAAAGGGTAGATTGTGGTTACAAAACAAACATGGTTACGTATTTTTATAAAACAGGTAGAATTAATGGGGCAAACTTACTTATCCGGAGTCTTTGTCCTTTGAGAGTAATACAAGGAAATTGTCTAACAAAATATAGAGCTACTAATATAAACTGTAACTTTCAGGACGATTACAGTGTAGCGCTGCAATCTTTTTATAATGGCAAGCACCTCCTTTTCTCTTTTCTAATATTTATTTTGCACAGCTCTTCAGAAATAGCCCTTTCCCTTTCAGCAAGGGTTTTGTGTAACCACGGGGTGTTTGCAGTTACGATTAAGGTACATGTTGTACTTGCTGCCAATTAGTTTAATTGATGTGAAGGTCTGAGTACGTCTTAAGAGGCCAAGATTTCCCTATCTGACTGAGCTGGCTCCGGGGAGCAGCAGGAAGGAGGTGTGCGGAGGAGGGAAGGTGGGAATTATGAACACAGCAGTAGGTCTCTGCCTCTGATGGCATCTAGACCAGGTCAGAACTGGATTTGGGGATACAGATTTGCCTGTGACACTAGTGGGCTAGGAACAACTTCATCTGCTTACATTTTTTTAACTTTATTTGTTTAACCTGACCTTGCCTGCTCCCCTAATGGCAGCAAACTTCGCATCAGAGTTTTGACTGAAGACTTCTCTTTAAGCTTGCTGTGACTCAAACTGAGTGCGGCCTGGGCCCTGATTCAGGCCAGTTAGATTGGCAACAACCTCTGGGTTTAACCCTTGGGCGTGGGGGAAGGTTTTGGCAGCAGCTGAGAAGCTGGGAAGGGTGACGGGCAGGCGGCGCGGGGAGGGGAACGGGCAGGGCTGCTCGGACGGCTCCTCTGGCCCTCTTGGCTTGGGGCCATCCTTGGTGCGGTGCCAGTGGTCTCCCTGCCCAGGCCTGAGGCGCACGTGTGTTCAGAACAGGAGGTGGGAGGAAGGCGGGAGGGAATTCCTCTCTTCAGAGAAATTCAAAGATCTGGAACGGTGAGACGCTGTATGATGACTGAGTGCTGCTCCCTTGCAGTGTCGCATGATTTCTTTACTCAGTGACATTTCAGATTCCCTGTTTTTATTTGGCTCAGCTCCACTCGCAACTGTAACCCTTTAGGACTTGTGTCTAGTAAACTCCCTTGCAACCCATTGGGGATTGCGACAATCTGTCGCCGCAGTCTTTTACCGCGTTTTCTTGTTATTTATAGATTGCATCACTGAAATATTTCTGCCATATTGTTGGAGATAAAGCCAGTAAATTCAATATGCCATTGTGTAGCCCCTGACTTGCCTCCAAGGCCTTGTTTTTCACAGAGTAAAGAAATACTTTATAGAAGAGTGGGAGCTGTCTGACTGCGAAATGGGCTTGAATAATAACACCAGTCTCTCAGCTGAAATTTTATACTCTAGATGAATCATCAAGTGCTCATTAAGCATCTATCTGCTGAAGGAATAGATAACAAATCTTCCTCTTGATGTTACCCCTAGGATCAGGACAAAAATTATTTTATCCTAGAATGTGAAAATGGCAAACTCGACCAAATCATAAGAAGTCATTCCACTTCCATTTGATTCTAACCTACGAAGCACTTAACTTTTGATGCTACAATAACATAGCATAAGAGCACTCATTATCCTTGGAAATCCTGCTTGCAAGGCAGGGAAGGGGCTGTGTCATATTCCCAGCTTCTTGGACAAATTGTCTTTTGGCTTAGATATTACAAGAGCATCTCATCGCATCAAAGTGCCGAAGGGCATCAGGGCTCATGGTGAAACCAAAGGAAACCATCAGCTTGTTCCAAGAGCCTCCTCCTTTTGACTTGCATCTTTCTCCCGAGAGCTGAATTTGTTGGTGAGAGGGAAGCTTAATAGCAGTTAAGAATAAGTTTTATTTTCCACAACTCCATTTTGGGAATAACAACTGTGGATGAGGCTGAATATTTTGATATAACTTCTTGCTCCACTGCATGAATGCTGTAGCTTTACCTTAAAATTAAGGTCTTGCCTGTGCAGTGCCATGACCGTGTTTGGTGCTGCAAGGGTTGCTCTGCCATGCTTCCATTGAGTCAAATCTCCTCTCGATGTACAACCTTGCACTGCACTCAAAACACCTGGGGTAATGGCAGGCTACAGTGATTCTGTTCATATTGTAATCTTGTATTTTAATCACACATCATTTCAACACTAACTTGTTACTGCAGGACTATAAAGTGTTTAATATGAGCCGCTCTGGCAAAGGTGTGAATTTCATGGGTAGTATAGGAGTATACGAGTGGTATTTTGGGGTGGTTTGATGCATGTGTTGTGATATGAAGTGAATTTGAAGCTGTGCTTAGTACTTTTCCCGTTCCTTGTGCTCAGCTGCAAAGTATGGGGGGAAAATAGAGGATAGGCCATGTGGGCAACTGTTGCCCTGTGGAGATGAACAGCACCTGCTGTGACTTGATCAGAAGGACGTGACCGAGTTTATAGTCCTGCACTTACGCATGGGAGTTCCCACGCTTAAAGCTGTTGAGGCCCAAGTGCCAGATGATCAAAGAGCTCTCCAAAATCCCCGTTTTCAGAGAAATAATAAAAAAAAAAATCTATGGGATGAGGTAACCCAGGGTCTTAATGAAGAGACTGCAGTTGTGTTTTTGAGCTGGGTTAATTGCTTGAAGAAAATTGAGTGGGTTTGAGAACAAGTTAACAATAAAACCTATTGAATGTTTAGGTAAACTGGCTGTGAAACTGTGCAGTCTTTAATCAATAAATTGTCAACTTTAGTTTTGCCTCCAAATTTGATTTTTGATGTTTTCACAGGATAATCTAACTCTGCAATTTCAGTGAATAAAATTTTCAGTTCTACCAAATTACATACCATAACCTTGATGTATACTTTCCAAGTGATTTGCTCTTGTTTTCATCCCCTTTTTAAATGAGAAGCTACCAGAAGCAGTTTTCAGCTTATTACTTAATTTTAATTGCAATATCTATTAATTTAGATGGCAGTAGTGCTTTAACGATATGAGAATCAGTAGATGGGTATTGTTCATTAGACACAAAAATGCTGTGTTTGTTTTTAGGGTGTTTTTTTTTTTTTTGCATACTTAATGTCAGTCTTGTTAGATGTAGAATACTGTTAGGATGAAAGGGATAAAAATGTTTAATTTATAGCAAACTGAGGTGTCTCTGAAGTGATCTTGGTGGAATAAACAAATTGAATTGCTACAAACAAATGTCCCTCAACTAAACCTGCCTTTATAGGTCTTCAGCTTCTTGTGATTAACGATTAAAGGGGTGAACTTAGTTGATATGTTTTTGGCAGATCATGTTCTGTTTACTGGACAGGACTTCCTGTCAGACTGGTGTTTGTATTCCTAGAGCTGACTCATTTAGGAAGTCTCAATTAAGAAAGCAGAGACTGAGAAGGCGACTTGGGTCCTGTAGTGGCCAGTACCTTGTCCTGAGGCAAGTGCTGCTTGGTGGCATCGCATCCAGCTGTATGGATTTCAAATGTTTAATGAGAAATTCCAATTGATGTAATCTTTTGTGAGAACAAAGAATTAGTGGAGAAGTCCTGGGCTTTGTGTGGATAATGGTGTCTTGCTTGTTCGTGTTTAATGGCAAATACAAGATTAAGGAAGCACAGGGCAAGTTGTGGTTGCAGTTAAGGATGTTCTTGTGATGTTTCAGTTAGGTGGGTTTGTCCTGTTATGAGGTGATAATTGAGAGGCCTTGACAATTCTTCCTGCTCAGTGCTGCATGCTAAAACTTGTGTCTGCCTTCACCTTTGGCTTGACTTATCCCAATGTCTGCATCCACAGTGGAAAGAAATAACTTGCCATCTCCCGTGCTGGAGATGAGAGGAGGTGAAAGCCTCGGTTTGCTCAGGCAGGTGTATTGTGCCAGGGTATGAGAGGTGGTGAGGAACTGAGAGTAACTGGGAGGATTTACTTATTTGTTTTGCTTAGGGGATGGGAGCACTTGCTTCTCTCAGTTGGTTTCTGCTCAGGTAAAAATGAGAGCAGCTGGAATCACACAGCACCTTCCAGCCGCTTTCAGTCGTCTTGACTGGCAAAAGTGAGGCAAATGGCTGTGTTTTCCAGGTGTCTTTGTGATGTCTGGTAGGGAAATCAAGCTGTAAAGTAAGCTGAGGTTGTTAAAGTCTCACATGGGAAGGTCTTTGAGCTGTTTAACAATTTGTACTCCACCACCGATGTTACACTGCTGCCTTTGGAAATTCTCTGAATTACTTTGCTTTTTTACTCTGGTAATAAGACCTCCTTGAATCATAATGGAATTTGCTGTACTAAAAGCTACAAGAGAGATCATTTAGGTTTTGATCAAAATATGTATTATTGTATTCTAAACTGAGAAAGAGAAGTACTTAAGAGTCAAGACATACATTCTCTTTCATGCGGTACAGCCTCTTTATGGAATTACTTGCCTTTTTTTATCTAGGTTCCATTATGACCTGGATATCAGCTCTAGTAATATATTAAGAAGAAGACATTATTTTCAGATATATGAGCACTCCAAAAATCTTTTTTTTTTAGGTGACGATAATAATGATGACTCCTTTCATTTAGAAAGAGCTCTGCATTTTTGTATGGCTGTGGAAGCATTACTAAATCGGGTCCAATCCTGCAAACTCTTAGCAACTAAGTAGCTGACTGCGATGGGACTTGCTTTGTAAGGAGTTACAGGAAACAGACCTATTATATGGATGAATTTTTAGCCTCCAAATATTGGAGTAGCCATGAGTCCGAAGAGTTGTATATGTGCACAAAGTATCTACAGCCTTTGTGGTAAAGGCAAGTGGTATTTCTGCCTTTAAATGGATGGCTTTAAATGGATAAGACAACGAATGGGAATCATAAGGTTAAAATTGAACTTTTATACTGGTAATTACCGGTATAAAACTTGCCCTTGGAAAGTACCGTCAAGAAAAGTTAAATCTTTAGGGCTCTTTAAACTTTTGTGTCCCTCAAAATGAGGGATGTCATCCTGAGTGAGACAGAGCTTTCTTATTTGTCCTTTCCTTGAAAAATGAAGTACTTCTATATTTCAGACCTAGTGTTTTAATTGATGAAACTTCCCTAATATGGTTGTAATGGGTTTTCCTTTCCTCCTCCCTATCAGTGAGGAGCTCTTGATCACATGCATATATCACACTCTTCCAGGTTCTTCTGGTTCATTTAATAGGTTCCTGATGCCCTGGTAATTCTGTCTTTATATTATTGCCTATTTTAATCAATCAGTAAGTAAAATTCCAAACATTTCTCAATCTTTTCACATCAAATGCATGTGAAAAGGTGAGTGCATGAGAGTGGCAGTTCATTAAAACTGTTTAAAAGGACAAATTATTATACTGATGTGTAAAGAAAACAATACGTAATTCCATCAACCTGCTACTGAAATGATCTGTGGAAACATGCAGTGTAATTGTACGTGGCAAATGGATCTTTTGTTATTAAACCTGTCTGAAAGAAGCCTATTTTTTTTTCCACTGCTTTGTTTTATATAGCCTGATCTAAGGAGATACGATTTGCTTTTGGTTTGATTGGAGCAAAATACATATTTAATGACAAGATACCTTGGATGTGTATTTTGATCTCTTGTGTAGGAAACAATATCAAATCTTAGATAGCATGGATTTTTTTTTCTTAACTGAAGTTTATATTTTAACATTTTTGAAGGAGGACTTGCAGCTGCAGTAACATGGATAATGCTTCTTCATTCAAATCTACAAGGCCAGGAACGTTCTGGTGCTCCCATGCCCTTGCTTTGGGCATCTCTTCAGTTTGGTGACTGCACTTGGAGAGGTAGGAAATACCATATCCCACAGGGAGAGAGATTCTGAAATGTGTACCTAAAAAGTTATACCTAGACTCACTGTTGTTGTGTGACTACACATAAAGACTGAAGATGTTATATTTGACTGCCCAATTTCTGCCATGCCATTATTAGCTGCTGCTTTGCATTCATCCACCAAGAGGAAATGTGGGTGTTGCTTTGATCTACCAGGTCATCCCCAGGTTATTAATTACAAAACAAAGGATGTTAAACTTGTGTCATTTTCATTTGTATTACTGCAGTGCCCCTGATTTCTTGTACAATTTTGGGACAGAAATTTTGGAGGTCTCATTCCTGTAAATAGCAATGTCTATGATGGCAGTGTGTCCCTACAAAGCAGAGCTCTAAGCGAGTTTCTAAACCCACTTTCATATGTTGCTTTGACAGGAATGGTTAGAGGGGAGCTTTGCAAAATGTCTGGTTGCTTGCAAGTATTTAGTAGCAGAGGTGGCAGCAGGTGGTGCCCAAGAAGCCACCATGTGACTTTTTTTTGGTGAGAGGGGACCTATTTAAACCCCCTGGGGAGCTGCCAAGGTTTATATCTGCTTATAAATGCTTAAACAGAGCTTGTCCTTACCTTCTGTCACTCAATCTCTTTGGGTGACATTATGATAACTCTGTGTGCCTTCACGCATTCCATAACCCCTCTAATTTCAAGGAATCCCTCTTGGCTAGCGAGAGATGCTTCTATTCTGTGGATCTTTTTACTGAGGATGCATGAGAAGATCCCCCTTGGAACGGGGCTCGTGGAGTGTGTGCCAGCATCATGCACAGCCCTGTCCTGTCCCACGCTCTCCCACCTTGCTCTGGCCATCCCTTTCTGCACAGAGCCATTTCCTTTCCTTCTAAATTACATTCAGACAAACTGAGAGAACTGCGCAAGAGGCTCGCACATATAAATAATGGACCCCCCATGCAGGTTGATAGCTGCCTTGGAAGGAAGCACGACCGCAGAAAAACAGCGCCGTAAATTACACCGATAGGAAAACAAAGCAGTTAATCTCCTTCCGCGTGCCCTTCAGCGAAGGCAGAACGCTCCCCTGCCCCTCCGTGCTGCCGCTTACCACGCGAGCAAACAAAACAGCAACCTAATTGTCCGAGCTGATCCAGCCCAGTTCCAGCGCGGCGGCGGGGGGAATGTCCTATTGAAATGGGCTTGCAGCTGGCAGGTCCATTTATCAAGAGCAGTACGCGTTGGAGAAGAGTTTGAGAAATCTTTGGTGAAGTACAGATAGGGCTCTCAAAAAGACATTGAGCAGGTCACTTAGCGAGGTGCTTGGGAGACACTTGAGGTTAATATTGGTGGGCATTGTAAGTCCTGGGAGCCCAAAAGGGGTGTCTAGAGCAGGAGGTCCTTGTGCCTGATTGGCAGTGGACTAGGTGAGGAATAAATCTTGGATCATCTACCTGCCCGTGAGAGCAGATTAGAGGCTGGGAACTAAGGAGCTGCAAGCTCTAGATTGGCTTGATGCCGAACTCCATGGTAATTTTTAAACTTATTCAATATTTTTGTTTCACCAAAAATTCTGCAGTGTATTTTTTTCTTTCAAAGCTCAGTTATAAAGCAAAATCAACTTTTGAGAGCTGAAAAATGCCGCTTTTATGGAAACATGAATCAGAGCTCTTCATTAGAATATGCTGCTGAATTTCAGATGTCTGTAGTCCTGTATTTTGGAGGTAATTCCATGATCCAAAACATGTGTTCGTGCCAAAAGGTTTTGGTTTTCCTCTGAACCGTTTTGAAAGATTATCCATTTTTGAAAGATGAAAACAGTATGTCTGGTCTGTAAAATACTTTGATTTATCAGCAGTAAGCCATGTTGTTAGTTGAGATAAAGGGCCTTGTTTACAAGGTGTCTATATCCTCAGAAAAAAGAGGAGTGTCCAATAATTGGATCAGGTGTCCTGAATGTATAGATTAAGCTAGAAGGCCAACAGCAAACATGATGAACTTCAAAAGAACAGCTTCTCATCTCTCTGGGGACCTTCATTAACGAGTCACCAGAAAGGCAATTACTGTACAGTTCTTGTAATGACCAGGATCAGACACAAGTAATCAGCACAGTAGGCAGCAAGAAAGCAGGCAGGAAAAAAAAAATGAAAATATGCCATTAAATCTTAATTATTCTTCAAAAGAAAACAAGCACAACTAGGGGGCAAATAACTGTAAGGAATATACAAAGCTGTATCAAAACCTGCTGGCTCGGGGCAGTGCTGTTTAGTTAGAAGCTGCGGCAGCAGCGTTTATTCAAAGCTGAGCGCTGTGCTCGCGCGCCAGCCGGGGCTGCGGTTGCCACTGGGTTTTAACAAGCAGGTGGAAGAGCAGCTCTCCGCTTCCACAGGGTCGCTCCTCGAATTAAGAGCCCTTCTAATATAAGTGCCTGGGTCACTTCTGTGTTCTGCCTGTAGAGACTGGGGGAAAGACTGGGGCCCCAGGGCTACTGTCACACTGTGAAAGGCAGTTTTGGCTTAAATTGCGAAGGAGGAAAGGCTGTGATAAGACCATGAGAAGATGAGGTTGTAGAGACAGGAGATCTTGGTCTGATGTGCTGACTACCAGGTTTGTCTGCAGTGGGCTTGGTGCCTGGTCCATGAGGCATGTTTACCCAGTGATGTGCCCCAAAGCTGGAAGGTAGTAGCTGTTTCTTGGCCTTTGGGGGCGGGTTATGGTAACAGGAGCTTCTTGCTTAGCATTGGTCTTCATAAGACGTAGCTATAAATGTATAAGTAAGGTTATAGGGAAGGAGGAGCATACAGAAACAGAGTGGGCCCAAGGTGCATAGTGTGGTGTGGGCCTGTGCCTTGATGCTCCTTACACAGTACAAGGCATGTGCCTACTTCTGAGCGTGTTATTTCCATCTTTCAAAAAGATAAAGAAGTTCAGGATCAAGAGGAGGAAAATACAGAGCAGGTAACTGTTGGAGTGCTTGCATAAGGTTCACCTTTCTGAGTCTGAACTGCAAGGTGCGAATGGTTGAGGTTTGGAGCGTGTGCTTGTGCTTGCTGCAGAACATACCCGTAAGAAATGATCTTCAAGAGGGTGGGAAAAAACCACCTAGCAAAGCGATAGTGGTACTTGTCATGGCTATGTAAAATGGATCCATTTGATAAGAACATGTAAATTATCTGAAACTTAGTGGCTGCCCCCACATCAAGGGAAATTTGATTGTAGAACCAATATCCTTCCAGTGTCTGTCCCTCTCAGAAGTGTACTGGAGAGGTTACTTATTTGCCCTGTTCAGTGGATATGGCTCCAGAATATTGTGTGAATAATTGTCTAATGACTTTCCTGCATGTGTTTTTCATAGTGTGCCATATTTTCCCCTGCAGAAAGAATAATTATGTAAATAACTATTATTAGAATATAGTGTGCTGCGTAAAACTGTAAAATATATTAGATGATCATATATTTGTATAGTAAGTCTGGTTCTGAAAAAGATAAAAGTGAATATTGAAACTGTGGTGCTTTATTCATATCTGTTTCTGTGCCTATCAGCTAAGGTATTTTAACAATTTAAAGATTTGTTATATCTGATACAGATTATTCAGTGTGGGAAATCACCCAAAGGAAGCTGTGGAGTGTTTTGCATCCAGAGCTTCTAAATATAAGGACTAAAACTGGTGACGCATCGGTGCGTTTGATTTCAACGCTGACTGTCACAGTGGTATTCCTTCAGTAAGGATTCTTTTTATTTTCTTGGGAAATCAAACAAGATAAGAGGAATAATTAATCTGTTGTGCTTTTAAGTATTTGCTGATCGTCAAAAAAGATTGCTTAATCTTTCATCTTTTTATGTTCTAAATGGCTGTTTAACTTGGTCTTTAAGATAAGTCTTTTTAGTTGTAAGTCTAGAGAAGGATATGGTATGTCCTAAAGTTAGTTTGGAGGAAGAAGGATGTATTGTCCAGTGTTCTGTTTTCAGCTAAAACTAATTTAAAGTAACAAGTTAAGATGACATGTTGCAATAGAACATTACCTTCACAAAACTGAAGTTCATTCTATGTCAATGCACTTGAAAAGACCTTATTAAATCTAAATCAAACTGGTTCCTAAGTAATTTTGATCAACGTGGTCCCCTGGAGCAGTCTAAAGAGGGCTAGGTTTGTTTTCAGTAAAGCCCACTTAGAAAATATATAATATAAATACATAAATACAGATGAATAACACTTCGTTCTAAAAACATATCTGTTGTTTAAGCATAATCATTGAGCCAAATATGTGTTGTAGATTACATCTCAATTCTGAAAACCAGATTTTCTGAGGTGAACTTGGGGTAGTTTCCTTGATCCTTAGCACTCATGATTTCATATCATAATTTTGTAGTATGCAGAGGTTTCCTTCTTTCCCCTCCCCTCCCTGTGCCTTGAAAATATGCCACTGTTTTCTCTCGAGCAGCCAGAGCGGCAGAGTTAAAATTAACCTGCATAATTAGGCAATGAATCAAAGGAGCCAGGTAATTGGGCACCGTGCGAGCTGCTTCACGAGCAGCAGCCGCTTGCGCAGCTGATCACCCAGTTCTTGTGGCCGTGAGTCTGTGTTTCAGCGTGAGCACTGGTTCTGCTTGGGTCTCTCCTGCCACAGGGCTGTAAATAATGATGCATGCGAGTTCTTGGTGGCTTCCTAATGCCTTGCTGTAGTTCATAAGCTCTGCTTTTGGCAATCTCGGAACACAGTTCACAGGAAGCCTTGAATCTGGTGCCCCAGAAATGAAGCTGCTTTGCAGAATCCACATGTACTAAGAAAAATTCAAATATTCAAAATATCCTTGCCTGCCTTTGGCACCTGCCATGTGCCACCAGCCCTTGCTGCTGATCTGGCTCTCCGTGTGCCACTGTGGTTGGCTATGTGGAATGCCTGAATCATGAAATAGATCCACACATTTACCATAACTACATCTGTAAAGCTCATTTGATACATATGAAGATGACACCCCCAAAAAATGGATTTATAGTAACCACAGCCAGACTGCCATGTATCTAGGACTGTAAATTTTATTTCAAGCTCTGTGTGGATCTCTGGAATGGTGAGGTCAAGTGTCTTTCCAAGGTCATCTAAATAAACTGTCGCACTTGGCACTCAGCATGTCGAGGCTCCCCATATTCATTATCAGTGCTTCAACTGCTCAACAGTCTTTAGTTTTGCATCGGTGCATGTTATTTTAGTAATTAAGATGAATTGTCCCTACTTTGCCTCATTCTGTATGAGGTTAACAGGTATTTATTGCTAACCTCTCATGAGACTGTAACATGAGTTCATAACCTAAGCAGAGAGGTCCATTATGGTAAGGTATTTTCTTTCTGAGTCTTCTCTTCTTGTTGCTTAATATTTGTCCTCTGCCTTCCTGTTCAGCCTTTTCTATCTTTCTTGACAGTTTTGATGTCAATTGGGCTGACCCGTCAAAGTGAGCAATAGTGTTTTCTTCTGATCAGATGAAGCATTATCACCTACAAAGTGTTCTTAGGTGGTGATATGACCTGGAGCAAATCTCAGTTCATTCCCAAATGATGATCTGTGGAACTGCGGTAATTTTATCAGTGAAAAGTGGTACTGAATTCTTTAAGCATCTTATTCTGAAAATAGTTTTTAATATTAAACTTGAATGGCTTTATTTGTTGCACCGTTAGTGCTAAATTCTTAATGTTTTGGGAACGTCTTGTGTCAAGCTTCTTTTTAGAGCTTGCTCTCTTCTCATCTGTGTCAGTACCTGAATTTTGACATGGTTCAGATCATGCTACTGGTTTTTGATGTTATTCAGTGAGATTTTTTGATTGAACCTTTTGTCCTGGCCATGATGCATGACAAAGATAATATTTTGCTGCACTAGTCTGGCTACGCCTGTAGAGTTTGGAAAGCAATCGAAACACTATCTGGGACTGTAAGAGAAGTGTAAAAGGGGCAAGGAGGAGGCATACAGGGCAGCTGGCATAAAGTGATGCTTCCTTTTAGAAATCTCAATGTAAATATGAAGTTGCTGATTATCTTTGAGCAGTTCATCTTCAGACAGATACCTACTAGACGCCAAAGACTTTAAGACATAGCTACACTTTTTTCATTTTCCAGCTTGAATGTTGCCCCTCCCCCCCCCCGCAAAAAAAAAAAAAAAAAAAAAAAAAACACCAACTCTTTGGTGTTTGATTGCTTTTGGGACATAGACTCAGCAAATAAGACCCTTTGAAGATTTCCGTTATTAGGTTCATGAAACCGAAAGTATGAGAAAAACTGGCTAAAACCTCTTGGGTCTTACAAGCACAAGTTGGTGCCTGTTGTGGCAGCGACTCATTCACACGTGCCTCCTCCTTTGCTCCTTTAAGCTTGCCCTGAGGAAGCTCCTAATGTGAGAGAGTTGCAAATGTTACATGACAGTAATAGTATAATACCAACTCTTTTCCCCAAAGGAAAAATTCTATCAAGATACAAAGATGTTTGTTTATAATTCCCTTTAGTTTTAACAGAAGATAATCTATGTGAATGGATGGCACTTCAGAACATTTCAGGTTCTTATTTCTATGGTACTTTTTTTCAGATGCAAAGGGAAGAATACATGTTTTTTGAGGGGGGGAAAATCAGTTTAGCGAAGTCTTTCAGAATATCAGCATAATTATTCCATTTGAGTGTGTGTTTTTTTTTTTTTTTTTTTTTTTTTTTTTTGGCCATACCAAAGTTCCATGTTTTTGCCAGTGAGTTTGTTGCCTGGCCTCTCTAGATTCAACAGCCCTCCTGCCTTTGGGCTGAGTTTTGCCCTTGTTAGCTGGATTAGCAGAGGCGACACACAAGGGTTCACGTGTGCCTGGTGTCCCTGCGCTCCAACCAGACCACTCCTAATGCAAGGAGCAGCAAAACCAAGAAACACAGTAGCACCCTAAACGGGCTGCGTGTTTGACTGGTATCTTCCCTTGTGTTTGCTTTTCCTCTATAAGATGTGAATTTCATACTGTGCCTATGTTTTTTATTCTGGGGAAGCTGCAAGGTCAAGCTAGTCTGGCTTCTGAAAATAGCTTTATAGATTTGTTGTTCTCTCCAGAAAGGAGAAGCATTTTCAGCTGTTGTTCTTGTTCTGGTTTCTTCACTCTTGGCCTGGTGAAACACTAACTTTTCTATAATGCTGCAAACGATTATTTCTAACAATTCATCTGCTGGGAGTTGTTTTATCCGAAGTCATCTAAATAATTTTCAACTGCCTTTTCTCAAACCAACCCATAGGGCAAATGAAGTTTTAATTGCAAATATATCCCTGACCTGATCTAAACACAAAGTATTTTTGTATTAATAAAATAAAGATCGCTTTCATATCCTTTATTTCTGTTTACATCATTAGATGGATGACTAGGAGATAAAGAGGGAAAAAAAAAAGTACCTTCTGTCTGAAGACATTTGAAATTAATTTAGAAGATTAAGCATACCTGTTTCAACAGCAGGAAGCACTTTATAGTACTTGATGTTAGCAACAGCTAATGCAAGTCCAAAGGAAACATTTTTACTCCATTCAAAATGAATAATTTTGCCCTACTGCTAGTTTTCTTCTTGAAATAAGCCACCGATATATTTCATCATTAACCTTTTGAACCAGGCCAAGTATAATTGGCAATTCTCCTGCAACCTCCATTTGTCTGTATTATGCATTCCTGTTATAGGAGAAGTAATTGTCATTTCTTTCTGTGTACTGTTTCTTCAGCCTACCTTTTTAAAGCATCAGAAACATTATGCAGCCCCCAAATGATATCCTATTCCATCCAGATTTAGGAAAGCAATCGTCTGATGGTATTTCAATCTTTTCAGTGTGAAAGAGGAGTACATTTGAGAGAGTCTCTCTAATTCAATGGTTTTTTACACTTTCCTCTGTTTAAGTCTGGTTAAAGGTGCCTTGGGGCTGCTTATGCTCCCTCTTTGCATACTACAACACCCAATAGTGACTTGAAAGTTGTGCTGTATCTTGTCTGAAATCACCAGGTGTCAGGGATGATGTCCTGTATTTACTGAGGAGGTAATCAAAGATTTGGCCAACTGTAGCTGGAATTGCTTTTTAATATCTTAGCTGTCAACCTGAAAACATGTCTTTTTGACAGTATATTTGCAGGAATATATGTGACATAGTAACAGATAACAGAACAGCCTTAACGTCAGGAGGAAAAAAGACTAGCTTCAATCAAGATGAAGGATGATATGTTTCAATGCTTTCATGACAAGTGGCAGAAGACTTGAGAAAAGGGCTATGCTAAGATTTTTTGATGGGCTTTACTTACTGAATCAGAATCCCAGCCCGCCTCCGTTGCTTGCCTGTTGATTGCCCTTTTCACCTAGTCATTATTTAATAAAATCACATCACTGATGTTTTTTAATTTTTTTTCTCTTACTAGTTATGCTTCTGCTGAGTATGCTGTTCTCCAGCAGGTACTTGCATGCTACTTTATGATGGGAGAGGCACAGAAAGCACACATTTTCATTAGAAATGCAGTCATCAGACTGGTAGTTGATAGTTTACCACTCCTTTGGCCTACAGCTTATGTAAGACAGAAGCTGCAGTAGTAGGTTTTGATATATTTGCACCCATCTAGCTAACTTTTGAAGTCTGTGGGAGTTGTCCCCTTGGCCTTCTCCTGATCCAAGGGTAGAGTGCTTGGCCTATCACTAGCATCTTGGAATCTACAGGTAAAAGCCATGAGAGGAGAAATGGAGAATATTGAATGGGATATTCTTTGCTTTTATCATACAGTGCTGCTCATTTTATAGTAGATCTGCCCGTTTTTGCCTTTTCAAATATCCAAATTAACTCTAGGCTGACTTTGCTAGTCAAGAAAAGTTGCGGTTAAGAATATGGTGAGTCAATGACCTTGAAAATTCCTGTTTCATAATTCTGTTTTCCTTAAAACCTATGATGCAGAGACTTGGTGGCCCATTGGTGTCTTAGTTTGGGAACCTCAAATCTCTATATAGTTTATTCTGAAGTTTTTGATTATTTCTTTTAAGAGGATGTAGGCATCCAACTGGTAAAATGGTGTATCATCACCTAGGAATTCCTGATCTTCACTGAGTGCATCAACAGACAGGCTTGAATTAGTGGATCTGGAGACTGGACTCATACTGTGGGCCATGATGCCATTTGCAGGGATGCAAATCTCTGAGGTTTACAGTGTCCTGATCCTGGGGTTTCTTTGCACTGGAGAAGAGGTAGGAAGGAAAGAGAACCTGTATTTTCAGTCATTTTCATCAGATGTCCTTCGCATAGTTATGAAACCAGGTGTCCAGGATGACATGAGGTAATCAGTTATAATAGCTCTGTTCAGCCCAAGAGTACTTGGGTGGTAGTATGCAGCTATATAACATAGTGCTGTACTACAGGAGGTAAACGTGCTGTGTAGTATGTTGCTGTGCAGATGAAAGACTTTCTTCAAAAAGAGTTTAACTGTTTGAGCAATTCCAGGCTTTCCCTGTGAGTCCCAGCTGTTGCAGTCAATGAGTATCTGACTTAAAAGACACGGATACCAAGAATCAGTATTGTTGAATTCATCCACTTATGGTGCTGTTTTTCTTGAAATCTGTAACTTGAAACTGTTAGAGGTATTAATTCCTCTCATTAATAAAAGTGGGCTTCTAGCAGCTTTATAAGAGGACTCTGTATTCTGTAAATATAATTCAGACTCATTTTGCAGAGCACTGCCTGCAAGGTGTTATTACTAGCATTATTAGAGAAACTCGGAAAGTTATGACCAACTTTCAAGTAATTAGATTAGATATTTTACATCCCTAACCTTTGGTGACTCATTGCAAGAAACTTCCATTCTCTTGCTGTATAGAATTGCAACCTTTAAAAAGCAAAAACTAGCATCTAGGCAATAAAGCACTGGCTTGGCCAAAATGGTGTAGGAAGTCAGTGGCCAAATAGGGAAGAGATGATAATCTCATTTGTCTTTTTCAGGTAATGACCTTCTTCATGATTTGAAAGTATTTAATGTTTTCAAAATGTTCTCTCAAATTTTTACCACAGGCAACATTAAAAAATATCCTGTTTTAATTTCTTCAAGTATGGATAGGGATACTGTCTATTTTTGGATAAAATACATAATTTCCTATAGTCGTACCTATAGGAGAGTGCTGCACATGCATTAAGAACATTAATCCATTTGCACCCTACATGCCTGCAAATGGTTATACATTTAATGCCAATGCCAGTATGCGTGCACAACACTGGGCTGGGATAACCCTATGCCTCTCCAGTGGTACTATCTAAAATAATGCTGCAGTCATTTCTGACCACATTACTTGACAAAGACAGAAAGAATACTTTAAAAAAGCTGTTAGAAGACAGTTCTTAGCACATCTGGTTCCACGGGAGCATTAACTCCACTGAACAGTGAAAGGAACAGGGATCATTCGGCTTGCCTTACAGCCATGACAAAACTGTAATCTGGTTGTTGATAATTCTGTAGGCCTCTGAGCTGTTCTTATTTGCTCCATAAGTTGTACTGAGGAATAACCTTTTCTGAATAATATGTCAATTTCCCTATGTTTGAGTGGGGCCTAAGTAGTTAAAATAGAAAGCTACCCAAATACAATAGCTTCTTATGATATTGTGCACCCATTACCATAAACTGGAACCCAACAGATCAATAGTTAAATACTATTAAAAGAAAAAAAAATCATAATTGACTGTGCCATATGTCTCGTTTTCTTACCACCCTCTCATCAGAGTGAGACACAATCACCGTTCATAGAGAAGCTAATTATCCACTGTCAGTTAAGCCCTCAATAACTGATCTCTTGGCAGCTGGTAATAACTTTCAACCCCCAGTGCACGCTGCAGTCAAACAGATGATTATTCACTGGAGAAAGATGGGGAGCAGAGCTCATCGGGTCTCCAAGTCCCACCACCAGCAGCAATTGCCTTTGGGATAGCTTTCTTGGACTGTTTCCTTTCAATTTTGGCCATTTGTTTTCTATGACTATTTAAGGCCTGAACTTTTCAAGCCCTAAATCCCGCGCAAATGTAACTTGGGCTTTTGCCTTCTGTTTTTGGATAGCTATGCTCTGGAGCTTTATTTTGTGGCCTTTGCCCAAAAGTTTATTGCAGGTGATATGGATTTGCATAGATATTTTGCCGGAATTTTGAGTTTGCTAATGCAGGGAATGAGAAATATAGCAAGTGGTGGAAGAGCTGGCTTGGATGTCCCTTCATACACTGGCGTGAACCTCTCCAGGCTGGGACACTGCTCCATCTGAGCGTCACCCACACCAGGGAGCAGTCCCATGCTGTCCCAGTTAACTGCATCTCATGCCAAATTTTTCTCATGTTTTGATCGAACTTGAGGATCACTAGTATAGACTGTTTAACGGTGGCATTTTGCAATGTAACTGCTCTAGGAGCTACTTTGTGTTTGCAGAGTTGAAAGTCAAAAGTCTTAACTTGTTCCCGGGACCATAAAATGATGGCGAAACACTAGAGAGAGCAAAAAATAGAGGAAAACAGATTTGAGACTAAAGGGGTTTTATGGCTCTTTTTGGATATAAATAAATGCTCAGCAGTAGTTCTTGATTTGGGAGAATATGAAGCAGACACTTGTGTCACTTAAACTATGTGAAGATACACGGGGAAGTTAAAAGAACAGGATCAGTTCCATGCAAGGGGGAAGTGGTAGATGGTGAATGGGGCTCACCTGGTTGTGATCAGGTGAGTGGTAGCATTTGTGCCTACAGAAATTAATTTGCTCAGTAAATGCACAGTGCTGACAGGGCTCTTCCTCCTTCCCTTTGTAGTCTTGCCTTGGACAGTTCCTCAACATGGAGACACAACCTTATTTTTTTGTGTCCTAACTTATTTTCCTGTGACATTTGTTTTAATACATTTCTGGGATAGGTTGAGTTGATTTAATTAATTGTTGCAAAGTATAGTCGTGTGCTCAGATGAAAAGACCTGCTCCATATCTGCCTATCCTGTTTTCTGTCACAGGCATTATTATACACAAAAGAGGAAATTAAAATGTTTCTGCTGATTGTTCCTCTTCCTTAAGCAGCTACATTTTTCAGGGCTTTTGGTCAGGCCTATGCACTCTTGTAAAGCATTGAATCAGTTTATGATTGGTGTTGCCTCTTAATTGTCATTGTCTCCACTGTAGATAATCTGATCCTTTTTTCTTCCTTTCAGCTCTCGGGAAAGAAAGGAATTGCCATGATAATAAAACAGTCTTTACTTCATTCCCCCCCTTTTCTTTTTTTTTCGTTCTTGCACAGGCATAGGCATCCATCTATCGCTATTGTAATGTGCTTTTGAGGTGCAAAGGCTATTTAGTACATCTTTTTAGTAACTACCTCTGTAGAATAGAAGCACCAAAATTGAGGGCGCTTTTCATTCTCAGAACAACTGGAATTCTTCTGAGGAGATGAATAAATGAGCTCTAGGAGGAAGAATATCAGGAGAATCAGATAAGCCAGTGATACTATAAGATCCCTGAAAATAATTCTCTTAATACTTTTTGGATATTTAAACCATGTGTTCTGACGACTCTAAATATTTAATTTAGGTTTAAATATTTGCCTTCATTTTCTTTACATACTCAAAACTTGTATGCTTTGTTTGTCTTAAAGCTAATAGCAAAGTAAATGTGCCATTGAAGGACTATCTTAAGAGTGTAGTCCTCAAGGTCCAGAAAGTTTGCAATTGTAGGAAATCAAATGTTTTGGTGAAGATATGAAGCCCATGCTCTAGGGTAAAGGCCTGTCTGTGGCTCCATCAGACTGACTGCCCACGCTGCAGAGACCGTGCTGGCTCATTGCACGGAGGGCAGCAGGGAAGGGGAGATGGGCAGAAGATAACTGCAGGCGGAAGGGGAGCCGAGGGTTTAGTGTGTGATACTGTGCTGATCCGCACTGCGTGGGGAGGAATACTAAGTGAGCCCTTCCATGCTCCTCTTCACCCAGGATCAATTTAAGGTGAACACCGTGTCTAGAAGAAAGCACCCTGCGTTCCTGAGAAGTGGGGCCTTGCAGTAATATGCATTTTTCATTTTGCAAGTGCAATGCTATTTTTCAGTGTTTGAGATGCAGAAAAGAGAAGTCCTAGGTAAGGAAAGACAAGCTCTTTAGAATATAAATACAAACAGAAATCCATTGCTGTGATCCCATTCTGCCGTTTTTTTTCTTTTATCCAAATTTACTCTAATGTATCTTAGAGATCTGTATGATTCCTGACGCTTTACTGAAACGCTGATGTCTGCCTGAGGGATGGGGCCTATGCGGGCTCGGGTTAGCGGCACCTTGGCCCACTTCCATGGCATGAAGGAAAGAACCCGTGTTGGAAAGATGGTGCAAGTGCAGGAGGGAATGGCGCCCTCCTCCAAATGTGCTCATCTTGGTGTTTGTGACACTGCCGCGTCACCCCTCTTAATCCAGCGATGCCTGTATCCGTTTGCCAGGGCACAAAGGAGGATTACTCAGTTCTCCCTCTTCTGTGCTCCTGAGTGTGTCTGTGTGCAGAGGTTGAACCCATTTCCATGAAAAATGCGCTTAGCTCAAACTGCCCACTTGTGCCTAGCGCTCCTGCTGTGAAATCTTACATTTGATAAAAACTTCTTTCATCTGGGAGGTTGTGATAGCTGCTTACATCATGAAGGCTGCAAATTATTTGTAAACAAGGCCTTACTATTTGCCAACTTAGATGTTGCTTTGTAAAGTAAGATGGATTGAATTATTACAGGCAAATTCCTAATGTTACTCTTGTTTACAGCAGGCTTCCCTTAACAATAAATCTGCAAGCCCGTGGGCACTTTCAATTACTGCATCTTCCTCGCTCAGCGGAGGAGCTCATAAACCTCTTGCTGCCGTAGAGCTCTGAGGTGCCCGCACAGAGGGCTGTGCTGCCTGATGGCCCTTGCTTGAAGAGGGACTCGCTTAAGAAGTGGTTTGTGGGGCTCAGCCCCACAGTAAACAGGGGTTACACACATGAGCACAGGAAACTCTCAGTCTTCCCTGCTGTGAGCAGGACCAAACTTGGTCTGTGGATATGTGAAGAACAGCTCCCAAATAACATGGGTTTTAATCTTGGAAATTTTTGCAGGATTTTTGTGATGTATGAAAGAATGGAAATTTCCCCCAGTATTGACTATCTCAAATGCACAGCGCTGGACCAAACTGTATCACTTCACAGTATTTCAAGATTTATGCGTTGTAGAGATACCAGAAGTTGCAACTGTTTACGCACAGAGCTCTCTCCTGTAGTGAGTTTTATGGCATTATTTACATAGGCGTCATATTTGCATAAGCTCTTTCTGGACATAAATAGGTAGCAACAGAATATATACTCTCATTTTGCAGATGTAGAAATGAGGTGTTTATAGGAAGCAGCATGAAAATTTCCTGACAGCTGCTCTTTTCTGTCCATGTCTAGAGAAAATATGGACAATGTAGGAATCACAGGTGACAAGTCCCAGCAGTTTGTCCTGTGGGTTGTCACCTTTTAAGGCTGTAAGTGGCATGGATGTTCTTAATAAAAATTATCATTTCTTACTCACTCCAGTGAATTAACTGAAAATACATAAATGCGACTCCTTGAGAGATATGTAATGGTCCCTTTTTTGAACATGGATAGCTAAAAGTAATTTCTTGAAATTTGTGCTTAGAAGTATATGTTGATTCATTAAATAGACTGAATTGCAAGTGGAAACTGGAAGAGTTCAACATTTCTGAAAATCAGTCCAACCTTAGTTACCTAAATGTTCATTAGAAAGCTAATTTTAGGGATGTTAGTTGGAAAATGTTCATGAGTATTACCAGTGTCATACTAAACTATTAAACAAGTAATAGCAGAAAATCTGTTATGTCTCAGCATAAAAATATTCCTTAAAATAAATATTAATAAAAATATATGAAGTATACAGATATATCACAAAGTAACTGTAATCCTGTTTTGCAGCAGTAATGGACAGAGCGCAGCAAGCTCCCCTGGTCTTTTTGTCACAGAATCACAGATCGGTTAAGGTTGGAAGGGGCCTCTAGAGGCCAGCAGGGACACCCAGAGCACAGGGCACAGGGCGGCATCCAGGCGGGTTTGGAAGATCTCCAGAGAAGGAGCCTCCACTGCCTCTCTGGGCAGCCTGTGCCAGGGCTCTGTCACTCTCACAGTAACGTTGTTCTTCCTCATATGGAGATTAAACTTCCTGTGTTTCAACTTACACCTGTTACCCTTTGTCCTGTCACCAGCCACCACAGCAAAGAGCCTGGTCCCATCTTCCCTGCAATCACGCCTCAGGTACTTGAACATGTTGATCAAGACTCTTCTTGGCCTTCTCTTCACCAGACTAAACAGGCCCAGCTCCCTTAGTCTTTCCTCGTAAGATAGATGCTCCAGGCCCTTAATTATCTTTGTCACTCTATGCTGGACCCTCTCTAGAAGCTCAATGTCCTTCTTGTCCTGGGGAGCCTAGAACTGCCCCCAATATTCTAGCTGTGGCCTCACCAGAGCTGAGCAGAGGGGCAGGATCACCTCCCTCGCCTGCTGGCAACGCTCTTCCTGATGGAGGCCAGGATCCCATTGGCTTTCTTGGCCACGAAGGTACATTGCTGACTCATGGTTAACCTGCTCTCAGCCAGGACTCCCAGATCCCTCTCTGTGAAGCTGCTTTCCAGCAGGTCAACCCCTAATCTGTGCTGGTGCCTGGGGTTATTCCTGCCCCGGTGCGGGACCCTGCACTTGTCCTTGTTGAACCTCATGAGGTTCCTCCCTGCCCAACTCTTCAGCCTGTCCAGGTCCCTTTGAATGGCAGTGCAGCCCTCGTGGGTGTCAACACTCCTTCCAGTTTGGTATCGTCCACAAGCTTGCTGAGGGTGCCATTGTCCAAGTCATTGATGAGCAAGTTGAAGAGCCCTGGGGGACACCACTGGCCACAGGACTCCAACCGGACTTGGCCCCATTTATCACCACCCTCTGGGCTCTGCCATTCAGCCAGTGGGTTTTATGCCAAATTTGTTTTCTATTTATCCAAATTTATGCCAAAATTGTTTTCTGTTTATCCAGTGGGATAAATAATGTACAGCCTTCTGCCATGGTATATCAGTATGGAAAGGGTACTTCTGCTGAGCAGTCTGTATTCCTTTAGTGATTCAGTCTCAGGTTTAAGTGTCTCCAGCTGTTAAAGGTTTAATTCATGTGGGTGGCAGAACTGTGGCACCTGGGAGCCATAACGAAAGGCAGGAGGTCGACTCTCGCTTGGGATGCAGCCACTCTAGGGCTGAGCGGAACCTGGCATGATGTGTCCATCACAGAGAAGAGGGCTCAGGAGGCCAGCAGGTCCCTCCCTGTGGCTTGGGCAGGAGTAGCAGTTTCTGTTGCCTACTTTGCCCTTACTAATTTTAGCAGTCCTGGATAAAAACCCATTGATTGTCATTTATGTTTGTCTATCTTGCGTATATTGTTGTATTTGTGATTCTTGACTCAGCTGTGAGGTGTCCCTTGTGCCTGTAATGTGTCGACCCCAGTAACGCTGCAGCTATTCAGTGTCACAGTGTGATGCTTATCCTGTAAATCTTAAAAGTAAAAGGAAATATCACATTAGAATGAAGAATTATAATTCTCTGTGATCCTTGAGAAAATAATATTCTCTCGCTTTTAGAAATACAAAACAAGAGAAAAAGTTAGTATCAGAAATGGCTATTTCGGGGGTTGTGGAAATTGTAAAGACATAAATGGTTGCCACTTCAGATGTGTGCAATGTACTTCTACCTGTCTAAAAGCCAAGTCTAAAAAACTTCTCTGCACACAAATAATGTTAACTCGCTCTTAAAGATCTGACTCAATGCCAGGGACCTCCTTTCCCAAGTCTCTTGGTTATGTTCTTGTCAATTGAATGATGCGAGCCAGGTGAGTCTGTCCTAGCACACACTGACTTGATATCTTAGAGCTGGCCAATTGGATCAGGTGCTCCAAAGAAACTGCTGGAACGGAGAGGTTGTCCTTGGCGCAGGGATATTTGAGGTAGCTTGAGCAGGTGGACGGGACAGCGTGAGGAAAAACTGTGGTTCCAGGGCTGAAGACTTTAAGGAGACATTTAATCCAATTTGGAAATGTTGATGCTAAAAGCTCTAGTTTCAATGAGGTAAGATGTAAACCAAGAGGAAGGCCTGAGGAGAGCTATGTTGATGGTTGTGAAATCTGCTTTTACTATTGGTTTACTATTGCTGCTGGTGTACGTGGCACGTTTGTATCTTCTGCTATCCTTGCTCTACAGCCTGGTCATGGCCTTTAGGCTCCAGGCATTTATTTGGGCTTCTCTTTATTCCTCCCTTCTTATGACAAAACTGCTAAAGCAACTGTATCTCCATGCAACACTGAAGTTACTTTGAGGTGGTGTATTTTGGCAGAAGTTAATGTTGATGAACCTTTTTTTCTTTTTAACCAGCTTATGCGGATGGTAGTTACTGAAAGGGACAGTAGATTGGGAGCAGAGAGTTGGATTTGGATAAAAAGGCTGTGCTGCGAGTACTGCTCCTCTGCAGAGACAGCACTTGAAAGAATGTCTGACCTCTAAAATACATTAATAGTTTGCCTCTGATGTAAATCCATTTCTGAGGGGAAACATTCATACATTCACTGTTGCCTTTCATGTTATACACAGAGTAAAGCAAAGATAAATTTTCTTCCTTCCTACTTATTTAAAAAGAAAATTCATTTTGTGTGGATCTGACAAGTTTTGTAAAGTATTCTTTGTCAACAGACCATCTCTCACAATATACTGCCTGAAACACA
The DNA here is from genome assembly GCF_059628265.1 of Tinamus guttatus. Lineage (NCBI taxonomy): Eukaryota > Metazoa > Chordata > Aves > Tinamiformes > Tinamidae > Tinamus > Tinamus guttatus. The sequence goes on along the minus strand of NW_028288706.1, from coordinate 2,087,824 downwards.
TAAATCTGTTATTTTAGAATGCAGCACCTACTAAAAATGCGCTCCTCCATCTACAAAATCATCTCTTGGGTGGAAAACTGCTATTACTTAAAGGCAGTTATAGGAGTGACAATGCAAAATTCATCTTAATAAGCACATCACTTTATGATTATAACAGTTGAGAGCATTTGGCAACATTATAAAATTGAATGTTAAAAGAATTAAACTTTCTTTGTCATTAATTGAAATAATACAGATTAGTTGCAGAATATAGCAGCTATTCTAGAAAGATTTCAGCACTTTCCAAATGAATTGAAAAGAGGGGAAGGTATTATTTGGAATTTCAAGGGATAATGTTGTATTGCAAAAGATTTATTGTAATTTTAAAATTAGTGAATTAGGTGATAGAAGGAAAAAAAAATGCGAAATGTTTTTATCAAAATAGGTTAAAATCTTGATACTTGATACTAAAATCTTGATACAAGTAATATAATCCAGATATCCTTTAAGGTTTGCGTTCACATTGGAAGATATTAACTAGTACAAGTGGGTGACCTGGGTCAACAGCTCCATCTGTAGAAAGCCAAGCTGGGGCCTTTCTTAAACTGAATTGTAGTTTCCTCTTCTTCATGATACTCTTCTAAGAAACAGCAAGATATCTACCTTTTAAAATGACTCACAGATCCAGTTATTTAATAGGAGGAGTTGAGAAGACATTGAACAAATTAATAATTGCCAAATTAACAATTTCCTACACTTACGCTTTTGGTAGCTGAAGACAGACTAAACATCAGGAAAATAAAAAACAATGTACAAAGTCACTTTTTAGAGAAAACACCTTCTACTAGTATCAGATTTAGCGGTAGAAATAAAAGCAGAAAACACTAATTTAAAATGCAACCTAGTTACTCACATTAGGAAGCTAAATGTCCTTGGCTAGCAGGAGTTAAGAGTACTTGAGTGTATGAGCGGTCTAAAGCAGTTCGCTGTCGACATTACCAGATCAAGGCAGTTTTGAAGTCATATTGCATCTATTTTTTTCCCCTGCTTAGATAGCTCTAGTGAACAACTATAAACAAACAGTGTGGAATTAGTTCAAATTTTGATTATCCATAAGAAAGCAAACTTGACTATGATATGCTGTGTTGCACCTGGAGGGTTTAAATAGCTGTAATTGGATTTAACCAAGGAACTGAGCAAGCCTGTCATGATACAGGGGGAAAAAGTATGTTCCAGTTTGATGGCATCCTTTTCTGTTAGAGGAGCATTGGAGAATAATATAGTTCTGGCCACTTTGAGATACATGCACTAATCGACTTTCCTCCTCAGCCTTTGTAGCTGCAGGTTAGAAATTATTAGTAGTATTATTTTTTGCACATTCTCTGTTAGCCTCTGAAAATATTATTTGTTATCATTTTTGAAATGAAAACAAAATCTTTCCAGCTTCTTAGGTTCAGATCTAATTTGTTGTGACTCTTAAGTAACTGCTGAGTTAGAGGTAACTGCATGGTTTTAATCATTACTGCGGTGTTCTGGATAATATTTTCTCTGTTTCCCTAAGTTTATCAATATTTAAAATGTTTCAAAATGCTGGATATGGTGTCTTAAGTTTCTTTAAAAAAAAAAAAAAAAAAAAAAAAGAACTATCAAAACTTTACTTAAAACGCTGGCTAGGAAGTTGTCCTTGAAAAATAACTAAAGAACTACATACAAGACATGCATCTGTCTTCAAAGAACTCCAGAACCAGATGCAATATGGATTGGACCATCAGGGACTCAAAACTAGAAGGCAGACTTTTTTTTTTTTTTTTCTTCATTAAAAAATCTATTTGCAGTAGTTAAAAATTACTGTTTACAGTAAGGGTATTTGATAGACTAAAATCAGATGGACATACACACACGAGAATTGGGGTTTTGCAACCTACTTATGTTGAACTTTCTTAAGGAAGAGATGTAATCTTTAGTATGTTTTCACCCTTTTGGTTTGCAGTAGGCTGTAAAACAGGACCCTAATACTATTATGCCAAGTAAAAGTTTCACTGTATCAAATGAATTTTGAGAGTCATATCAGTAAGCGCTGCAATAAATATAATAATAATAAAACATACCACGGGCTCACAATCCTGTTATGAACTTAATTAGTATAGAGTTCAAAACTAAATCTAACTAATCACAACTAAAATTACCAAACTGCTTGTCCAGCAACAATTTCATTTTCATGGGCAGTTAAGATATAGATGATTAACTTGATATTCATTAGAGGATCCATTTTCCATTTGAGATGTTCCATCTCTACTTAGTTTTGTGGTAGAGAGAGCATCCAGAGAAGACTCTAGGTGGGGTTTCTAGGGCTAACGGAGATGTGTCTCATGAAGGCCACATGGGAGGACATTATCTACTGGGGTTCTTGCTAGTGCAAAATGGGTATGGTTGTATGTTGTGGTGCTTTCGGTGACAAGTTCCAGCAGTTTCTTGCTCCACAAATTGTCTTCAAATAGGTTGCCCTGGGCCTCCAATATTTGGAAAAGTTGCAGGCACATCAGATCTGTTCAAATGTTCTTCATATGCGATTTATTCAGACACTGGAAGGGTTTGATCTTAGAACCTTGTTGCCAACCTGTTTCTTGTTCCAGAAGCTGGGTTGTTAGGAACATTCATCACCAATGAACATGCCTCATCTAATGGGCTGTCTTTTATGTCATTGCTTTTTGGGTGTACCAGCCGTACACTTCTCTCTTAATTTTGTTTCTGTCAAATTAGAGATAATCTCCCTAACTCATTTACCTAGTCCCTGTGAGGACTGGTACAAAGAAGGCGAATTATGTTGTCTTTGCTGCTTAATTTCTGCTTGGCTCTCCTGTAGTTCCAATGCTCATCTAGGGAGGTAGAGGAGCAGAACTAGGCAAGATGAGCACCTTAGATTCACAAATTCACACCAAGTTCTGATTTGGCCAATAATCCATTGAAAAAAAGTGGGCACTCTGAAAAGGAAACAGAAATTCAGATAATTTAGACTGACTCAGTGGGCTGCACAGAAGCATGTCGGTTGTTTTCAAACAAGTAATAAAAACTATAAGACCATTTGACTTTTGGGTGTATGTTATCCTAAGGCAAAGTGTCACACATGCATTCAATTAGCTTTTGCAGCACACTAATTTGAGTTTATGAAGCATATTGTCCCTGCAGCAAAGCAGTGCTGTGGGGCTATTGTACAGTTGTATGCACTTCAGCCTTCCATGATTAATGAGTTTTTATTATTGCTGCTAGCCTACACACACAGATTTGCAAATTATCCAAATTTAAGGTCTTGGTGACCAGTTCTTCCAGTGCTTTACATCAACAATTGCACTTTGTCTGAAATGTGAAGTTTATTTGAATCATAGCAGACTCTTAGCACATAGGGACAAAGGAAGAGAGCTTGGTGTAAAATTTGCACCTTGGTAGTAATTTTGTGTGTGTGTGAAAAGGGGCAATTTTTGAATTCGGCGGGAAGTTGTAATTTTGTAATTTTCATTAAGGAGCTCTTTATGATGGGATTAATCAGGGAGGAAGAACATTAACTTTTAAATGCACTTAATTTTAAGAGTCTTAGTATTAAACTGATCTTGTATTTTTCCTTTTTTTATTTTTTTTTTTTTTTAGCATTTTATAAATGCTAAAGCTTTATTAGTAACATTGTTCTCTTTCATTTTACATTTAAAACAAAAGTTTAAAAATCCTTCTTGATTTGCATTCTTTAAGCAAGTGGAGCTAATTTCTCTTCCTGTTTTTCTGCTCCTGAAGTTTGTGCTGATTTGAGAAGTCGTATTTTATTTTTGGTAAACCAGGTACGAAAGAAATGCAAAAATGGTTTCCTGAAGGAAGGTATCAGAACGCGCAGCTGCATTACCAGCTCGACTATTCATTAAAGTACAGCCTTTCTTCTCTCCTGTCACATTTTCCTACGTATCATTGCTTAGCAAAAGCAAGATAGGGAGAGTAATATCCTTTGCCTTGATTGTTTTTCTGTTGAGCTAATGGGGGAAAGAAGGTTAAGTGAAGTTAAAATGTAGTGGTATTTAAAAGTACAGTATATAGGTAAAATAAACACAATATATTTATATTAAATACAGTTAAAATGTTGACAGGCTTGAGGTGGACTATGAAATAAGTCCCTTATTGTTCCAAGCAAATCTGTCATGGAATGATTTTGCTTCCACTCAGGCTGGGCTGGCAGTGACTCTGCAGGCAGCTGCCTGGGATCAGATTAGCCCCCTACCAGGACAGGTATTTATCACTCGTGTATTCCTAATTTATAGTGGTTCAGAGACTTGTTTCATTCACCAAAAGCATCTAAGGGGTCTGATTTCCCCCTCTTCTTTAAACTTTCACTTTGATTTTGGAGGCGGCAGTATCCAGTCTTCAGCAGGCAGTTAACTGACATAGCCATTTTCTCATTTATTTCTTCTAGCTACATTTTAGAGCTAAGTAGGAGCCGTTCTTTGTACACAAAAGGAAAAACAGGGAGGGAATGGTGAGGACTTAGCGGTCCGGAACAGGCAGTGCTGGCTTGGAGGCTGCGGCTTTGATGGGAGCAGCAAAGCGGAGGGGCTTGTTCGTGTTCATAGGACACACATCCGAGTGCACAAGTGAAAGGGCTCATCAGCAAAATGCCACCTCCTAAATCTGTGAAGCCCCCTTGGCCCTTTCTGTTTCATTTCAGTGTTTTCAAGCTATAAAAATTGTCTGAAACTTTTTTCCCCCCACCCTGCTGTAGGAAAGCAGGAGTAAATGCTTAGTGTTGGGGAACACAGCTCATTTTGCAGTCTTTTTGCTGGTCTATAAGTTAACTGGAACACAGCACTATTGCTTTTTTGTTGTTGTTGTTCCCAAACAAATAACTTGGCTGCTAGTACAGTCCAGCTAGTTCATACTTGGAATTATGTAATGTAGTTTGGGAATGCTTTGTCTTCTAATACAGCTGTATTCTTTATAGTTTTGTACACTCTTGTCCCCCCTATGCCTTAGATCTTTCACATTTAACTGGTTACACAGCTAGGAATATAATGTTCCAAAGATATAAATAATAATGAGCTCCTTTAATAAAATCAGACATAAGTTATGCAGCAGATGTCAATTATAATGGATTTTAAAGGTTTTGATCTAGAACCTGGGTGGCATTACATTTAGACTAATAACTGTAACTATGATTTATGTGTTTGCAACTGAAATGGTTTCAGTGCTTCGATATATGTCCAAAGTAAAATTTATAGTCTGCTACAGAATGTATAAATAATGAACAGCCATATGTCATATTGCATTTAAGAATTTGACTTCTTCCACAGCCAGCATAAGGTAAAATGAATTAGAATTTTAAGTTCATTGGGGATCAAGTTACTCTTTAATACTTTAAAGGAGCTCTACAAATACAAAAATAATTTAATTACATTTTTTCCCCAGTAAAAAAAAAAAAAAAGATATTTTTAAATGTGCAGCAATGTTCAAATTAAACCACAACAGAGCATAACACATAGGAGGGCAAGAAAAGAAATGACCCATTTTTCTCTTTAAAAAAAACCCAAACAAAAAACTGATTGCCACGTACGATTGCCATTGTTTTTTCCCTAGATAGCAGAGCTAGGAGGCTGACTGTTGACCAAGAAGGGGAATGGAAAGCAGCTCTAATTTTCAGAGTACCTTTCTCCTCCCGCCGCCATCCTGCCTTCCTCACGCCCCCAGCAGAGGTTTCGGCTGGAGACGCTCCGTGCCGTGGGCTGCTCAGGTAAAGGGGATATCTGCAGCGAAGGCCGCAGTGGAGGTGCCACCTCCTCGTTGCCAGCGTGCGCCTGTCGGGGCTGCCCTGCGCTGGAGCCAGCACTGTCCTGTGATCCCAAAACTAACCGGAAAACTGCCCCTAGAGCCCCTCTCCAACGTGCCCCCTCTTCAGCCCTCAAAATCCTTTACATATGTTAATTAAATTTATTTTTTAAGAGCTTGGTTTTTCTGAGAGGTACCGTGCTCGTTCCTGAACTTCTTGGATAACACTATTAATATTTCATTAGCTTTAAGCTACTGTTCTCTCTTTGAGCTTATTTGATGCATTTGGTATTTTCTTTCCTATAAAATTCAGTGATTTACTGCAATTTTGTCTGACTTGCATAATGTAACCAGTTAATGCTTTGCAAAGGCCTTTGCTGTTTGTTAGAGAATAACTTATAGCATAAATGGCACCGAATCTTCTTTGGGGTAATTTCAAATAAGTATAAGAGTAACTTCCTGAACTTCAAATCGTCTGTTCACCTGAAGTTATAATGTGAATTAAGACCTGGATGACACAAGGTATCCATCAGAGATCAGTTTGCTTATGGTTACTGATGCTGGTTCAATAGCTGGGACTGTGTGTTTTAATTGGAGCAGTTTGATTCAGCTTTAGGAGGCGAATGGCATCTTGGGCTCTGAGCGTGCAAACTGATACATGTCTTCATAAAATACTAAGGATGAATAAAATTTGCATACTAAGGACAAATAAAATTTGCATACATGTTACTCCGGGTCATCCCAATCTCACAATCAAGAGAAGTGCTGGGATGGAAAATGCACAATGTGGATTTTTTTCATCAGTTTGGGTGCAGCTGTAGTGCAAGTGCAGCACTCTGATCTCTATTCTACTGTACTTATCCAAGGGAACAATTCTGTAATTTTCTTGTACTTTGGCAAAGTCTTAGTGGAAAAGATAGCAAGCACCACAATTCTTAACTCGCAGCTCTGCCCGTGTGTGGGCAACTGTTTCTGATGATATCCAGGAATCAGACAGAAGTAGTGCCAGTTTCAGTCTGCGAGAACAAAGGTTTTCAGAAGAGATAATATTTTTCAGACAGGTAAGTCTGCATTTGTGTGTGGCTTATTTAAAGAAACTGCTGCCATTTCCTGATGGTAATCAGAAGCACCTTCTCTCAATAGGGACTTATTTCTCTTCAGCTCACTGCAAACCGCTGCTTGCAGCTTTCCAGACAAATGGTTGCTTTTAGCTTTTTTAGGGCTTTTCTTTTTTTTTTTTTTCCTGGGAATTCATTTTAGCAGGAGGCTATGTATAAAGTTAGGTGAGTGTAAGAAAAGGCCAGCAGATGGTCAACTGGGGAAATTCAGCAGTAGGTGTGATCTGCTCTCACAAATTAATCAATTTAATGGAGTAGAGATAAATGGAAACCTCTCCTGTAGTCTAGACATTTCATGTTTGAAAAGTAAAGCGTGGAAGGGTTTTTTGGCAAGGGGTAGCTGCGGCTGTCTTTACATGATGCTATGCCCATCAATGAACATGGTGCCCATGGAAGGAAGGGTCTGTGCAAATAGTGGATGTCGCTCCTCCACGTCATCATGCAGTACCTAGGAGGGAAATGGAAAACTGCTGTCCTATCTGCAGCTATGCTGGCCATGAAATGATAAAACATGTTGCTTTCCTCCATTGTCACTAGGGTAGGGTTTTGCAAGGTGTTTTGTTTAACCAGCTATATACTCATGAATTGAAATAAGTATAAAGTATTAATTGAAATTAATTTGTGACTTACTATTAAGTTAAAGGGCTTCTGGACTTTGAGGATGTGCAATGTGGGGAACTGCAATGACTGGCCATTGCCACAGAAATGGCAAAATTCACTAGCTCATTTAATCTTTGCTATTTTTTCCTAATTTCCATTAAAATTGACTGAAAAGTTTGGGTTTTCCTTTCTTCTTAACAAATCTGTGAATACTTCAGTAAGGAAGGGTCTTCAGCTCATGAATATCTTTGAAGTTTCTCTTCAGATCATTGATTGGGCTCAGGAGACAAACTTCCCTATCTCATTGGCTTGGAGCTGCTGGTTTGTATCATAACCTTGTGAAATCACTTCTAAAAGTAGAAAGATGAAGATCAAATTATTTTACCCACTTCCATGAATTTTTGAACATGGCAATGATTTTCATCCTTTAAAAAGTTTCTGAACTCTTCAACGATGTTCACACTTCAGGTGCTTAAAGAAACTTAGAGAAAGAAATAGTTGTTAGAAATCAGTTTTTAAATGGGGAAGTTACTTTAGCCCTTTACTATATTGTCACCAACTGTTATTGTATTACCTAAGCCACGTGTTTCAAAATAATTAAGAAAATAAAACAACATATTTTTTATGCTAATATACTTCTCAGGAAAAGAAAATAAAGAGGGAGAAAGGGCCTTCAAGAGTCTGAGTGTTGTATAGTAGCTGGGGAAGGTGAACCTGTAAAGGAAAAGCAATATTAATATGAGGAAGAAGCTACACTGGGATGGTTAAAGTTCAAGGCCTTGGTGAATGCTGCTTATGACTGTGTAGTTAATATGACTAATTTGTGTTTGATCTACAACTCTAAACTTGAAGAACAAATTATAATGATCATAGATGATTTTTGCCATAATTTGGCCTCTTGAGAGGTCTTCCTTGCTCATACTTTTGGGCAATTATCATCAGTATTGTCTTGACCTAAAATGTACGTTTTTACCTTTTCTCTAGTGCTCTGGGGACCTGAGTGAGCAACCTCTTTCTTTTGCTATGTTTTGTGGCTACCTCCCCATAAGATTTCCCTTTTTGATGCAGTATAGCCGCCCCCAGAGGGTTTGTCGTGTGATCTGATGTTTGTGGTGGTCTATGCATGCAAAGGCTGAGAGTGATTCTGTGGGTGTAGAGCTTAAGCTGCTTAAAATCCACCTAATTATATGCAGTGTTTCCAAGAGCCTGAAGACTTCTCAAATGTGTGAATCCAAATCAAAGCTCCCAGAAAGTTGCAGGGGTTTTCAGAACAGTAATTTTTATTCAGGCTTATCTCTGTTAGCAAGACCTGTGCTGGCCAAGGGGGATAGGACAGGTGTTTGATTTCTTTTGTTCCCTCGTGATATTGAAGATCTAAAGTCTATTTGGAAACTTGGTGTTTTTATTTCTGTTTGGTTTATGAATTATAGTGTCACGTTGTATTTAGCCTTGAAAATCATTTTATTTAGAGAACAGATAGGGCTGTGAGATCTCAGTAACTGAAAGCTGAATCATACTCAAGTGAGAGGTGTTATATTACATTAATATTAAAAAATCAGAACTTTTTTTGAGTTTTTGCGAGTGAGATGGTATGTAGTAACTTTGGAAGAAGGATGCTAGATAAAAAATTAATGAGGCTGTCCTTCATCTAAACCCTCAGGAGGTTCTCTTATCTGGGTCTAAGGCTTCCAAAAAGTCCTCTAGTAACAATACAAAAAGTGCAGGATGCATTTGCCATTTCTGAAATAAAGCATGCACATGTGTGCATGCAACGTTAGAAAAAGTTTTTGGACCTTATTTGACCATCGAAAAGAAATGGACCAAAGCCTCAACCACTTTCTTAAGTCACCCTAAAAGAACTCGAGGTGAACCAGAATGAAAGTTTAAATAGAAAATGTATTTTGTACTCCATCTCCCCCAAGAACTCCTACTCAAGGAGGAAGAGGGGATTCAAAGAGGAAGAGGATAAAAAAAAAAAACGCACACGTGATTGTTCACTGACTATTTCAAAGACATGGAAGTGATTTAGGTCAAATTGAGTTCAACCATGATCATTCTGGCTATACCAGCCCTGCCTTGGGTTGCAGCTGCCTTGGGAAGGTCCGACACGCTGCTTGGAGGCCTCATCCCTGGTTTCAGGGCTCTCTGCCACAAGTTATCCTGTACCTGTTACCTCAGCTATAATACTGAATTTTGTACATGGGGCCAAATCTCTTAAGCAGTCACCTACAGTTCTTGTTAAGATGAACCTTTAACTTCAGTAAGATTATTAGCAGTAATGAAAGCATGCCAGGATTTTGAGGGCTTTGCTAATAGATTTTTTTTTGTAGGCTTATTACAAATTCATTTTACTAAATTGAAATAAATATCTTAATGAAATTGTGAGTAGTCTTCTAGTGTAGCTCATTACACTAATTTGCTTAAAAATTAAATGCTACTAAAGATCACTAATGTAATATTAGTATAATATATGAAACCAGATTTTGCCAAAATGAGTAGAAAATAATAATAAATGGTTTTAAAAGGGATCGTATTATAAAAGATACAGTAGAATAAAGGCTTTTCTCTTGACTGGTAATTGTTTTGGTCACAGTCCTAAATTAATCTATAGAGTAAACAGGACCCATATGTTTCTCTTCATATAGGATTTCTTTTTGGAGCAGGTTACTATAGTAAAAGCAAGTTTTATGTATTTGCTGAGGATTCCACATATGTAACCCTGTAGCATTTGTCAAGTGCATCCTCAATCTAGCCAATGGTGGGTTTCTTTTTAGCATGGTTGGTTGGAGATAGATGGTCATCATCATATGATGATCAGTGTCGTGCAGTGGATCCAGATGTGAAATACGCCCACATTTTTATTAGGTGGTCCAGGCCATTTGTCATGGGTGAATCATGGGAGAGCACCTCACCTCAGGTGTCATAATAACCTCATCTTGTTTGCTTTGATTCTTGGAAGAGCTTGGCGAGTTATTATGTATGTGGTGTGTACATAAATTCCATTTACAGCACTGCTTTTTCTGCAGAGACAGATGTTAACAATTCTGTCACTATGTTGAAGATCTGAGTTGTTAGTTCAAGTAGGAAAAGTTTTCTTTTTAGGCTGAGGCTCACGTATGTTATAAAGTCTTGAGATGTTCTGCTTATCTAGGATGTTCAGAACTATCTATGGGTGACACTGGATTTTGGGTAAATATCTGTTTTACCATTGCCCATTTCTCATTAGTGAGAGGTATCCCTATAGAGACTTCACAGTATTGTAAAACTCAGAATTTGACTCACTGCGCATGTCTTGAGTTGGAGGATTCTTCTCATGCAACTCTGAAAGGCCAGAAGATGATTTAATAAACATGTCTCTTCAAGGAACTGGTTAGTTTTTTAAAGTAATTATATGGATATTTAACAGGATTGGATGTTTTTCTGAAGAGTTAGAAAAGTTTTAGGTCAGCAAGATGGATGCTGCTCTAAGTTCTGTTGTTTTCTCCAGTTGGGTTGCATCATCAAGGCTGCGGCAAACCCAATAGGCCGTGGTACTTTTGTGCCTGAAATTTTACCTCCATAGCCTCTGTACAACTCAAGTTATCTCCAAACTTATGGGGAACCACAGTACGGTGGCAAATGATATTGTGCTTTTCTACAGGATGGCCTGAACCCTGTGGTACTGTGTGTGATCGGTGGGTATTAGAAATGCTTCCTATGCCTGGCCTGCCTGGAGGATGCAACAAGCAGTGTAATGCTGCTTGCAAATGGAAGCTACTTCAAATGTAACTGCAGGTTATTGTTTTCTCTCTTTAAAAGTTGTTTTTGAAAGAAACATTGGAATGATATGCTGATGGTAGATAATCAAGAAAATCCACAGTTTAGGGAAATATGCCATATGTTTTCTAATTCCAGGACACAATGGGGTATCTCCTTAATGACATCCTCAGTGCCCCCAGTTGTATCTCGGTGTTGGAAGACATATGGAGCCTTTTCCCCTTAACTCTGAATTTCCTTCCTGCCACGTTTTTTTCTTACAACCTTAATCTGCTTTTAATGTACTGCAGTTGTTTTTTCCTGTCAATAATTTTTATCCCTTGTTAGGTGACTTCATTACAAATGACAGAACAACAACTTCGACATTAGGAGTGAGAGGAATGCTTAAATTCAAGAATATATTTTTTTAATAAGTGAGCAAATTTGGTATTTTGTGCTGGACTTTGCACTGCAAAACCTGTGCGTATGTGGTTTCTAGCACAATTGTATCGTGATATCCAGTGTTCTGCATGGCTACAGTCTTTAGTACTTGTGTGTGCAAGGCTCTGATGTGGTGCCAGTTCTGAAGATTTTTATGAGACTTTTCACTGTAGAAATACTCTTATGTTGAAATCTGATAACTCTTAATCGTTTAACTGTATGAAAAGGTGTGATTTGGCTGTGATTATGTAGGGAATTTACAGGCTATACCCGCTTTTTCTATTGCACCTCTGTATTTGAGTATTGTAAAATACAAGAGTGTTTTTTTTTTTATTATTTTTTTTTTGCACATGAACGTGGCAAACTGCTATAGAGAAAATGTGGAAAAATCAGAAAAGAATCGGCACTTGTGTTTTCAAACTAAGAATAAGCACATGGTTCAAATTCTGCTCTAATAAAATTCTGGAGGGCTTACTGATCAGTGCTTTTATTTAAAAGATTTCAGACAGAAATGTTGATAATTGGAAATGTCCTTTCAAAGCCTTGATGAGATAAACAAGACTTTTTATAAGGCTTTGAACACATGAGAAAGGCTGGTCAAGGAAGGTGATTTACCTTCTGATATTCTGAAATTTTGTGATATACCCATGGCGAGAGGCAACGCACCTGTTTTGCTTTCCAGGACTCAAGTGTTTGGGTAGAATCGATGCCTTTCCTGCCCAGATGGGGTGAGGTTTGGCCCTGAAGTTCTCTTCAGACCATCTGCTTTATTAAAAGAGCATGACCTGAGGAGCCACGTACATCCAGAGTGGAGCTGGATTGGGGTCTTTTGCCTTTTTTTTTTTTTTTTAAAAAAAAAAAAAAAAAAAAAAAAAAAACAAGGCTGGAAGTAAAATTATGACACCAGTTCACGGTTTGGTTGATAGTCTGCTCTGCTCCTGGGGCAAAGCAGCTCTTGATGTTGCTTAAGACTGGTACCAGAGCTACAATTTAGCTCTTAAAATTGGCAGAAGTGTTATTGATTAAACAGGAGAGTAAAACAGTTGATTGCTCAAGGATTTTATGGCTTAGATGGGACTGTATTCCCAGGGATTGTGCAGGAAGTTTTTTTTTAGCCTAAGCTTGAATATTGCAGTTGAAATTTATTACGAGCAAATCTGAGGTTTGCCATTAATGGAGTTGGTAGAAAATGTTTATGATGACCTTATTTTTATAATTTATCAGTGATGGATGGTGAGTTACTGAGAGCCTGTGGTGGCAGCGTGCGCTGAGGAGCACTTCATTTGGAGTGAAGGATTATCAGTCACTGTGGGTTTGATTTCAGGCTGAAAAACAAGCTCATTTTTCATTTGGTGACATGGCTGGAGGAGAGAACCCCTCGGACACGCTAGGCAGGAGGCTCGTGCCCTGGAAAGGGATGGCAGTTTTTGGTGCCATGCAGAAGGGAGAGGATAGGCCACCAGCAGTGGCACCTGCAAGCCGTCCTGGTGGCCTGCAGGGTGCAAAGCTTAGGGGACAAAACTGGGCAGGTTGGCAGGGAGAGGGGATGACCCATGAACACGGCAGCAGAACACACTCGTAACCATCCTGCCTCTTGCCAGACAATTGCTTGAATGAAAACAAAGAACTGAACCAATTCTACAGATGCTCGAGTGAAACCTTCCTAAAAATGTATCATTTATGAGAGCTCATAAATGAGAGCTTGGCTTTATCACAGTCTTAGCGCAGAGAAATATTTCTCCTTTTTGTGTGTGCGCTAATGGAGGCTCTGTGGGTTTTGCTGCCTTTTTATGTTTCTTCCTTTAGAGTGGCGTTTTGGAGCGGGGGCCATCGGTGCCTCATGGCTCCCTGGGGTACCCTTTATGGACGGCATTTTCCCTCCCCTCGTGGTTACTGGATGGTCATTGCAGCAGCCAGATGCCAAGCTGGAGAGCAGGGTTTTCCAGCAAACGGCATCTGGCTTCCTGGCAAAGTCCAGTGACATTTGTGTTGATGGCTTTGGAGCTGCAGCTGGGTCTGGGTGGCTGTGGAGGGAGTATCTGGGCCACCCTGTCGTTCTAGATGCTATTTACCTTTGGCTCACCTTTGAGTCAGAGGCATTTTAGCATTTGTGTCTTCCTATAATGCTGTCAGCCATCGGTCTTCCAAACGGCGTTTTGTAGATCCATCCACAGTGCAGAAGAATGTTATTTCACATGACCACTTTCTGTGTGTACATGTAAATGATAAATCTGCTTGTATACCAGCAGAGTTTACTGGTGGAGACCACCTGCACCCAGAGAGGATCATGCCCAGGGCTTTGCTCTCGTCTGGATTGATCCAAAAGTAGAAGCACTTGGCTAGGAGCAACTGAGCTGCCCTGATCCTGCTGCCGACCTGTTGTGATGCCTTGGGGGGAGCCATCTCACCTTGCTGTGCTTTGTTCCCCAGTTTGTCCATGTGGCAGAGAGTATCACACTTCTTGGAGGCCCTTAAATGTAGCAGTTGGTGGGCACCAATTGTATTAGTGCGTACTTGTGCTTGAGCTGAAAATCTCTTTGGAGATGATCCCTAGGAGCAGAGGAGAGTCTCCTGCTCTACACTGCCTCATCTGTGATGGCGGGGAGAAAGTGGGCAGAGTCCGTCTGAGAGCAGTTCACCCTTCTTTCCTTTTTCAGCTGGAGACTACGAGGTTTCTGATGATGTGGCATCGTGCCCTGAATTGTGTCCACATGATTTGCACCAAGATGTCATCCCCCATAGCGATGTTGTTATATGAAAATAAGCAAACAGTCCTTGTCCTGATTTTAATGATGGCATCTCAGATGCAGAATTATTGCTATTACATCTAATTGCTAGTCCACACTGTGGTATTTAAAATTGAGTGGTGGCAAGGATTCAATGTACAAATCTATTTATTTATAACTGAGTGACCTTCTGTTCAGTGCTTTTATGGATCCCAGCTAGGGCGAGGGATGCAGCTCCCCTGTGCATGTTTGGCTGTGGCTCAGTGTTGACTAGAATATGGCTTTTTCCCCCCTGCTAGTAATGACAAGGCCTCTGACAACATCCTGTGGAAGATGGGGAATACCTGAATTCAATTTGCTTGGTGTCCTTTGAGCCAGCTGCAATTCACTGCCTCGGTATAATTTTTGATGGGCAATGGCTGGGGACAAAGTCCCATATGGCCTTTTACGTCGTTCTGCCTGGTACACGGGAAAGCAAAAGACTATATCAATAAAAGCATCTGCAATGTTCCGACGAACATGAAAAACATTATAAATGCTGCACAGTGAGAAACCTTGCAGTGAACTTAACAATATTGCATTCGGTTTTATTTTTCTTTGGTTTTCATGCACACATGACCTTATTAAGTTTCTAAACATAAAAATATTCCTTTTAAAATACATCTTCAAAGTATACTTGAATTCTAGTCCTATAGGGACTTGACATATCAAAAGAAATTTGCTGACATAAACTGGTATGTAGAGCTTGATCTATTCTAATATATGATTTTAATGTTTCTCATTTTCTTGCCTTGCCAACTCACATCTATCACACACTGTCACATTTAAGTTTCCTAAATTACTGCTTTTAACTTTTTGTCACTTATTCAGCAAAGAGATATATTCTAAAGCTCAGCTTCTTTTTTTTTTAAACTTGTGATTGTATCTTAATATTAATAGTTTGAGGGGAAAATGGAAATTTTTGCTCAGTTAAGGAGACAGCACTTTTTGATAGATTTGGGATTCAATATTGTCCTGGTTTCAAATCCGAGGCCTGATTTAATTTCCAAGCATCGCACAGAACTCAGTGAGGCAAATGGAATAATGGCCCGTGTGAGCGGGGAGGATGTTCCGAGCGTTGTAATTACGGCGAGGCAAAATATATCTTCACTGCATCTGTCCATCTGTGATGGATAGATAGATTCATTTCCTATTGTTTGTGGTACATGTGTGGGTGACAAAGTGCTTTGGTAAATTCTATTATTTGGAAGATACGTGGAAAGAAATAATAATTGCACATTTTAATCAAGGTGCTTTGACCGCAAGTTGACAGTTCCCAAGTTGCTTCTTTCCACTTTCATGGCCAATCCGAAACACCTCAACTCTTCAGCCTGTTGTTTTTAAGAATCTTGCACCTTTCAGAATTGGGGAAATAAGAAATGTTTCCACCAGACATACTGAAATCTGAGGGGTTTTTAAACTTAATAATATTGTTTGTGATTTGGAGCCTACTTCCAATTAATTATGCTGCTTGTTAGCTCCTTATGATACCACCTACTTTAGCACCACTTCTGCTGCGAGCTGAGTCTACTGATGTCTGTTGCTCCAAGCTCACCGTACTATAAACATGAGCCTTACCTTCGGTATGATAAAATGCACAAAATGCTTTCAATAATAGTTTCACTGTAAAATACTTTTTCACCTTTCTTAGTCTTTCAGAGCATGTTTTAACTTCTGTGTCCCCACTTGAGCTTTCAGAGTTAGGAATTTCACTGCAGGATGAAACATGACGAACCTGTAGTGTTAGCATTTGGTCAAAGAACCCAACTCATCACCGCGGGAGCAAGGATGCAACCTCACTTGTAATGATTGTATCTTTTCGCAAAAGATCCAGCTTTGATTTAAAGGCATCAAATGATTGTGGGTCTTCCATGTACCTAAGTATCTCACTCCAGCTTTGGAGTGAGAAGATGTAAAAGCAGGCCTACGAGCTTGCTCGTGTCTGACTGGTGGAAGATGGAATCGATTTGTAGATTTGTGGCTGGAGCATGTAAAGGAGTTTTCAAGGAGGGAAAGGAGGCAGCTTTGTGAATGGTGATGAGAAGCTTGCCCTTATTCTAGAGGATTGTCAGGAATGCTCAGCGTATTTTGGGGGATTTTTGTTGTTGTTGTTGATTATCCCTACCTGCATTAATGCTGTAGGAATTTTAAGAGCAGTATTTGCAAGGCACGTGCAGGTCCTTTGGCTCTTTGAGACACACAGGTGTCAGGGCCACAATTTGTAATCGACTTTGTGCTGGCAAACCAGGAAATGTGTCTGTGATGGATAGGACATACATCTATGAAACTAATGTGGGAGCTTGTGAAAAATTCTGTGTCATAAAAGGTCAGAAAATATTGCATAAAAAAAATGTGGCAGATGGCTTGGTTTCCATTTAAAAACAAAATTTTCCTTGCCGAGCAACTGTTTTTACCTGTGTTTAGGTGGTACAAGACTTAACATTCAGCGTACTTTGCTGTGTTGGATATCCTCTGCTGCAGTGCTCTTTTTCAAGGGTATCATTCTATCGCCCAGAATGTGAAGTGTTGCTACATCTGTTCTTAAGGGGATCAACACATTTATATTACATAGAAGTCGCGCTTCAGTGATTTATTTTCCTCTGCAGAAGTGCATATGCAGCACCAGATTAGTTTGCAATAGGATAGTCTCATCTTCCTGTGGTCACATAGGGCAAATGCTTATGCATTTGCTGGGAGAGGAATAAAAATTGTAATATAACTAATCTGCATTTAAACAACTGTCCATCTAGCCGGCAAAACTGGTCAGTAGGTTTGAGTTGTGGCGCAGAGATCCTGCCTCTAATTCTTTTCCTTCTTAGTAATTCCTTAAGTGCGCTGTGTTGGGAAGGTCGACTCCTCTGTGCTGCTGGGGGAAGAGCATCCCAAACGTGACACTTAGTAGCTTTAGTCTGGTGACAGCTGTGAAGACCTGAAGGAGCAGAGCGATGCTTTTTGTCCCCGCTGCTGCATTAAGGGGTAGGTGAAAAACGTGTAGATGCTACGTGAGTCATCTGCCCCGTCCTGTTCCATCATGTAATTCCTCATGATCTTTGGCAAGTCCTGGGAAGTGTTTCGGTTTGTTTTGAAATTAGTTGTGCACCTAAATAGTCAGATTTTCTTTTTTCCTTTTTTTTTTTTTTTTTTTATGAGTGTCACGGGTTTTTTTATAGCCATAGACCTGGCAATGATGGAGACCAGAAAAGTAAGCTGAATATTGTGCAAATGTTTCTTGTAACTTTTTAAAGGCATCTTTACCTTTGCATTTGAAAATGCTGTTGGCTCAGGCTGGATCCCATTGCTTGTTTTGAAGGTGAGGTCAGTTAAATAGCTCATCTGCCATTCTCACTGACTTCCCCCTGGCATTCACCACTGCATTTCCACTTGTTCCGGCTTTAAGGGGAGATTTATTTCTGGAAATTTAAATATATCTACTGGGATTATCATGATGAGCCAACCCTAATGAAATAGTTCAAATATGAGCCTTGAAACAAAGAGCATATATAGTTCAGTGACTGTCATGGGACCTCACTGTCCAGGATTGGATCAAAAATAGTGTTAGTAACGTGCTCCATGAAGCACGTTACACAAATGGTGAACAGCCATCTCTCCTTGCGTGTTTGTTTCTCCCATTTAAATATTTGTTAGTATTATTCCTTTTCCATCCTGATGGAATATTCTCATGTCTTATATCCTTTTTTGGTTGTTGTTTTTAACTTCTGCCTGCTCTCTGATTCAGTGAAGTATTTAATGCCAGGTGAATGATGGCATTGAAATGAATGGCACATGGGTGCTTGGATGACACCATTTGTAATATGAAATATTCTACTTAATTGGGTAGTGCTGCTGGGTATTATGGGTTATTGGCAGTAAGGAGGCACTCATCAGGTTTTAATTTGATAACATGGAGCTTGAATGTGAGTCTGGGAATATAAAGTGGGCTGTCCAGTTGCGCTCTCTTCCATGCTCTTGTAGACATTGCAGTGTGCTGGTGTCAAGGATGAGCATGTCTGCTAGATAGCTGCTACCCTCTACTCCTGTAGACCTAGAAAGGAAATGAGTCAAAGCTGCTCTTCATTCTTCTCAATTAAGCCAAGAGTGGAAACACAGCAGCTCCCGGGATGGCCTAGCAGCACTCTTGCTGTTAAGGGATGTAGCTAGGGGATATCAGCATCCTTGGCCAGGCTGTACATCGTCAGCTTCTGTAACCTGTCTTCTGTGTCTCACTGAAAAGCAGGGCAAGATGCAGCAAAAGAAATGTTTTGAGATTTAACTTTGGTAAGAAGCTCTGGTAACTTGCTTCCAAAATCTATCAAACCTATAATTTCCCTCAAACATAAAACGTGTTATAAATAGGAGTGGTTGAGAGTCCAATGAAAAGGATATTCATGCTACTCATCAAAAAGCTTGGCAATAACTTTTTGAGTTCCACTAAATCTTCTTGGAAGAATTACACACAAAATGAGATTTACTCACTGCAGTGGCTTTTATGGAATGATCTGTGGTGGATATCTGAGGCTTGTGTGCATGCAAACACTTGTAGAACATCAGCAACGATAAGTACCAAAAATTCCGTTGCGCTGGAATTTACATGTCCTCCAACAAGAGGAAAATGATCAGGCCCTCAATTAAAAACAGTCTCATACGCAGACAGCTCATGACCTGTAATACCTGGACGCTTTACCTGAGCTCATTTCATCTACTCAAATTTATCACAGATATTTCAGTGAGAGGTTAACTGCAATTGTGTCAATCATGGACTAAATCCTTGATGCTTATCTTCTTGTCACATGAACCACCTTTTTTCCTCTTTGCTACAATGTGAGGTAGTATGTGTAAAGTTTATATATTCACTCCAGGATTCCTGGCAATATTTTCTCAAATATCCCAAGAGGTAATTCTTTTTTAACTTTTCTTTCTGTGTGCTAATTTAATTTTGACTTAATTAAAATAAGGCATTTAATTAATATAAAATTGTTATGGAAAAGTGCAAATTAATATGTAATCCATCACTTGAAAGTATGTCTTAATTAGTGATGCAACTGTAAAAGGTTTCATACAGACTGAATGACAGTGGACCTCTTAGTAGGGAACCTGTTTGAGTGAAGGATTGGAGTGAAATTTGCTGCATAACCAGTATGCTGGAAGAAACTTTTATCAGTGACCCCAGAAAACCATTTTTCTTTATTCTCTGTTAAAAAGGAGCTATATTTTTGGGTGCATGACCGTGAAGCTATATATAACAGGCTTCAAGCTTAGCATTGTTTTTCTGGTCATGCACCACACAAAATGCTTTAGTTTCAATCAAGTGCAGTGGTCTTTATGCTTCCCAGTGGTAGCTGCTGGATCACCAGCATAATTTGCAGAAGCCCAAGAGCTGTTTCATTTCAGTTGTACTGCCAGGATTTGACGACAAAGGTGGGGGAAATAAGATAGCATGTTGTAGCACGTGTATTGCAAGCTGGAAGCTTCTCTTGATTTTGGTGGACTTGGTGGGTCCTGAGAGGAAGGAGGAGGTGAATATGGGAGGGTATTTCTTGGCTTTTTCATTAAAAGAAGGTGAAGTGACGACTGACACTTCATAAGGGTGTGACTTCTAGTTGCTACTATTTGTTTGGGTGGGGATTTTGTTGTTTTTTAGTGTAGAATAGAAAGTCATTTTTCTCAATACTGAGTTTAATACTCCATTTGCCAAGGAAAAATTTTCGGCAGCTGCAGTTTTGCCGTATTAATCCTTAAGTGTTCATGACTGAAGAATTCAACCCATAAAATTTACCTCAAATAGGTACATGAGGCTTAGATATGTTTTTCAAGATGCTTTCAACAATGTTCCTTCTCTTTGATTCATTAATTTTACTCCATCTTCTGGAAGATAATTACAGCCCTACCAATGATAAAATCTCCATAAAAACTTTACTGTACAACAGAATTCCCTCTTGCATTCAGTTTTCCTTGGACATGTGTCACTAGACTTAAGTGATCCAATAAAGCTATGTGGTCGTCCAGGTGATGTTTTGAGTGAGTGACAGTTCAAGCTATGATTTAGTTTTCATAATGATTTAAAATGCATGCAGCTCAGTCAAAATGCATTTTTTTCTCCTTCATGTTTTTTTATTTCCTGCTGTGTGCATACCTTTATTTACTTAAACCTGCTGTCTTTGAAAAATATGCCAGTCACCTTTGTAGATTTGGGAACAGAGCTAATTAAGGTGATGTGTGTTCCCTGCTGATTTCCTGCTGCAGAGAGGTGCATGAGAAAACAAAAGTAAACTCTGAGACATCAATTGAACACGGTTCTTTGAATTTTTCTCCTGTCAAGGATATCCTTGTGGTTTTGCTACAGAGACCTTAAAAGGCCTTTGGTATTTTGGCTGAGAGTAGCATCTGTAGCAAGTGTCGCTTCATTGCCTGTGTGGGACCTGAGCAACCCGGGATGACAGTGAGATGTCTGGGGTGATGCACCTTTCTGTAAGTGGTTGGCTTGAAGGATAAGATAGGCAACACCATGGTATGTTTTGGTAAGGAGAATGGGGCTGGTACTTTTTAATTAAATTAATTTATGATTTGTGGATATCAGAAACTGTCGTTCAAGTGAAGATGCAAGGGACTGGATAGTGTGAAGCCAAAACACTGTGCAAGAGGAATTGCAGCAATGTGATTTTCCTCCCTCCCTCCCTCCCTCCCTCCCTCTTGCTCTCCCACTGGGACTCCAGGTGATCCTGCTGTTCCGGTAGCTGCACACACGTGCTTGGGATACTCCAAGGCCCTGTCCTGTTAGTAGGAAAGAGCGGGACCTGGGCTAGTTCTGCTGCCTGGAGAGTGCCCACCGCCGGGGCATGGCCCCGCGCTGGCATTTCCATCCATCAGGCGTCGGGGCGGTCTGTCCTTCCGAGCCAGCGCCCAAACGCACTCGTGTCTCTTATCGGCAGAGCTGCAGTCCCCACACTGAGTGTAATTTTCTTTAGTTAATGATATTTCTCCAATATCAGCATTGCTTGAGGCTAAATGATTCATCTGAGTAATGTCAGTAACTATTTGAGATTAAATTATCTAGTTAATTTTTCAGAACTTTGTTCTTTTTTTTTACTTGGATCTTCTCACTTGCGCAGTAGAAAGGGATGCTTCACTTAACAGTTTTTTACCTGAAAATGTTTTAAAATTGTAAACAATTCCTATCAGCATTGAATTAAACAGGTACACACAAGGAAAATATCTTTGGGTTTTTGATCACCTTCATGGAAATGGCCATGATGTTACCCAGAGATGTGTGTTTTGAACATGAGAGCGGTTAAAGGTTCATAGTGACTCCTGAGTAGCTTTTACCCCGCAGGGTAAAAGGATGACAGTAGGAGTGTGGTTTTAGAATATATCTAGAATAAACAGAGGTTCAACATTCTCAGTATTTTAAATGTACTTCTTGACAACTGCTGCACCTTTTTTTCTACAAAAAGGCAACTTAGAAACTGTTGAAAACTTTTGGCACTATTTACTGAAGTGTTAATAAAGCAGTCAGAAGAAAAAAAATCAGTAGAGTAGCTAATTTCAGGCAGTAATGAGAGCTGTTCAAGATGGTATGTTTTGACACTCAATTTCGCATTTCAGACTTTAAGAATCAAAACCTGTGTGTTTCTTTAGATAATATGGAGAGCAAATGGTCCCGGCTCCTTGTCTAATGCATGTCTGTGTATGGGACTAGAAGCAGAAATGTGGCTTTGTGCTGCTTTTGAGACATCAGAGTGTCTCTGAATGGTGCCTGTATCCTGCAGGACTTCTGCCCTTGGGGGAGCCTCGGCGTGCTGCAGTCACATCTGCCTTGGTTCTGGCTTTTCCAGGGGCATCTTCCTGCCACCTAGGGATCTGCACTGTGAATCCATCCAGCTTTGGGAAATTTATTTTGGATCATGAGTGGATTTATTCGTATCGCTCTGAGATATCAACTGATTGTGATTCTTCTTTTTAAGAAAGAGAGGGGTAAAGCTGAATAAGATAGTGAAAGGAGCAGAATTCTGCCAGGAAAAAACAAAACAAACAAACAAACAAAAAACCAACCAAACAAAAAACCCTAATGGTAATTTTTATTAGGGAATTTTATTAGGGTAAATTTTATTAGGGAAAAAAGTGCTGTAAACAGTGAAATCTTTATTTTGGAAAATCCTTCTTCCACCCTTTGGAAAGATGATCACTGTAGACCACTGTAAGAAGATAACTCAGATCATTGTAGGAAAGCCCCATTCCATGAGCTGCCACCACAGCTTTATAGGTACTCCCTTACAGAGTCTGTTCTGGTTACTGCTAACTGGACAATCAAAAAGTGCTTAGCCAGTTCAACTGATTCAGGAATTAGATCTGCATTTCAAAGAATTCTTATGGTTTAACAGAAAGTAAAACTGCCGTCTTGGCATCAGTGTTAGAGAATTCTGCCCTGACTTAGAAGTGTCCATATCTGAATTGCCATGCAGCATCCACAGGCAAAGCCATGCTCTCATGAAGAACATCCCTTTTTAGCTGTGGACTTTAATAAGATACTTCTTGTTATGCCAGCAACTCCAATAAAATACAAAGAGCACTAAAGGAATACTTCGGGGTCTGCGCAGAAAGCTCTGGTATTGCTGTATTTTGTAGGAATACAAAACATCTGTCATTGAAGTCCTTTCTCTACACAACTTCATGGCAAAACTTGAGCTGAATGGGATAAGGCTACACTTTTTGTGAGAAAATTTAATCACAAGAAAATGATAATATAGTGTCTTTAGGAAATGTTAATGGTGCTCTAAAATTTTCTATAGGCTTCTAAGAACACGGCAGTACAAGATGGGCTGCTTCTTACTACCTGGAAGCATGGTAGTGACCTTAAGTCTTGTTCTATCTTTACCACATTGTAGTGTCAGATGTAGGCTGCATATGAAGTTCCCAGTTGACTGGGTGGTGCTACTATGGGGAAAAACACAAAGGCAGAGTCATGTCCTTCCATAAGTTAACCATAAACTAAGTACAGCCGACCAGGTCATTTGCAAGACCTCAACACAGAAAGGATCCCTTTTACTTATTAGCCACCCCGATGCAGTAGGTAACCATTTTGTTTGAGTAATAGATGAGATTATTACCAGATTATGCAGTCACTCAGTTTTAATCAGCTGAGTGGGAAATCTCTGCTTCCTTATCAAAGGGCAGTATATGAAAAGCGACATCTCTGCAGATCATTATGAATGAAGCCTTGTATGAAGGGACCCTCATCTCTCTTAGTAACTAGAACTGCTACTGAGGGAGTTGTGTGCTGGGGGAAAAACGCCTTGATTAAAACAGATTGAAATCTAAGTACAACTAGACTGAGGGGATGCAGAAATGTTTTATATTCACTGGATGATGTAACAAGTGCATAAAGTAAACCAAAAATACTAGGAAGAAAGCTCCTTTTTCTGATGAATTGTCCAGAAAAAGGAACTAAAACCAATCTATTCTTATAGGCAGTTGAGAGCAATTTTGTCTTTTGGGATCTCCATATAGTCTATGCAATAAAATATCCGAAGCTGAGTCTGAGCACTTGTTCCAGCCAGAAACTTGTTCCTTCCACATTAAATTAGTCATTTAAACAATAAGGACAGATTTGTCCTCTCCTTTATGCTAGGAGATCAAATATTTATTGATGGGGAAGAGGCACAAACTGTGTTGTAGAAGTAGCATATTTAGTTCTTGCATATTGGCAGTTATAAGAAGACAGTAGGAGACCTTTCTGTACAAATTGTGGGCTTCCAGAAGAGCAGATGTTGGGACAAATCATCGCAACTCTGCTGCTCTGCAGAGCATTCTTATTTTAGTCCAAATTCTTAGTCTTACTATAATAAGAATTATTTTTTCTACTGTTTATTTTTTTTCTCTGGGCCTGCTTCATGTAGATGCAGTGGCATCTGCAATTGGTAGCATTCCTTAGCGTTTGGTGTAGGATTCTCCGAGGCCTGACAACAAGCTCTGCTAGGTTTCCACTAAATTGCACTTCCTTGTCTTGGTAGCTTTGAGGCTGATGATTCTGGGGGGGGCTTCTATGAAGTCAGGACAATCCCATGGTGTGGATATGTCAACCTCTCCTCTTTCCTTTTGTCATAGTGCTCTGAGTAGGATGGCTCTTACTCTTTACTTCATACAAACCTAGTGTTCCTGCTTTTTGATCTGTGGTTTTTTTTCTCCAAAGCCAATGAAAGCTTGTGGATGGAGGCCACTGTGCAGAGGCACTGCATATAAATTGTCCAGATAAACACAAATGTTGTTTATTAAGCTGTACTTATCTTGTATTTCCTTTCTTGCCTTGTTGGAAATAGAAAGCACGGTTCACACACAAATCTTGCCTTCATCTGGCTCCTTTGGTATTAAAAGTTGACAATTTGCAGAAGGGCACATTTGTTGCATAGGGGGTTACTTTTAAGCAGGCTTTTTAGCTTAGACTTTAAGGCCTTATACATTTAGTTGTGATGAAGTGTTTAAATACCCTACCCTATAAGATATCTGAAGAGTTGCCATTCGAGCCACTGCAGCCATCTGTGTTTTGCTGTTCATATGGCAGTGGCTTATCCCGGTGTGTCAGAGATGGGAAGGCAGGTTGGTATCCCGCGAGGATATTCCATTTCTCAGACTCCGTGACTTGTGTTGTTAATGCTTCCTCGTGATGCGCTCTACCAGCCCACAGCTAGCGAGCTACCCACCACGGGCTGTAAATCCCTATGGTTTTGTTAAACATAAAACAGTGCAGCATTATAAATGCATACATATATCCTCATGTATCTTCTCCAGAGATCATAAACAAGCTCTGCAGATATGTTCCTTATTGGTGCTAAACGCTGGAGAAGCAATCCTGAGCTGTAACAATAGCAGCTACAATCTTTGAAGAGCAAATTTCAGATCATGCCCGTAAATGTCTGACCCTGGTTTGGATGCGCATGTGAACAGTTGCTTTGCTGTTTTTGTCTTTTAAAGCTGCAAAGACATTTATTTTTGCCATGCCCATTGGAGCACCTGCAATTGCAAAGCCAGTTTTGAACAGAAGGCAGGAATACTTTCTGCAGGCATCAAGTCGTGGGGAACTTGTGGAGCTGTAGTGTAGGAGACGGTTATGCTAGCGGTATTCCCTCCTTGCTGGTGGTAGCTGGCGAGCATTTCTGTAGCCCGAGATTGCAGTTGTGCTGCTGCTCCAACGTGGCACTTTTTGCCCTGTGCAACCATGTGGCTGTGGTTCTTTTCCTTTCTCTCTCTTTTCCACTCCTCATGATGTTAAGAAGAAAACTTACTATAAAGACAAGAAAAATAATAATTTCTGGTAGACCTAGTACTGCCTGAGTCATCAATCCTTCACGCAGACCAAGGGCCCAGTTCGTTTTCATTTTATTCCTTTGCTTCTAGATTTATAATGTTGTTAGGAAAAAGAGATTCAGCCTCTTGGTCTATAAGAACCTATTTAAAAATAAAGAGGCATTTACTTACAAAGGGCACTGTATTGCCTATGCATTTATCTTGACAGTCCAGTTTAATTTATAAAGCATAATGTGCTTGTAACTCAGCCTGAGAAATGTAGTTTAGCAAGCACTATTGACTTACTAAATCTCTCTTCTCTCTCTTATTGTAAATCTGATAAACCTAAGGAAGCATTCTGGGTACTAGAGAATCTAAATATTAAAGCAGGGTTCTTCAAGATGATCTTGATAGAACTTCACTTAAAACTGCAGGTTGAAGCAGTAGTTTATCCTATTGTCGAGTGGTTTAATCTTTCCTTGATCATTTCTCAAAGATGTGGATGTGCTGTACAGTAAAATTGCCAGATTTATGCTGAATTGCAGCTTTAGACCCTGTTATTCTGAAAAGGTTATCTAAACCAAATGGCTTTAAGATGACTTGTAAAGTCATTAGGAGACTTGGAGCCTTTTATGTGTCTGACCGTACAAGCTGCCGTGATTCGTATGCACTGGGAGAGGCGAGGTTTAAATCTGTTGTTTGCTTGATGTTTATGTTGTGAGATGGATGGGTATGTTTTCCCCTTTCTGGCAAAGAAAGCGCAACTTTTCACTTCAGCTTAGTACTCATATGTATATCCGTTACGTAAATGCCATAACACAGTTATTTGCCATACATGTAGCGCCAGGATATAGGTTTTAAGTGGGCTATGGGCTATAAGCTTAAACCTAGGCTTAAGCCTGAACCCTCTCGCCCTAGTTCCCCCATTAACTTTCAATTCCCAGAGGGGCAGTAGGTGCCAAGTTTCAAAGAAATTCTGGTAAATGCTTAAGATTTCTTGTTAAGTCTAATTGCTTATACTTAAATAATTTTTAAAGATACTGAAATATGTCATTATTTCTTTTTGCTTATTTCCTAACTGATTAGAATGTAGTATTCTTTCTATGCTGTACAAAGAAAAACTTTATACTCTAAGTATCTACTAGAAATATGTTCTCGCTGAGTATGCAAGGGAAGCGCTAGTTGTATCTGTCTTTATACCCCTAGGATCATAATATTTTCTCCTGTATTTGTCTCTTCCGGTAAGGTTTTTTGTTAGTAAACTTCTTCAACATGACTTTTATACCAAGTTCTTTCAGTGAGAGTTTTTCATTACAAGTTTTGATCTAGCAAGATGTTGCAAAGAGGTTATTCCAGCACAAATGGAAGAGGATGCTATCTGTTCATGGACAGATGGCTGAATAGTCCTCTACACTAAATAATCCTGCATCCCAAGCCTCTCCTTTTTCCAACTATATACCTTTCCCTAGAACAAAGAATGGATTTATTATCAGTATTTATTATGGCAATATCTGCTGCACTTTCATGTAAAGCTTTTTTCATTTCTGTGGTTAGGGAGAGAAATGCTCAATGTTGTTGGTGATTTTTATTCAAGCTTGGGACACTATGACATTAAAGTGAAAAGCAAATAGGCTGCCCTGATTTTCCTGTGTTGTTCTTGGCTGGACTGATGTAAATCCCGAAGAGTGTGTAAGGTCTGAAATGTGTTATTGCTGAGTATGAGAGTGGCACTGGGGTGAGAATTGGTGGCGTGCACTTGGCAAAGCCCATTCCCATCTCTGCTATTGATCTCAAGCTCATTCAAGATGGCTAATTTATAAGTGTTTTTTCAAGAGACCCTGCAAGTCAGCAATTTTGCTTGCTGAATCAAGTAAACAGTGTCTAATTCTCACATAAATCCTGTGCTGTAAATAAGCAGAAAACAATCACAAGGTGTTCAAGTGTATTGATTGCCCTATTACTTTTTAGGCAGAATCTTTGTGTTGACTGTAGTATAAGAAATCCTCTGCAATGTAGGAAGGTAGCTGTAGGTAGTAAGAATGCCATGTAATAACACAAGGCTTCTGTGAAGAGTGATAAATTCCAAGGTGCCTAAAACTTTGAAGAAAACCCTGTAACTGTGGTTTGTCATCTCCCTCTCAAGCCACTGATAGAGAGTAATTTGTAACCTAGGTATGGAAAGGAATACTTTTATTTTTCCTCCCCTCTTTTTTGAAGACAGAATGGAAGAGAAAGAAAGATAACAAGAAAAAGATTATTCAATTTGGAGTTGTCTTCAAGGAAAAAATATAGTCTCTATGACAAGATTTATAACTTCTGAATTAACCATTCAATACAGTCTTAGACTACTTCATATGAGGAAAGTAAAATCTAATAATTTCAAATAGAAAAATGCAATCTGAACCCAAATTGTATACAAATTAGATTGTAAGTTGGTTGACGTACAACATCCTTGCGAAGGCTTCTGCCTGGAAGTGTTCATGGGGGTGGATGTCTGCCCAGGGATTTGGATGGGATGCCCTGGGAAGGAGCCTGTGGGGTTGGCAGGGTGCTGCACAGGGCTTCGCTGCGTAGTCAAGAGCAGAGCTGAACTTCCAACGAGGCTTTTGAAAAGGCACCAGGAGACTAACACTGGGCGACACTGACCTGGACAGACTTTTGGAAGAGATTTGGTGCTTAAGGGATTTCCATGTGAAATGGAGATGAGAACCCCAAGTTAGCTTTCACCAAACTGATTGAGGTACGAGAAGCACTAGAACCACCTGCATGGTCTGCTCTGCGGGGGTAACCAAGTGGGCTTAAATAGCCCTGCACCGACAGGGTACAGTGCTGCACCCTGCAGATACCTGTGTTAAGTGAAGGCATTTCCAAGACAGCTCAGTAGTGAAGACAGCAAGTGCCGAGTGCTTTGGGAGCTTTGGTCATTTCATTTTAATGTGATTTCCTGAACTTAAGATCAAGATACGAAATAACTCACTTTTATGTTTCCTTAGTAATGCAGCTGGAATCTACTTGTGCATGTTATCCATGGCTGCTCTCTGACGTTTGTGTGTTTATTATGCACAGCAATTAAACACCCCTTTTTCCTAGACAAATTAGAGCTGTGCGAGTTTGTGATTCTGCTGGCAGGCTTACAAATCTTGCTGTGCAGGGCTCACAGTGTTTGCTAATTTTTCTGTGTCATGGTGTATCCTCTATGACTAGGGCTGTTTCATTTTTGTAGCAAAGCTATAATGATTTCATACTGATTAAGTGGAAATAATGCCAACTTCTGTAGCTTTTTTGCTTAGTTTTCGAGAGGTTGCACCACAGCTACCTCCTTTCACATGAGGAAACATGAGATCAATTCTCTTAACTTGTGTGCCTAGCAACATATACATGCAGATTCTTGCTCAAAATATGTATACAAACTATAGGACATGGATAAATGCCAGTAGCTGTTGATGATAATTCGTAATCTACAAGTCTATAGCAATGTGAGTGGATCTCAATGCTCCTTTGCTGAGCAGCCCCAGCACGTCCCAGGACAGTTTGGGGAGCAAGTGGGACATCCCTTTGGCCCTGTCTGGGGGGCTGTCTGAGCTGGTGTGCCAGGCATGGGAGCATGAAGGCCACCAGGTAGAGAGGTGTTGGGCTGCAGCAACAGGCACGTGGCCTGGCAGGATGTCAAATGGGTTCCCACTGAAAATGTGCCTCAGTTTTATCAAAAATACATCAAAATCAACACATACTCCCCTCCCTCCCCCAAATGTTTTGCTTTTGCTGCGTGCAGTGCTTTTCCTTGAGTAGAGCTGCTTGAAGTACTGCAGCCATTCCCCCTGCTTTGGTTTGGTTTCCCAGCAGAACTGAAGAGAAAATCACGTCCCTTGCCCAGCCCAGTGAACACTGGCTGCGATAATGTTCACGATGCCTTCAAGTGAGGTTGCCACTCGTTATGGCCGCCTCATGTGGCTCCAGGACCACTCACAGGGCAGAGCTTTGCATGCGGCACAAGGAGACCTTTCCTGCGGAGGCCGTGCACGTGTCGCAGCGTGTGGAAGGATCCCACACCTTGCAGTGAGCAAGGACACCCCTTGCAGCCGAGGAGGAAGCTTCCGCGGCACAAAATGCTTTTGCGGGCTGAATGCGGCCTGTGTGGTGAGCCTGGCGGCAGGGAACATCCTTGTCCTGTGAGACTAGTATCAGAAGTGTAGAGAGGAAAACTGTGAGGGAAGAAAAGCAGCAAATGACTAATTGCAGAGGCTGGAAAATAGAGAGGAAAAGCGTATGGGGAAAAGGACCCTTTCGAGAGCAGCGATAGCCGGGTTTCCAGTAGCTCTCACGGCCACTTGAGCTGCGTTGGGTTACACCAGCAGCTTGGCAGGTGTAGGAGGGTGAAGTGAGGGGACCTCTGAAGCAGAGGGTAGAGAAGGGCCAGGACTCACTGCGCCCATGGTGCCCTGTTCGTGCATGTGACTGAGCCAAGGGGATACCCATGGGACAATGTTGGCAGTGTGAGCTGTGTGTGAACGAGCCATGAGGAGGGTGCTTGGTGCGGAGCAGTGCAGCCTGAAGCATCGCCAAGATAGAGTTTCTGCTTTTTTCTTCCTTTTGAAAAATAAAAGCCACCAGTGAGAGGGGGTGGGGTGCACAGGTTATCTTCTCTATGCTTAATACTCTGGAGGAAAATACTATTTTCCTTTCTGCAGTGCACCAACTGAAAAGCTGCTGTTCTTCTCAAAGGCGCAATTCCCATGTCGGGGATGCGGCACAGAGTGAGGCCAGTGGAGCAGCCCCGATGCAGAGGCTCAGGCTAAAGAGAGGACAGCAGTTTGCATTATAGGCCAGGAAAAATCTCTAGAATTAACTTGTCTGTTCAGGCTGTGGTTTTTCTTCTTTTTTTTTTTTTTTTTCTCTTTTTTCCTCTTTCTCCATGAAATCCAAATCTGGAACAAATCCAAATGCCACATAAAATCAAGGTAACTATGAAGTTTTTTTTTAAAAAAATGGTTATTTCAATACTTTTAAAGAGAATTTAATGAATAGTAGCTGCAATCACAACCATTGTGGGCATTAGAACACAAGGAGAGAGAAGGGGAGACAGTGTATTTTTCCCAAGCGAAAAGGCAGAGGAATGTTGTTTATATGATACTGATACTGTGAATTCTAGTGCCCTGAAATCTACAAATGTCCAAAACCAAGAATCTGCAAGATATTGTGAATCTACAAGGAGGTGGAGTATGCATGAGTACTGTGAGTGTGAGGCTGGAGTCTAACCTGATCGTTTTGTTTTTTCCTTTTTTTTGTAACAACTCCTGGTTTTGTGGTTTGCAGATTAACTTTTACATTGAATTTATTGGAAAGGGAGGAAAAAGTGGTCTTTCCATCCCTTCTCAGAAAAGTGAATTTTGTTCAGTGGTAAAGCAACAAGACTCTATATGTGCCAGTACTTGCAGAAAAGCATGGGATGTGGCTTCAGGGCCCACTGGCAATCACTGGAGCTTGGAGCATGGCAAGCGCTCAGTACTCATCTTCTAACAGTGTCTCCTGCAAAGGGAGTATTTTGGGGTGCTGTCGTGGTGCTGACGCTGCCCCTGCACCCCTGGTTGCATGGACTCGCTCCCCCCGGCCATGCAGGCGCTTTGCACCGCGCGCTCAGCCCATCGCTCAATCACCCAGCGCTCGCTCAGCCCCATCCCTTCAGGCGTTACCCAGCGTCTCTGTGCCTTCTTGTGCAGCCTGGACTTTTGCATCCTTTATCTTGCAGCTTTAACAGGCAGGAAAAAAAAAAAGAAAAAAAAAAAAAAAAAACTTCTGCGCGTAGCTCTGGGCCAAAAAAGTCTTTGGCTGAATGCTTGAAGATAAAAATCAAAAAATGGATGATTGCTAATAGCCCTGAAATGGATTGCATAACTGTAAAGCCATCATATCTGGTTTTTGATGAAAAAGGGCTTAGCAAAATTCTGGAATTAAAAAAGGAGAAAGTTTGTAATTTTACAGTTCTGCTTTACTTCCATGGGAATTCTGTGTCTTGTCTTTTCTTGGAAAACACTTCAGAATAACAGCTAGGACATGGTAGACTAGAACATTGCAGTTTACTAAGTTACAAGAGCTTGAAAATGGGGCTTTACTTAGCAGTTATCACTTATTTTTAAAAATAGAAGGAATATGACCAAATAGCACACAGGTATTTTTTTTTCCATCAGCTTAGATCTTGCTCTTCTTATAAACTGGTGTTGCTGATGTCTCCTTCCAGCCTTGTAAATCTATCCAGCAAAATCCCCAGCAGTAATCCTTATCCTGGTGTATTCCTTGGTCAAAAAGCAAAGGGCTCCATAATCCTAGCCCATCAGGTTTTAAGATAACACTTTTGCTAGCCCAACCATTGTTATATTCTCCATGGTTTTGGATAGCCAAATAGCATTCCCTTGAATCTCCAGCAAGTCAGGTTTTCCTAATGCTGCATCATCCTTTCCTGAGCAAGAACAGCTTCCTAAATGGATCCTTTAGGGACCAAACCATGTCAAGATCATGTTAGGATGAAAGTAGACATTAGTTCCTTCAGTGTTTTGGTTTTTAGTGTACTGACAAGCCTGAACGATGCAACCTTGCTGGGCAGCCCAGCTCCTGTGCATCGATGCAAATCCTTTCAGATCCATGCTCTCCCAATGGCTTTGGGGACATTATTTGTCTCAGCAGTGTCTCACTTTCTTCCCTGGTCAATAGATGCCAAGTTTACCAGCAAGTCGCATTTGTCTCTACCTTCTCATTAATGTGATGGATGTTATATAGGTGTATTTATGCAATTCTTCTTGATCTTGTTTTTGTAGTGCTTTGTAGTGTGTGGCATCATTACTCTGGTCTTTCGTGTAGACACCTTTGCCAAGAAGATAAATATTGGCCTTAATCCTGAGTACGAACATCTTTTTAAGCTGTCATTGTGCTCCTTTGCATGCGAGGTTATCGAGCCGCGTCGCAGGCCTACCTGCCTTGTTTAGGAAGGAAACGCGTGCAAAATCCTAATCGGCAGGGCTGTTTCCCTGAAAACTGTTCCACTGGAAACCTCAGCAAAGCTGCAGTGCCTATGCTGCCTGCTTCGCTCTGTGGTTTAGGCTGCCTTGCTTTGTGGGACTGAAGCAGAATCTGTTTTGGGCCTTGTTTTGCCCTGAAAAGCTGCCAAAACACCCTTCTGCTGGAGTGATGCTAAATGTTAATGAAATCCAAGTGCTTTGCAGAGCTGCTCTCAAATTTTGTTAAAACTTAAGAAAATGACCTAGTTTCTTTCTTTTTTTGTTTGGTTGTTTTTTAATCATTTTCTTGGCAATAAAATAGAGCAGTCTTCAATGACAGAGTCATTTTCGTATAATCTTGTTTCCAAATGAAAACATCAATTATTAAAAATTAGCTCAGAAATTAGAGAGATGTTTGTCTGACACATATTTATGCATATGATTATGTTTGTGCACGTAAACATGACCACTGGGGCTATATGTTTGAATTAAATTACTGAATATTTGCAAGGCTGGTTTGTGCAATAGTCGCTTTCAGACATGCGGAAAACCTTTGGATGGATCTGAAGATAAAAAAAGCTTCACAGAATCGCGGAATGGTTGAGGTTAGACCTCTAGAGATCATCTGGTCCAACCCCCCTGCTCCAGCAGGGACACTTAGAGCACGTGGCACACAAATGGGAGCACCTAGAGCACGTGGCACACAATCCCAGATGGGATTTGAAGATCTCCAGAGAAGGAGCCTCCACAGCCTCTCTGGGCAGCCTGTGCCAGGGCTCTGGCACCCTCACAGGAAAGAAGTTCTTCCTCATATGGAGATGGAACTGCCTGGGTTTCGATTTATACCCATTACCCCTTGTCCTGTCACTGGCCACCATGGAGAAGAGTTTGACCCCATCCTCCCTACATTCTCCCCTCATACATGTTGACAGGATCTTCTCTCAATCTTCTCTTCTCTTTAGGCTAAACAGGCCTGGCTCACTTGGTCTTTTCTCGTAAGATAGATGCTCCACTCCCTTAATCATCTTCGTGGCCCTACACTGGACTCTCTTTAGAAGCTCCATGTCCCTCTCCATGTGAATGAGAATATGTCTGACTGTTTCCTCGTTCTCCGAGAATTAGCACTTTTAATCAAATGTGGAAGTTTATGGAGTTCAGCTTCTGAGTGGAAGCCAAGTTGCCATGGAGTGATGGGAGATGACAAATGGGGCTGTTGTACATCTCACGTGTTATGTTAAATGTTTTTGGTTTTGAAAGTAGGGGAATTAATAACTGCCAGTTATTTAGTCCTACACATGGCAGTGGAGCTGGTGTGAGTGGACAGCCACCATGCTGCCCAGCACTGACCTACTCCTCTGTACACTCATGTCCTGTAAGGGTGCAGCTTGGACACGGCCCTATTGCCCCTGCGCTCACGGTGCCCTTGTCTCGGGAGGACTGCAAAGTCCTGGCTTGGTGTCCAGCTCAGCTGTGGTGCTGCTTTTTGCTCGAAATGCTCTGATTTTGGTATTTGTGCTGTGCTTTGTTGCACCCGATGCTGTGAATGGCACCACTCCTTGTCAGGCTTGCTCAGCTTCGTCTGGAGCAGCATGTGGCAGAGAGGGTTGTACGGGGCCAACGAGGACTTTGCCCAAACGTCCCCCAGCGACACAGTAAAGATGGGTTGAATGTCCTTTAAGTGGGTGCTGTGCAAACACGAGCCGTGTCCCCGGCTCCCTTGGCCAGAAGCTACGTGAGCAGCTGATGCCAGGAACGTGGGACCTCCCAGATGATATTTCAGTAAGAAGGATCTGTTAGTCAGAAGCTTTCACTGTGCAGCCTGTGGGGAAGAAATTTATAGAGCAATGTGTTACGGGCCTGCTGATTTCTGAAACAGAAGATGGCCTTTTTATTTATTCGCTCAGGATTTGGGTTTTATAGCTTTGCCGGCTAGTTCATCTTGGTGTCTTTCAGCAGTGCGCGGGCCTTGGAACAGATATGCTTCCTGAGTACGACCGCCTGGCTAATTTTTTGTATTTTTATTTGTAATACTTATGAAGGCAGCGAGATTTTTTTTCCTTAAAAAAACAGCATATTTCTTTCTGTTGATTTGTCTTTTGACTTGTGCTGTCATAAGGATTCTCCCAGGGCATTTGTTGTTCGCTCAGTAATTCAAGCTTTGTGAATTTCTTTAAACTTTGTTTAAGTTAAATCCCAGTATATTTCTTCTGAATAATATTTTGTAGTCAATCCCTGAAAAAAAAAAATTGTACTTTATTTATTTATTTACTGTTATCTTTCTAGCTCCACTGACAGTTTTCCTGTTCTTGCTAACGGCTCCCGGTCAAGTGTCCTCGGAGAGAAGCAGACAAAATAGTCAGCACTGGAATATTTTTGTGTTTGGAAATACAGTAATAGAGTCGAAAATTTAACATTCTGGGGAGTGATTACTGCAGGAGGTGTTTGAACCCACTCTGTTTGGAACACTTGCCCTTGATGCTGCTGAGTCTCCATTTAGCGTACGCACACCTGTGGGAAATACCGTGCGAATGCTTGGTTAGCATTTTGGTCACGTAAGCCGAAAACAAGTTGGGAAGCAGAGGGAAAACTTCAGTGGAGAATGAGCTCTCGTAATGTAAATTGTACTGGAAACCTGGCGGTCAGGACGTGATATTGCTGATCTGGGAGTCATGCCCTGCCTTGCTGCAGGGATACTAGAGGACAGATTAGACCCGAGCCTTAGGGCTGTTGCTACAAAACTTTCACAATAAGTACACCTTCCTCTTAAATTATGTTCTAGTTAGCAAAATCTTGCAGCCAATATGGTCCAGCCAGCGGTGTCCTGAAAGGATCTGGAGTTTCTGTGATGAGCAGAGGCTGTTGAGGTGCTCCAAGTTGCTTGCTGCAGGGATGGTTTTGTACTGAGCTCTTATTAAGTGGACACAGTAAAAATACCAAATGTATCCAGCAGACATGGAAAGGTTGCTGTAGAGGGCAAGGTGGTAGCGATGTGAAGCAGGTAACAGTATCTGAGACATAAGATGTGAGAATGTGACTTGAACGAGAAGATCTTGAGTTTTTGTTTTGGTTTTGTTGCTTTCCCCTGTGTGCCCAGGAAAGCGCAGGCTCTATCTTAGATCTTTCAGGAGCTATGCAGTGAGGCATTGACTGGGTGCAGGTGTCCTGCCCTGCTGCAGGATGATGACTTTGTAAATGAAACTGTTGAGACTGTTGCAATGGTAATAAGAGAAAGGAGGCTGGAAACACGGGAGGTCCAGCAAAAGCTGTTTTCATAAACACGATCTCTTGATAGAACTGTAAGGCTCTTAAGTGAAAAATCACAATAAATATAAATTAAGATTAAATTCTACATCTGTTCAAACGATTAAGCATGTTTGTAGATTGAGAAAGCTACCTGGAACTGCTTGAGATGTCTTTTCCTTTTCTGATCTGGAATGAACTACCTCGCTCTTTACAGATTTGATAGATTTCTGCACTGAAATATGCAGAATTGCTATCCTAATTATTAATAGAGAGGTTCACTAAATGGTTATACAGTGATGTTGGTGGGGGAATTAATGTGTTTATATTCATCCTAAAATGCAGCACAAACTTCATGACCATAAATGCTGTGCTTGAAAACCAGCAGTGCCTCTGAGGTCTGGTTCCTTAGAAAACCCAGTGGGGCTTGGGTTTGAAGCCTGGCGTTATCACCAGGGTTGGTTTGACACACACTGAGGCCACCGCCTGACCCTTCCCAGCAGTAAAAGGTACCGACCACGCTCAGCAGCTACATTTTTCACCGGTCTCCCTTGCTCTGCCATCTGTGCTGCCAACTGCTCTCCTCGTGAATATTGTCTGCCTGAAGAAGTGCTAAGCAGGTGTGGCACATGCCTGGCTCGTTGCTGCTTTGCATGTGTAATGTAATTATGTTTGACAGACTTGGTTTGATTGAGAGAAAACTATGAACTGGATTAAATGTTTTTTGTTTAGACTTTATTAGCTAAAGATGCTATTGCATAATTAATTTGTGAATAAGCAGCAATCTTGCAAATGAGACAGTGAATCAAAAACACAGGAAGACATTATAGCCTCTTCTCAGGATGAGTTTACACATTTCTTATTTGTAGTATTCATTAAAAATACATAAAGGAAGGTTAACAAAACATAGCAACAAAGAACCACAAACAAACCAGCCAGCCACAGAAGCCTTCGTATACACATAAGTCAAGGAATTGATAGGAAGCCAACTCAAATGCATAAGCCTATGCTAGGCAGTAAAAGCTTTGTCATTATTTGAGTTTTATTCCTGGAAGCTTTCTGTTCAGCCCCGGTGTTTTGGAACCTGCACGTCAGTAGGACCAAATGCTTCTCATTTCAGTGTTTAAAAAAAGCAAACTAACAAAAAAAAAATCAAAATATTTTCTAGGTGTAGGGGAACTTCTACTGTGACTTATTTATATTTGGAGATTGAGATGAATCTGCTATATTTCACACCCGTTCATCTCTGCTTTCCTCTCTTCTCCTGTAGAGATTTAATAGCTACTGTTTGTCTTTGGGCTGGTCTTCTGCTCTTGGACATGTGTGGTCCTTCCTCCTTGGCACCATCACACGTACTTCATGCACTCCTTTGGGCACCATGCACTGCCTTATCACAGTGCAGCAAAACAAAGATATCTCACTCGGACGTGCAAGAACAGTCACACTCTAGGGTAGCAAAGACGGAGACTTAAACCTAAGACAGCAGGTTACCACAAAGGTACCTTATGGTGCTCTTTAAAATTGGCCAGCTGGATAAGGCTGGCTTACTTAATTTCTTCTTCTTTTCTTTTTTTTCCTTTGTGTTTCTCAGTAGCTCAGAGCTGTGTGCTATCACAGATATATGTAGTATACTTGTTTATTGCAATGAATCATATTTTGCAAGTTATACAAGAAACAAAGCATTCTATAATGTTGAATTAGTGACATCCA
Source organism: Tinamus guttatus (assembly GCF_059628265.1). Lineage (NCBI taxonomy): Eukaryota > Metazoa > Chordata > Aves > Tinamiformes > Tinamidae > Tinamus > Tinamus guttatus. Next base: position 2,050,177 of record NW_028288706.1, on the reverse strand, counting down.
TATTAGCTGTATATATTAGCAAAAGCCCTTAGTCCAAACAACAATCTTTGAATGCTACCAGAAATATTGGACTTCTGATGGTGGAGTTTGGGGCTAGATTATTTTACCCAAAAGAACTCACCAACCTTACAATGCTGATACTAACTGAACGTTCACATTACATTAATTGAACCTACTCCTTTGTACTTCCATGTGAGAGTGAAACCACCCTTACACCATGTACTGGGTGAGAGGACAAACAGGCCTTGCACAGCTATCGTATTCCTATATATCTGCAGAAGAAAAGGCGTAGAGCAAGTAGGTAAGAGACTCTCTCGTTGCTGCCTCTTCTTCAGTTCCATGGGAAATAACATGCTGCTCCTGCTTCCCACTAAAGCTGCATTTCTCTTCTCCAGAGCACTAATCTGTCTGGCAGGACAGAAGATTGATACAGACATATTTAATTGATTTTTTTCCCTTTTTCTCCAAATGAACTTACTTGGTATTTCTTGCCAAGGGTTTATGGAGTGGTAAGATGACTTATCTCCATTTTTATTCTTGTTCCTTGGCCACTGGTCAAACCCTGTTCTCACACGCTTTCTCTGTAAGGGGCTTATCATGTTCTTTCTCGGTAGCCCTTTGAGCCTTGAACATTCACGCATATGGTTTATCTGTGCTCCTTGTACTGCTCTATCTGCAGATAAAGATTTCTCCTTTGTTACGAGTGCTTGGGATTTTTTTCTAAGTTTCTGATTGTGTTGGCGCTTTCAGTGAAGATGCTCAGAACATGAAGTACCATGGCAATACTGTTGATTTTTCCAAAGACTCTAATCTTCTTTCAGGAGCTGCATAATGTTTAAACACAGTTTTCAGTCCTTTGTGGGTTTTATTACACAATTCCTTTCTTTGTTGTTTGAGTTTCAATTGACTCCATCGCTTTTCAAATCCCTCCAGCCTTCCTTCAATTTTATTTACCTTGGTCTCAAAGGAGACCGTGGAAGCTTGAAGGTTATCGATTTTTAAATGAAGAGATTCAAGAAGTTCTTTTACTGAGGTGTCTGCTAAAGTGTTTGCAGGTGGAGAGGCTGTGCTGGGCACGGAATATGATGTTTTGTCTGCAGGGTGGGCTCTCCTGACCCATCGTGCAGTGGCTTTTATCTGTGTGCTTCTCCCAAGGACTTCCTGGCAGATTTTTGTTCGGTTGGCTGGCTTGAACAACGTAGTATCACTGAAGGGGACTGTTGTCATGAGGGTTGCAGAGATGGTGCCACTTTCTGGCTTTTTCACCTTGTACTGTGTGGTGGGAACGCTGACCCCACCACAGCCCGTCACGCGGTAGGTGGTGGTGGAACGTGGCACAGAGCTCCTGCAACAGTGGGTGCTTGGCCTCCTCGGTCTGTTTGGGCATTAATGAGGTGCTGGGATGAGCAGCTTTCAAACCTTTCCAAAATGTCTACAAACAGAGTAGGAAGAGGACGGGAATCCCAAAATAACAGCTGGGAGGACAGTGAGAAGAAAGCGTCTCTGCTAATAAAGATGCCTGGGTGCAACGTGGAAGAAACATCCTTCTCCATTTAGACTAGCTGGTTCCGGGCAGCTTTTCTTGTCCTTTCTGAAAAGGAGCCTTTCTATTCAGTGGAACCAGTTCTCTGTTCCATTAGAGTCACCCTTAGGGCACCAGCTGCCAGTTTTGAGACCTCTTTGGATAGTTGGCAGAAATAGATGAAATTTCGGCTCTTCTACTGTTGCATCTTTTCCATCTTTTATTCTAGAGGAGACCCTCAGCAGTGGTTAGACGCTAGGTTACTTGGGCCATTCTTATGGCCTGCACTAAGAGCCACGGGTGGGACAGCTATTAAAGATGCTCGGTTGTGTTTTTGGAGAAGCAGCGGGGTAAACAGAAGGTGGTGGAGGACAGTTTTGTACTGCAAATCAGATATACGTACAGGGAGATAAGGAAAATGATTTGAGAATAGTGATGAGATGAAGTTCTCCTCTCTGGTAGGATGTTTTTCCTATTGGTCATGATGGTCTCTCTTTTGAAGACTGAAGATCTGACTCTCCTGTTTGATTATAGTCTCCTGAGGCATTGATCCTATAGGATGAGTCTATACTGGGGATTCACAAGTGTTTCAGGTTATCCCTACTCTTCTTTCAAATAAGTCCTCTACCTATTAAAGAGGGTATATTTTCTTTAAAGTAGGATGATTCTTTTCTGCCTACCAGTTCTTTTTTTTTTTCTCTTTATGGATCCAACCTTGTCCTACAATACAAGTGCAGTAGGTCAAATTCTGCTGTCAGCGTTGTTTTCCTGGAGGCTGGACCTTATGCACTCTGCATTTTTGTGTATTTTTTTTCCTGTGCCTGAATGAAAGCCAGGATGTTATTGTATCACTTTATTTTATACCAAATTATGTTGCCACATAATGATATAATTGACAAACATAAGCAGATGCAGTGGTTATAGTGCAATAAAATGTCACAACTGAGAACACTTTGTATTTTCATTTAAAAGTTTGGTTTTCAATATGAAAGTTTCTAAAAGTTGGGAAGTAACTTTCAAGATCTCTGTATTTCTACTTCTACTAATGTGGTTTTGGTATTAAGAAAAATATATATATATATATATCAGTGCCCAAACTGCAGGAAGTCAATGGGGTGGCCCAAGGTCAGCCCAGTGCAGCAAGTCCTTCCCAGCCACATAAGCGCTTCCCTGGGGAAGGAACTTTTGGGGCAACGTGGTTCTCCCGATGGGAGCGGGAGATGGGGCGTGATCATTTGCAAACGCATTTTGTGTTTTAAAAATCACATATTGCACCATGAACCGCATTTTCATTAGTCAAGTTGACCTTTATTGACAGAGAAAAATGTGGTGCATTATGCCAAACTAATTTATATGAAATACAAAACCATTATGAAAATATATCGCTCTTTTTAAGTGTATAGGGGAAAAAAAAATTCAATAGTAAATATTATGGAAAAATACTGGTCCCCAAATCCCTCTGTGAAGTTATTACTTAGATATTAAGACCTAAAATAGTATTTAATTGGTTTACGGATAATTTTCTTTCTTTTAATTGATGCCGTAATGAATGAAAACTTGCAAAGTTGCAGATATTTTAGAGAGATTTGTCTCTTTTTTTTTTTTTTTTTTTCTCTCTCCTTCCCCCATCCTGGCTGTATTCATTACTGGCAAATCAATGGAAATTGATAAACCCATGATGGAAAAAGAGGAATGTATTTGTATTCATTACAGGGAATAGGAGATAATAATAAAATGAAATGTTGTTATAGTGAGATATAAACCCAACCTAAGGAATTGTTCAATATGTGAAAAGCTAGATACATTTCATTACTGTGATATGGAGCAGCTTGATAGCGGAAGCCAATAATTTAAAAAGTCTTGAGCACAGGGTTATGCTGACTATACAGTTCAATACGTTAATTGACAATAAATCCTGCTTGCCTATAAAAAGCACTTGACTAGTCATTTTCAAGATGGTCATGATTTTTTATGATGCGGAACTTTTAATTTACAGGGATGATAAAAATAGATTTACTTTCAGCCACTTGTATTTGATTTAATTACCTAATCAACTATAAATCATCTACTATTGAAAAAGTAATTTAACAGAGATGATATTTTGCCATCATTTTTTTTTCTTATGTATGAGAGTGCCTTTTGTAAAAGAAGCTGAAATAGACTTTAGATGAATTAAAGAAAAAAAAAAAAACTCCCTTTTTAAAGAAAGGGTTAGAAGTTCACAGCCAAGATGGATGCTTTTCTGGAAGAAAGACCCTGGTTTTTGCAAAGAGTTGTTTATGGTCATCTAATCCCCTTTTAAGAGAACACGTATTAAAAGAACTGAATGCAGAGGGAGCAGGTGGGGGATGTTAGCGATGGGAGAAGGGCCTCTCACGATGGACCAACACTGGCAGTGACCTGCCCAGAATAGTTCAGTTGTGCTGAGTGTAGGCCAGATAAACAGGGAATGGGAAAAATCTCCATGAAGGAAAAAAATGCTGTGAATTGGCCAGGCAAGGAAGGGATGAAGCAGCTTAAGTCAGGAGTGGGGCGACTGGGTCGAGGATGGAATGCACTAGAAGTTTTTGTCCCTGGAGGTAAAGAGGGTGATAAGGGTCTCTGTATTTTAATGGCTTTTTCATAAAAATATGACATAGGACATAAAAATATGTTTAAAATACAAAGTGTGTATATAGAACAACAATGATATTTCGAATGCAAAAGAATGAGGTTTTATAAGCAGACCGTAAGCAGGTTTTATAAGGTAACTGTGAGTATTCTGTGTTTCCCACATACAGACAATGTTATTAAAAGGCATATGATCTCCTGGGGATGGAAGTGATCCATCCTGCAAGGCCCAGGTTCCAAAGTAAAGCTGGAAAGCTCCTGGGAATCTCCAGTTCCACTCCCAGGCAAGGACTGGGTTTAACAGCCCTTGAGCTGGTTATGCTGATGAGCTCAAGGCCAAGGACTTCCCACAGAAAGAGCTTTTGTACCATATGCAGAGAGGAAGTTTCGGCAATATGTAATATGGGTGCTTAAAAAGGAATTAAATTTTTTCAAGATGAGAATTGATAGCAAAGTTTGTGCTTTTAGTATTCTTGTTTGGGGGTATTTTAAAAACAGATGATACCTAACCCACCCATCCAATTTCACCACAGATCTCTATCCTATTCCCTAAATACTAGGTGAGTGAGAGAGAAGAAAGAAGAAAATGAAAATGCACATGGTATTACCACAAGGAAAAGGTTCCTGTGGTTTAGATGAGGACAAAAATGTGTGCTTGTGTGGGATTATGAAAATAATAAAAACTACAAAAGTAGAGAAAGGAAAGCTGAGCATAGTCATGCCTTTAACATTATGAACAAAGAAAAATCAATGTTAGAAAATATCTCCTGGAGAATTTGGGTTACTTTATGGGCTGGGAAGAAAGCCAGCTTCTACAATAAGGGTAAAGAAATAACATGAAATAGTGAAAGCTAAACCAGAAAGTGGAGATTTGAAACTGAATTGCTGTGATACTTATCAGGCTTTATTAAATTTAAAGAAATAAACACCAAGTATGTATACTAATAAAAATGTTCATTTTTCTTATAGGTAACTTTTTTTTTTTTTTTTAAAGGAGGGAGAGGGAACTAGAAAGCAATTGTGCATCGAAATCCTGTGACCCTTTCCAAGGAAGACTTAGCAACTTTGCATTTTAATTTGTACAATCAAAGGTTTTTATTCTGGGAAATCTGCAGCCTAATTTACAACCAACATGAAATTAAATCTGCCCTCATAAAACTCCTCACAATTACCATAGGGAAATGAAAATTGCCATATTGAGTCAGACTGGTGTTCCTTTATCAGATGAGACTGGCGTGCGGCACTTGGCAATACTGGAGAGCCTGAATAGGAAAATAGAAATATTGTTTACCCACCCAGATTTTTTTTTCTCTGCTCAGAGGCCGGGTTGCGCTTAAAGACATGAAGATAATGTTCTTTACAGCATTTTAGGACCTCTATTCGTGGGGCTTTGGAGCAACTATGCACAAGAACTGTCTGTGTATGTGTGTTGGTGGGGACGGGCCTTGTGGCTACCAACCTTGTTTCGGCCCTGTTTTGATCTAGAACTTGGCTGGAAACTTGCGTAAAGCATTGATGTAAAATCTTTCACAAAGGGGTGCTAATGGGAAGGCAGAACCGTAGAGAAACCATCACAGTTCTTTGATCTTTCCCGTTGTCATGTGGGGTTGTGTCACCAAGCCTGTAGTTTTGTTCTTCTGGGAGCGTGTAATAAGTGTAATAGTGGTTTGCTTTAGGGAAGATGAATGCTTTACGGAGATGAATGGCCTTGGCCCAGCCTTTAGAAAGAAGGAAAGAAGTCTGAGTATTTTCTAGGACTGTAAGTATGAAACCTGTTCTTGTCAGTGGCCAACCTTTTGGCCCAAAATGTCACCTAGATAGAAGGCGGCCCCCTGGAAGCAAGACGTTGTGGCTGTAGTTTTCCCACACTAAACCTGGTTAGGTATTTTTTTTGTTTGTTTGTATTTGGTGTGGCACTGAACTGAGAATATAGTCCTATAGCAGTGAGCAAGCTGTAGTGACCCTTTGAAACACTGAAGGGTGCTTCTTCCCTGCGCACGTGGGATTTTCAAAGGTGACAGTCAACTGCACAGATCTCCAGCAGCAGGGAGGGACCAGGCCCCTCGCTTTGAGCGGCTCAGCTCAAGCTTCCTCTGTTAATTTGCCCAGGTTATCTGTTAGCTCCCTGAAACAGCACGCTGCCCAATAGGTTATCTTGCAAAATGCATCCTCCTTAACACAGTCACTTTGGGTTAATTACCATGTAATCATTAAAAGGTAAAGGAGATAATGACCCTGCGTCAGAGGGAGCAGGAGCAGGGTGGCAGTGGGACAAGAGCGGGAGTTTTTGATGTCCATACTACCCGGAACACAGATGTGCTCTCACGTTCTTTAGAACTAGCACAGATTTTAATGCATGTGTATGAATATTTCCTAAAGATATTCAGCATTCCCTCTTGTCTGACCTGGCAGTGCAGTTGCTGCCCTTGCAGGACCAGAGGCAAAGGGAGATAAAAGGGTCTGGGAATGGCAGCAATAGCAGCTCTGCCAGCACCTCCACTGTTACTCCTCTTAGGCATTTATTTTGTGCTTGCTTGCTTGAGCAGGATAAAGACCAAAGACCAAATCCTAATTAAATGTATCCTGCCTTATTCTACAGGAGAGGAAGAGTAGCAGAAAGAAGCAGAAAGGGAAAAGGGAATCTGCAGTCACTTCGGGGGCTGGTGGCTTTGGTATATTCAGTAGTGACCTTGTTTGTGCCTGTCTTGGATGAATTTTTATCTTAAAGTAGTCCTTTCTGCCCACGTACGCTATACGAACCCCGCATGAGGTCAGCTGTTTTATACTGGCTATAAAGCTGGTGTTGGTAGTAAAAAGAAAAAAATAAAAAGAGCATAAAGCCACAGTATGGTTGAGTTCTCCACTAAGTTTTGCACTAAGAAGTTGTTATTTTTGCTACTCCCAGGATAGTTATTCACAGTCGTGTCACTGGTGTGCCAGTAATTTAAATCTAGTCTTATTTCTCCGCTATTCCCCACACAACTGAACCAAACACGTTCCTACGGTACATATTCAGGCAAAAGGACCCCCAGTTCGATCTGCAGGAGGTTTTCTTGAGGATCCGCCAGTGTTATCCGGAGGTGCTGGTCCGAACCCTTTCCTCCTTTATTTTTATTTTTATTTTTTTTTTAACTTGGCATCTCCAGGTACCACGTCCTCTGCGTGGGGAGGAATTGCCAGTGCTGTTGGGTGCTCTTCTGCTGCCAAATTGGTACTGCTGTCCGTTTGTCTTTAACTCTCCAGTTCCTAGGAAGTTGTGTGTCTTTCATTTTTAATTCCCACTTAGTGTGTGCTAAAAACAGTTATTTTTTTAACCTATTTATCAAACGTTCTCCAAGGGGTTACCGAAGGCGCGTTCAGGTTTCTGGTGCCCCTCTCTGTGCACCCCAGTGAGCGCTCAGGAGGCTTTACCAGCACAGGCTGCCTCTTCAGGCAAGAGCTGGGCATCAGAGCGTAGCTCTTGCCTTGCCCTGCACATAACGAGCAGTTTCCAGTGCTGCTCTAAAGCTTTAAACAAGACAAGGGCGATTCCTGACTCTCCTCTGGTCCCTCGTTTAACGAGAAACCTCTATAGTCGAGTAGCGGCGCTCGCCTGCCCTGCTTGGAGGGGTCGCCTGGCAGCCGGCGTTTCCAGAGGCCGTTGCCAAACAGGGAGAACAAAATCCTCACCCACTAGTAGGGGAATGGCTGATTTATCAAAATTAGTTTCACATTCGAAATTGATGAGGATCACATCTTGAATCGGTAACAGATGGAGAAGTGCTGAGTTTTGCCTTAGTGTCTATAATGCTTCTTATGCGGGAATGTGTTTTTATTTCTTGCATAGTTCACTTGAGTCTTATAATTCTAGCAAGATCCTTCATAAACAAAACAAGGCAGTTTTAGAGCCTGCAGTGTCTACTGATGCTCTCCTGCAAAGAACAGCGTGCCTGACTTTGCTCAAATGATATATAAGCTAATTAAGGTGAATGCATTTCATGGGTTTTCTGTCACTTATTGGGTTAGTCAAATTATATTCTTATAATCCATTTAGTCTAAGGTATTTATTCACTTAAAAATAGTGAAAAATATATGGTGGAAAAGAACAGGTTAGTTGTTGAATTTCTCATTCCTCGGGAAATGGAACAAAAGGGAAAGACTTTGGTAATAAGTGGATGGTACTGTTGTGTTAATTACCTTTTTTGTACTGACATTTGGGATCAAATTAACCTTTTGCTATGTGTCTCATATGTAAAACGCAGGCAGCTACACTGCTCTGGCAGCAGTATATGATCTGTTGGCATTACAGAACATGGCCACAGACCACAATTCCACATTTCTGCAAGTTAAAAAATAATTTTAATATACTTTCCCTCACTGCTTAAGCTGCTTACTTACCAAGTCCAATCTTCTTTCCAAAAGAAACTCTTTATTTGTGAAAGTATTTATACAAAGAATATTGGCATTATTTTATAGTGACTTTCTAAAGAACCAGACAAGTCTATTTGAAGCTTTTCTTTGGTATTAACTAGATATTTTATCATAAGTGAGCAGGGCATTTCTGGTTCAATAGTCTTTATTGCTTTCTTGAATGCACTTCAACCTCATTCACAGTTCAAGTCCATATAATCCATATGCCTTTCATACTTTTAAATCCTCTGCAGTGTTTCCTGTATATCTGACTCTGCTAATATCCACAGTACTCGGATCTTAGAGAGCTCTCCTGAGCTAGCATAATTCTGCACAAAAAAGTGAAATTCTCATTTTCACCAGCCCTTTTACTGCTCATAAACAAGGGCAACATTTTTGTCGATGCCAAAATTCCCCATCCTGAATTTTCCCTTTGAAAACCCCAGGTCCATCCCTTACACTGAGAAGATGAGCTGTAACTTGGTCATTCCTTTTCTTGTGCTCGGAATGTTGGTTCTGAATCTGTTGCCTAGTGGTGCCACCATTTCTTTGAACGGAGTACCCTCACTTTGCCTCTGTGGCTCTTGGCATTGGATTCGTATCCAACCGTAGGCTGTATTCACCTATCAAAGACTCCCAGACTTTTATCCATGAGTTATGAGCGCCGGGCACCCGGGAGGTGTCTCTTACCGTAAGGGTTTCACCACCACTGCCCCTATCTTCAAGGCTTGTCAGAACGAAGGAGCTGTGCACTGTGCTCACACGCACCTATCTTGTTAAGGAGACATTGATGCTGCCTAGCAAGGATGGAAAAATGCAGAACTGCCATCCAAGCATTTTAAATCCTGCCAAGAAATGTTTTTATGTTGTTATCTAAAGTACTTCTACAGCAAAAGAGTAATCCTTCTAGTCTGTGGGTTGGATTTTTAGGTTATAAAACCCAAAGCAGTATAATTTCTCTCCTCTCCTGCATAGCAATGGAAATCTATGTGAATATCACTAATTAAACTGTCTGTCTATACCTCTTCTCACCACTTCAGTCTGTCCAATAAGTACCTTTAGTTAGAAGATGGAAAAAATAAGAGGTATTTGAATAACCCGAGAGACTGAAACCCCAGTGAGGCATGTGTCTTTTTGTCCTGTCTCTTCTGATACTCTTAGATGGTAATGTCTTTGCGTTTACCTACTGGAGATTACCCTCGGCTGCCCTACACTTTGCACTGATGTTGAAATATTGGAATTGACTATTGTTAGTTAAGGAAAACTTTAGTTCCTGATTCAGATCCTTTAAGGGAATCAGTGGAGGAGAAGGTGCTTTTCTTCAGGTGAACAGCATACTAATTTTTCCATAGTTTTCAAGGCACTGCATATTATAATTTTTAACTATCCAGGAATTAAATAAAGAAGGGCATGCAATAAAAATTGTTAACTGCTGCACATATCCAGGCAGTAGGATTGATCATGTGTTTGTGTGTTACCTGCTCTCCTTAATAGGCAGTAGCTGGAGGAGACACATATATGTTTTATAAGCCACCTGTACTAAGGCACGGCTGTTAAATCTCCTGCTGTTGCGAGTGTGTCACATTTAGATGCAGAAAGCAAGGAGTGTGGTTTGAAACGGGTTCTTATCCATGCAGTGGTAAAGCTCAGGTGGCTGCTCGTCTCAGCAGTGCTTGGGATGGGAAGGGCTGTGAACAGACCCAGCTGGACCAAGCTTGGGATGTGCAGAGGATGCAGAGCCTTCCTCTGCTCTTCCCCTGCTCTGCAATGGGAATAGGAGGACATCGACTCCCTCTCCTCCTGCAACAATTTGCAATGTCTCGTTCAGTAGCACGGGCTGCTGCTCAAATTAGGAGGAGGAAGATGCATCTCTGAATCTGGCTGTAGTGCTATAAATGTCACTAAAAGTCAGTGGAGGGACTCATAGGTCCACCTACCCCACTGATCCCACCATGGGACATTAAGCAGCTGCAGTGCTCAAGCATTTGGCTTTCAGTTAAAATATCTCAGATTGGCATTTTCAGTATCGATTACATTAATCGGGGGTTAGCTTTGTGGTTTAGCAAGTCTTGAATCTACCGTTCTGCATCGTAGGCTCATGCAGAAGCCTGGGAAGATGGGGAATGTTTACTTGTAGAGAGATAACATATGTTCTTTTGCTTATGCCTTTATTTTGAATATATGCTGTTATTTGCAATTAGGTACATAATGAATGTTATAAAGAAGTTTAAGTATGGAGCACATTCCTTTATGGTTATTACAGTTGTATTTTCTGCTGAAAAAGTAATCTGCAATGCAGTGCAAATGGCTTTGCCATTGGGAATAAATGAGGACAAGAAAATAATTGAATGATTTCGCTTTGACCAGATCTCTCTGTGCTTTTCAGCCTTAGGTAGGGAGCCAAGCATAGCTACTGACTTGCATGGCAACCGTGAGTGAGTAGTCTGGGAAATGCAGATTTTTTGCTAAAGACAAGTCTGATGGATATAGACTGGTTCAGCTTACGTTTATGAATTTGACTTTGTCAAAAGCACGTTACAGTTTCCATGAGCTCTTTATTCTGCAACAGAAGAGGCATGCAGCTCAGCCTGCTATTGGGAAGCAAGGATAACATTTCATTTTGACCTGGAGTTGACTGGAAGACTTTTACTTTCCTTCTTCTCCAACAATGTGCTTATTCATTACTCTGTAACCACCACAAGCTGAATGCATTATAAGCAGTTTTTATTCCTTGTTGATTAATGGAAATTATACAAGGGCTGATTAATTTATTTGGTTCCATTACAAACTTTGAAGAAATTCCAATGTTTAGATACCAAAATTCATCCAATGGCTGATGCAAATGAAGCATAACATGCAAGTTGCAAAAAGGCTGCACTCTCAGCTGTGCAGGTAGTAAAGCTGGAGTGATAAGGCTGTAAGGACAGGAAAACTCACTGACGTGCAGTGTTAATTGCCCAGCACAAGTTTTTCAGCATAAGCAGCTGTTGCACAAGAGAGAAATGTGGAGGTGGGAGCATTGGTTTACAGGATCTGTTTCCCAGAGTTGTCTTTCCAGCCTCTCCTCATATGTTGATGGTCTAGACTGAGCACTTGCTGCCATTTAACCCACAGAACTTGCTTTCTGCAGTGCAATATCCATTGCATTGTTCAGTTAGGATATCCAAAAAGCAGAGAGGCAGAGGTGAGCACGTCCTGTGGGAGAGGGTCATCTCCTCCTTGTTGCAGCCTGAAGAAATGCAGATGCAAGTGTGAATTCTATCCTTGCTACCAAAATCAAGATCACAGCAAATTTTTTTCCCTAAGTGTTTTTTGTTGGCATCTGTGGCTTTGCAGTGAGGCTAGCGTTAGTGTGTATGAGTGGATATATACATATATATATATATATATATATATATATGTATGTATAATCTGATAACGACAGAAAGCATCAGAGAAGCTGAAGAGCTAGTGAGGTCAAAGAGACGGACTTCTAGCAGCAGGAAGGTGGCTGCTGAACTGCAGATCGCGAGAAGCCAGAACAAACCATGAACCTTAAAGTGGTTCAACCAAGAAGTAACAAAAGTGTCAGTCAGGACTTGAGCATCCTTCTCGAATAAGACAGGACAAATTTAATGAGTAACTTCAAGGAGCAGTATGATAGTTACAGCCTGAAAGTGAATGGTTTTGTATGATGGAAATTAATTTGGAATCTGGGATTACACTAGAGTTTGAGGAATTAATAATTAGCTGTATAAAAAAGGATCATGTGCAGTAGATGAAGAGACCATTAGTTCTTTGAAAATGCCGAATATCTAAGACGACTGTTAATAAGGAGACCTTAGTAGGAGAGACAAGTTTTTCTGCGAATAGCAGAACTAATGAAGTCTGGTTTCCTGCACTTTTTTAGCATCTGAAGTCCCCTCCATCTCCCTGCTTCAAAACCTGTGCATTTCCAAGGCGGCTCCAGCGCAGTCATGTTGGACGTGGCCCTCCCGAGTCCTCTCGGTTCCTGTCCCCATGTACCCATCCCTGTTCCCGCTTTCCTTCAGGGGTAGTGTCAAGGTCCCTGTCCTCTGCCCAGTTGTGAAGCTTGGTTAAAGCTGAGCAGCGAGTGCAGAACTTCGCTGGGAGAGACTGGCTTTGACACATGAGTTTTCTGGAGCTCAGCACCTTTTCCCTATGCCTCTGGAGCCCACACGGGCAGATGGGTGGGAGACAGTGGCTGTTCCTGGTGTGAGAGAGCCTGGGCATGAGGTCACCATCAGACCCACAGGTCTCAGGTGTCAGCACCACGCGATGCACGTGACTCGTGCTCCCTTGGCAAGAACCACCCAAGCAAGGTGACAGATTTGCATTTCCAAAAGCACTTTTCAACAGGAACACTTTGAAGATGAGCAAGTGCCTTCTGTGATACTAGTAACTGGTTAAAAACTTGTTAAAAAGCAGGAGTGAAGGTTAGGCATAAGCGCTAAATTTTCATGATGGAAGGAGCCTATTAATGAGCTCTGTGCTACTTTGTGCTGTGTGTTTAGTAGAGTTTCTCCTGCAAAGTTTGATGGAAATTTACGCAGGGCAATTTAATCTATAGCTAGTGTGAAAAAGTTACATGAGGATCACCTAATACTGAGTTACTGGGCAATTAATTCCAAGTATTGTTTATGGAGAAGAAAGTAATTCTAACTTCACTTATGTCATTATGGGTTCCAAATTAAAAATTGCTACTCAGGGAAGATGTCTTAAAGTCAACATAAATAGTTCTCTTAAGACATCAGGTTAGTGCTGATTTGCTGCCAAAGCACTAAGTAGAACATTAGGAATTGCTCAGAAATCAAGAGAGAACACAACAGCGAATGGCCATATGAGGAAAGATTAAACAAACAAGGATGGCTATAAAATGCCGAGAAGTCAACTGGGGAAAAAGCATCTACGTTGGCTCTCATCAGTGCTCCTATCTGGGGCTTTTATACATTTGCTGTAGTCAGACAGATGTCTTCAAATTACTCCTTAAGTGCGAAAGGAGGCAACATAAACCAAAGTGTGGGGAGAACAGGACAAGAAACAGGAAAATCTGGTCCCTCTTCAGCTACCAACTGACTTGGCATTTTATGTGTCATTATTAGAGACTTCTTTTGGTGTTTCTGAAGTGAGCCTAGCCCTCTGACAGCATCATTTCCATTGTTCAGACTATGAAACCAGACCTGTTATCCTTTGAGAGTGGGATTTATATCAGTTCCTGTTTTCCCCGTGTTGGTGCATTCTGCATCTCACACAGGTTTAAAATGGTGTAGCTCCTCTGCCTCTGCTCGCAGCTGTGCACAGCGCTTTCAAACCTGCTATCAAAGCACATGAGTCCCAACTTCTTTTCCTCCTAGGGAATTAAATGGTCCTTTGTTTTTTGAACTGAAAGAAATCTTTTTGTAGCTATATGAGGACTATTAGATTTTTTTAATGGGATAAATGAATCTGGAAGGTCATGGTTTGCCATTGCATATAGTTAAAGAGTGAAAAAAGACCCAGAGTTTCAATATGGAGTCCTTGACCCACTTTGTTCCACAACAAACAGTCACCTCTAAAAATATTTCTAACCTTTCTTTAAAGCTGCAGGAAAAAAAGGCTAAGTGGTTAAAAGCATTTGAAGTATGAAGTAAAGCATTTGTCGTAACAGGGTCCCTTATTCTCTCTCCCTTTTAGTAGCCTTTTTTTAAATAAAACGTTTTTTACTTATTTTTTCTGTGGTATGCATGATGGGATTATTTGCTCTTTCCTGGGGAAGCAGAGGAAACAAGCAGCAGTGATGGCCAGCGCGGCCGCAGTCTGGGCCGTGGTCTTTGCTGGTCCCTGGCCGGTGGTGCAGGAGGTTTGCACACATTTGCAAACCGTGCTCTCAAACTCCTATTACTGTGCTGGTGGCTGTGGTTATTCCAATGCAGAGTGTCACTGCTACCCACTTGTGGCACCTCCAAGGTGGTTTTATGCTCTGTATTCATTTGGAAAAGGCTTTGCTGGCAAGTCTGTATTTCTAGCTATAAAATGTTCCAGCAATCTGGAAATCCAAGTCCAATCTGTAGTGGTGAGAACAGCTGATGGTGCAAAGGGGAGGCTCCTGTGTGTGTTTAGGCACTATTCAGGGAAATGTATTTATCCAAACCCACATGTATGCATGTCATTAGGTTCCTTGTGAAAAGTAATTGCTGCATCCTCAGCAATCTCAAGCATCTTGGTTAATGACTTAATGTGAGGGGGGAAGAGTGTCTTTAAAGGGCCTGTCAGAAGGGGTTAAACTGAAGGAAAGTTGGTAAGCTAGTGGTTGAGGGGATTTCCAGCATCATGTCAAGACGTCTAGGAAAATTCAGGTCAATGCAAAGTCTTGTAAAAGTGCAACAAACTTAGAGGAGTAATGATAGTCAGAAAGTCACAGTGAACAGAAAATACTGGCTTGGGTTTTCTTCAGCCCCAAGCCAGGAGCTTCCAATGGATCCATCCCATCTCACCTTGTCGTGCTGGCGTGTCCAACAGCTGCTGCGTAATTGCAGCTGTGACAATTGAATGGTCCTCCTGTCACACGGGTTCATCTTCTCTGCTGCCATACCTCTCTTAATTTAAAAGGCAGAGAGAAATTTCCAAGGAAACTGTGAGGCCAGAATCATAAGACAGTTGGATTCTTTAATAAATAGCCAGTTTGTGTAAATAGATGGGAAGAAATAGACCCAAATATTTGTTTGGACAGTTCTGAAAGAAAACAGTAGGGGAACCTTTTCTGGAATGGTTCTGTGCCAAACATGGTACTTAATAATGCAGTCAAAATGCAGATGGCAAATCATGGCAGCGAAATCATGTTATATAAGCTTCTCTCTTGGATTCCTGGGTATGGGAAAATCTAACTGTAGCAATACTATAAACAAAAACTTCAGGTCCAAGAAATACACCAGCATAGTTACTGTCGATTTTAATGTGATACCTACTAGTCTCTTCAGATCTAGAGTCATAAATGAGCTTAAAGAAAACTATGCTGTGTGCATCAGTTGTGACATAAAATGGTAGTGACTGCAAATCCTAGGAAACGCTGCCTGCCTGAGCAAAATATTATCAGCACCTCCCCATTGGTCACATGGCAGCCTGAACTCGTATGCAAATAACAAAAAGTCATTACATGAATAAACGTATATTTTTGAATGACTTGTATTCAGTAATATATCAAACCTGAATTGGTTAGGTTGACTTTCATGAATATTCTGACAATTAATTTATTGACAGCAGTGTTCCCAAAAGAGTAAATTTAAATGAATATTCAAGAATATTCATAAGAAAGTTAATGCGGAGTTTGTAAGCCAGAGTGGTCACAGTGGACAAGGGATACTAAGGACTCTCTTTGCCCAGAGGAGAGGCAACAGCGATGGTGTAAATATCAGATACTCCTCAAGCACACTGTGGGTGCAATTAACGCTGAAAATCGGAAAGAATTTGGCAGATAATGCAAGGATGAATACATTATGGAACTGTAACCTGCCGCCAGGCAGACAAAGATGTTAAATGTGCTAAATGGGTTCCCATACCAAAAGGTTCACACAGCAGTTTTAGTAGTTTTATATAGGGACATCTCATGCCCTGGCCAACCTTCCCATCTGCAAGTGTAACAACTGCAACCAATCCTAATGTGAAACTAAATTTCACTTTAAGTCTAGTTAGTTCAGAAGATGCTAAACAGTCTTCCATCTGCAAAGCGCAGTCTGGGATGTCCTCAGGCTCTCAATGAGGTTCTTGGTGGGCAGATTGGTTGGCACTTTGAGGTGAGCACCGCAAGCAACATTCAGAGCTCCTTACGCTGGATGTCGTGGGGAAGCAAGGCTTATGAGCCTCTGTTTGCTGTCCTTCACCAGAGATGCTGGCAGTGAGGTCATGTCTTGAGGAGGAAAGTCCACAGAGGAAGCATGAAAATTACTCTTTTGTCTGGGGTGACAACCAAAGAGCTCTCATGGGTGCTCTCCTCCTTTGCGGGGGTCAGTAACGGTGCCCTCTCTATGGCCACCTTATTTATCTCCACGTCTAACAGCATAACATATTTTTATTAGATTATTTTACTACCTTTATTCAATATCAAAGCATCTATATATATGTCCAAATCCATTATGCAAAAAAAAGAAAAAATTAGCTGAATCTCAGAGTTTAAAGCTGTTTTTCAAAACATCCTGAGGAAAACATAGCAATGATGCTATGAAACAGTAATGAAAACCCTTCTCGGAGCCCTTATCTACCAGTCCGGGCACGATTTTTTTTTTTTGTATTTGATTCACATTTGTGTTTGTAGTCAAACAATCCAGAAATCTGACTTCTTAAAATGAAATAGAGATTCTGGAGCAGATTCTGCGTCCAGAAATGAGTTCTGTGCTAAATCCCAAGGCTACTTGACACACAGGTGTGTCCGTGTGTGCTATCTACTGACCTGCCAGGCATCAATAACAGAGGAGAAAGGAGCAGCGCTCTCAGTTCTTGCATAGGGGCCTCCCCAATGTGGATATAAACTAAAAAGAGTCCGATTTACATTATGCTATGCAGACCTTAATGTTTTTCACAAAGGTTAAAACTCTCAGTAGTGTTTGAAATAGTGTCAATCTTTCACTTAGGCAGTCAAATCGTCTTCTGCAATGGAAGAAATATAGGGAAATAAAAATGTTAGTATTTATGTTCTGACACTAAAAGACTAGTAGCATTTCATACCTACTTTATCTTCAGTCCTCTAAATGCTAAATGATCACAGGAGATGTAAGGCAGGGCAGAATCAGACCTAAAAGACTTGGGATATAAACCTGGTTCAGCTTGCATCACTAAGAACAACTCTGTACATGACAGTAGAGCTGAAATGGGTCCTGATGTGGTTTTAGTCTTGGTGTTCCTGCATGGTACGACTCGTTTGCATCTGTCAGAACCTCTGAGCTGTCCTTGAAGCTCCCCATGTGTGATGGGGCTGGCTTTGTATGGGTCAGGGTAATCTTATTAAGATTAGGCTAGATTTAAATAAAATGAGATTTATTCCTTTGATTGATTTAATAAACATACGCATAGATTAATATAGAAGAGCAGGTTTATAAATCTCTGGGTACGGAACTGGAGCTCAGGATGAATGGGGCAGCTGGACTCATGCCCTTTGTGCAAGATAAAACCACATGGTGGCACAGATGGACCCCGAGGGTGAAAATCTTGGGAAAAAATATATATAACTGTAGCTAAGGGGCAGACTGTTCTTGAGCTTCTTGTGGATCCCATGGCTTTGTCACCTTTATCGATGGTTCTGCACTGGTATGTGTGGGACTGTAGGGTGTGCTGACCCAGAATGGATAGCCAGGCAGCTTTATCTTGATGGCCACCATGGGTTTTTCTCTGAACCTTAGTGCTATTTTCCCCCTTTTCTGCTTTGTTTAATTGTTTGTTACTCAGAGGAACGCTTCTGGCTTGGGCATTAAACATTTTTATATGCTGAGGGTTAACCACTGAAGAAGTTAAGTTTCTTTTTTAATGAAAAAGGAAACCCACATGTGCTCCTCAGGAGGGCTTCCTCTCCAACAGCCGGCACGTATCAGCAATTATACTTTAGAGGGAAAAGCTGCCTAATTACTCTATTACCTCAAGTGCAGAGCACTCACCTGGGAAGCCACCAGATCAAGGTTCAGGTCCCATCACTGACTTTAATATTAATTTATGACTTGGCATGTGTGTCTGATAATCAAATAATGATCTACTTTGCAGAGCTTAGGTAGCTGTGGATCTCCAGTGAGCTGGAAGCTTGTTCTTTATGAGACTGCTCGCTACCAGCATTAGGGTTTTACTTCTTGCCAAGCTATCTTTTTAGGGTGTGAGCTAGCAAAAGATGTTACTTGAGCCACCCAATAATGGTAAGTTTAACTTAACCTCGGAAAACAGAAAGAAGGAAAGCAATCACCTTAGAATTTCTGCTTTTCTTCTTTTCCTCTGAAATACAGATACCTACCTAATAGATTTTTAGAAGGTTCTTGTTTCTTGTCCCTTCTTCCTGCCTCCTATACAAAGCATTAAACTATACCGTGATGGCATTAGTTTATTAAAGGTTTCAGATGTACCTGAAGAGATGGCATGTACAGATTTCTTACAACTACTGTAACTTCTGTGTGGACATCTTTTTGTTGAATTATTTTCTTTCTGAAAGGTTTGTTAGCCCTTGAAGTTTTTCTTGACTAAGTCATGCAAGTGCCTTCTCTAGGGAGAAACGGGTTTTCTATTCCAGGCTGGATTTCAGCTGTACAAGCTGTTATGAGCTGAGTGAAAGTAAAAAAAAAAAAAAAAAAAAAAAAAAAAAAAAAAAAAAAAAAAAGCTGAGTCTTGGCTTTGAAATGCACTAGTGTTATCTGCAGATTGATATTTTCAGAGCAGTCCAGGTAGTGTTCCTGCTGTTATTTTTACACCGAAAATATGTGTTCACCAACATATTTGACAGCTGACATACGAAAAGCCAATTTCTTGTTTATAATGTTTAAGCTGTAGGCAATATTTCTTTTTATATGGCTGCAATATTTAATAACTAAAACATGAATTTCAATAAGTTTATTAAAACATAAGACAACCAGCTATTAAGAGAGAATTACATTTTGCAACAGCACAAGAAGTTATTTTGTTGTTTGTATAGCAATTACCAAAAGCGTCCCACTAATAATAATCAGATATGCCAAGTAAATTCCTATTGTTGCTGGGTTGTTTAAATGCCACTAACTACTCTGGGCTAATGGAATTCTGCTCGAGTGAAGGCTCAAAATAGCACATGGCTTGGAGAGGTCCAACTGTGCAGTGGGGATGAGGGAAGACCTCAAACAAGGAGGTGAGCAGCCACCAAGCAGAGGATTTGGGAATAAGCAGAACATCATCCCTATCAACCTGTGCACTGCTAAGCAGCACCAAAAGAGGTGATAGTGAAAGTAGGAACTAATGTGCTCTACTGAGGAATTGGTTTTATGTTAAGGATGGAAACTGAAACCTGAATATATGTGTAATTGGGAGGCATTAGTAGTAACTATGCAGTCAGGAAGTAAATGTGAGCAACCTAAAATGAAGGAAGTTCTGTAACTGATAGTGAACATGTGAGATGGCAAGTGGATACTGACTGACTGCATCTCGGGAGCTTTAGGTTTCTGAACATCTCTCTGGTGGGAAAGGTTGCCTTTGGAAAAATTGGTTATGGCCAATGGGCTTTGAATTGTCTTTGTAGTTTAATACTGGAGTTATAGGAGGTATAGTGGAAGAAGCAGTTGGGCATATCCAGGTGCCACAGTGATGCTTGTTTGTCATTTTGGTTCTTTGCTGCATCTGGATTTCAGAATATGTGTTTACAGTATCTGCTGAGAATTTAGGAGATTGTAGGAGGGAAATTCAGTGCTCTTGTAAAGCTTAAACCACGCAGGAGTGCCAAAATGTGTACGTAGAAAGATGATAATCCAGAAATTCAAATTCTGTGTTTGGTATTCTTTATGAAATTAATTCCTGCTTCTGAGAGCTAAAATAGTTTGATCTACTCAAAGGAGATCTGTAGTATTTGATGCAGATTGCACCCAAGTCTATAGTGACTATAAACCAATTTGGCTAGGGATTACATAAGCATAAGTCATATTGCTTACAGTGGGAGACAGTGAGTCATCTGTTGCTTTCAAGAAGAGGAATGAAATTTCCATATAGCTAGGATGAAATTATTTTTAGATCAAAGCTTTGTTTCCTATAAAAATTAATATTTTAAATGAATGTTGTTCTTGCAGAAACAATTTCTGTCTTGCTCATGCTCCTCTGCTCGAGCCAGATGTGGCAGCTCCCATCAGATGTGTAAGCCATGGCTTTGTGTGAAATACAAAATGCCATTTGTATTGTGAACATGTGTCCTGACCATCTTGCCCTCTTCCCTGCGCATTTGACCTGCCTCAAATGTTCTCATCAACTGCAAGCAAAAGCTGAAATCAGGAACAGTGAAAAAGGGATGAACAGACAATTTTTCTGCTGATGTACATTGAGCCTCCCCCACAAAGACTCCTTTTTCTGCGGTCAGAATGAATTTCCAATTACCTTCCAGAAGAAAAGCTAATTATTCTCTTCCTTCAGATTGAGCTTGTTCCCTGGAAAGTTTAGCAGTGGTTCTGCTGGAAGCCTAAAGGTATTTTCTTCTCATTGTCAAGGCGCTTGCGGCACCCATGTGTGTCTCCAGCTAACCCTGCCCCAGGTCAATCCTCTGCTCTGTTAAACTGTTGATCTGTCGAGTTGCTCCTGGGCTGCATCTGGCAGGATCCTTATGCATCGGCATCTCTTTGTGTCACGGAGGGGTGACCAAGGAGCTTGTTAAGGGGCCTCTTCCAGCACTGAGCACCTGGCTAATGTTAAGTCCAGCTACTCACCACTGTATTTTACACTTTGGAAAGCAGTAGTACTTGCTCTGCTGTCTCAAATTCCTTTATTTAGTCTCTTTTTTTCCTGAATTTTTGTCCTGGGCATGGCTGAAAAATCCTGACAGCTTTGATAAACCCTTTGGTCTTTTGTGTGTTGTAGCAGGGCCCGCGCTGCAGTCGAAGGTGTGCGCCTTCCAGGCGGGATGCCGTGTTTGCCTGCTGGTGTGACTCACTGCGTCCTAAACTCACTCAGCTGGCCTGTAAACAACATTTGTTTGCTAAACTCTAGAGTTTTCATGGTTTTAATTTTGGAACGACAGAATCGGCCAAGGTCAAACTGATTTTCATATTCTCTGTTCTCGACTCGGGCCCTTTTTGCTCAGCAGTTCGGACTGTTCATCCGTGGCTGCGTTCCACTTATGGACGCGGCGTCCCCCTTCGCGGGCACAAATGACAAAAGTGCAGTGCAGTGATGGTCTCGATTGCTGGCTATCCTATCACAAAGCATAATTTTGAGACCCAGCTGTTAGATAATGCTGCAAGTTTAGGGAAATTTTTGTACTCCCAGTTGAGCCACTTTAGCTTTATGGTTGGTAGTTTAGGTTCAAATTGCATAGTAGACTTGCTGGAGATTCACGTGGATGGCAAGCTAAAATATCTAGCTGCTACTCTGTTCATTATATTTAGGTGGATATGCTTGAAACTCACACTGTGTCACACTGCTGTTGCTGTGGTGGTAATTATTGGTTGATTACATATACACTCTCTTAAATGCTCCCTTGTGTTAATTCTGTCCTGCTAATCGCTAATTAATTGAACTTTGAATGGTTCATAGGTTGGTGTAGGTTTGGCAAAGTTCCCAAAAGATTGCCTGTGAAGTTTATTTGATCTAAAAAAATTAAAAATCCTTTGCTACAGCTGATGATCTCAGTGAACTAGACATTCCTGGCAGGACACAGGTCTGTCCTGTGCCAGGCAGAATCTGGAGGTGCCGCGAAGACATGTCTGCACTTGAGACGTGCAGTTCCTAAGTGCAGTCCACCCGGAAGCTGAGGAGCCTAGTGTTGAATTCCTCCCAGATTTCCTTCTGCAGCGTTGCCGAGATGGCCATGGAAAGCGATTTTGTGCATCGGTCCGTGTCGGTGCTGCTTGGTTTCTGGTCTGGCATTGGCTTCTACCACGTCTTGGCGGACCTGGACAGCGCCTGCCATGGCTGGGAAGAGGCTCCGTGTCCAACGCCCTGGGCTGCCCGCGGCTCCCATCGGCAGCGAGCCGAGTGGAATTTTCCATTTCCCTTCTCGCTCCGCAGATAAGCACAGTCCTACTTTCTTCTGACTCGGGTTTTATATAACCCACAAAAATGACAGATAGCCTTGAATTTGGATTGCATTGGCCTGTTCTCAGCTGAAATGTTCTGTCATCGTTGACGTATGTGCTTAAGTGAGCGCTGAAGTGTGAATGGCCATCTGTCCGGGAAGCACAGCGATCCCGAGCACCGCAGAGAGCGCGGAAACGCTTAGCGCTTACAGCAGCTCCGAAATATATATCGAGAGAGTGCTTTTCACACTGCAGATATTTATAGTCGATGGCTGGCTGTAACTCAGCCATTATCTCAACTCTCTGCCCCATCTTTTTTCTTGCGTTTCTGTATTTGTTCCTCTCCCTCCCCACCCCGCTCCAAGCTTTTTGCAAACGTGCAGCTTCCAATATTTACATCTCTCATAAAAAGAGACAAATAAGCAAACAAAGAGGAATGCCAGATATTCCCTCCCCAAAAAGCTGCTGCTCTGAGAAGATGCTTGCGTTTTTCACAGAAAGGCGCTTGCTGCCCTGTGGGCCACAGAGGGCTGCTGGGTCTGGCTGGGGCCAGTTTTGGGGTATGAGTGACAAATTACAGTTTTTGAGGTAATACCCATTGTTTTATCAAATGTCTTTTTGTTTGTTTGTTTTTGGACTAAATATTTTGATCTTAAATATCCATGGCTCCATCGGCTCCTTTTTCCAGGGTTTCATGGCACTGAAGAAGTCACCTGCTTGCCCTGGCTCGGATGCCTTTTTTCAGAGCTCACTGAAATTACCCACGGTGCAGGTACTTCCCTGTGTTGCTGGCATTTGGAGGTACATGACCCATTTTTGCTTTAGCAATTTTTTTGATTTCTGCATCACTTCCTGTACTTACTGCCCACGTACACATGCTCTTTTCCATACATTACATGGATATGCAAGGGCTCTGTTTCTAAACTGGTGTCAGTCCCATTGATTTCCCAAGACAAAACAGTTTTTCTATATTAAATTTAAGCCACGAAATTTAAACTTGTAGAGCAGCAGATATAGATACATCATAGTAATAGGCAAGCCTCTACAAAAATTTTCACTTTCATTAAAGCATGCTTCTTCATAGCAGGGTTCTCTGTAAATCACTAAGTCTCTGTGGAAAACTGAAGAGATAATTAGACAGCAGAATATAACTGCAATTTATTTTATTTTTGACTTTACAGTTTAAAGAGCACCTAAGAAAAATATATAGGAAGCCAATTAAAGCGAGGACATTTTTTCCTTCTTTGTGTTTGGCACATGGTTCACAGAACACAGCAGCTTTGTGTTCTTATTTATTTATTTATTTTGAGTGTAATCTGAGGAAATGAACTGTGAAATGCAATTAATGAAATAGCTGTGCTGAATGGCATAAACTGGTGTCTGCACAGCTGCCACTCATGTCACAAATGCATCTCTTGCCTAATGTCCACCAGGAGAGTCGTTAGCCAGCCGCCTTTGCGGAGGGCCTCCTGCGCTTCCATTTCTCTCTATAATGGAGCGGGGAGCTGGCTGGGTTGCCTTGCAATGGCTTTTTTTTGTTTTGTTTTTTCCCCCTCTGTCCAGCAAAACTGATGTGAAAGAGGAATAGCTGTTATGGAAATGTCGTGCTGAGGTGGGGGTAAGTGGACAGGGCTCAGTCGCTTCGAGACAGCGAGGCGAGTGGAGATCGTGGTGCAGAGGAGGAGAGTTCAGGGTGCCCTGCTTGGCTGCTGGACCGCAACCCGGGGCTTCCAAACCTTCCATCTTTCCAAGGAATTAAGGGTCGTGGGGGGGGGGACACCCCTTTAATGAGCGTTTTGCCAAACTCACTGAGCAGTCTTTGTGCTGCATACTGGGTTGCCAGTGAGAGCGGTTTTACCAAGATAAATCTGTGTTGCTCAGGAGGATATTAATAAATTATGTGGTAATGAAAAATGTGAGGGGAACCCTCTTCGTGCATCAAGGCCTGATGATTGTTTTGATAGATGCAGTGGCAAGGGTTTCCTGACAAGGCAGAAATGAAAAACATGGCTCGTGGACCTTTAAGGGTGGCCCCAGAGGAGAAGCCAAGTTGCTGAATGCTATGAAAAGAGGAGAGGGGAACAGAAGCTGGAAGGACTCAGTGTCACCAGTCAGATGGATGGGCTGGGCCACTTAATCCGATCTGAGTTTGGTGTGAGAAGCAGAGCAGGGAAGGAGGTGCCTTCTGCTGGGTGGGACAAGGATCATCACAGGGGTGGCCTGGAGACAGGGTCAAGTGTTAGGAATTTCAAGCATAAAGAGTAGGGCTAAAATTAAAGGAAAAATAGCAGAGTTTTGATTTAAAAAAAAAAAAAAAGCTACTCAGGGCAGGAACAAGGAGAGTATCCTCAATAAACTGATTACTTTTTCCCCAGGTATTTCAGAAGTAATGCTGATAAAAGGTAAATGAGTACAATTGAAAATGTCACTTCATTCCTTTAAAATCTGCATAGAGGGAAAAAAGATTAGCTTTTGGAGGCACACTGTTAAAAAATAAGACTAGTCAGAGCCTGGGTATTAGAAATAAAATTGGGGGTGGGGGAGATGATTCTTGATGGCTTGGAGAGATATAGTTAGTGTTCAGGTCTGCCAGAGCTCCCTGAGTTACCTTTTTTTTCTTTTTTTTTTTTTCCTTGTGCTGTAGATGTTTTTGATGCTGCTTATGTATCTGCTATTCAAAATGGGCCAATGCAAACTGGGAAGCAATGCTAATGCTTCAAAAGTATGTAACAGCACTTTCTGTGAATTGAAAAGTGAGGGAAAATAATTGCAAAGTGGGACAAGTTTTTTTTTTGTGCTGATTCTTCTCAGTCCTCATACTTGAGGCTTATTTTCATGTGCATCTGTTTACATGCATCTGTTGAGTCTAAAAAGGCAGCTTTTTGATCTTTGGCTCTCCTAGCCCCTTTTTATAGGCTTCAGATCCATTTGGAACTTCCTTTTTCAAATTGGGGAGCAAGTAAATGCTCGTATGCTTCAAAATGAGTGACCCCCAAAGACAAGGAGCAGAAGTCAAATTGATTGTGGGTGGGTGATCTCCAAAAATAAAAGGAGGTGGTGCTGATATGATTTTTAAATGCATATGGATTAAACTCCATTTAGAAATTGTTTTTTGAAAAGTAAAGCCTCGCAGAGTGTGTAAGTATGATGGTGCATGTATGTGCATGGATCTGTGTAGGAAGGTGTTTGAATCTTCTTCTCATTTCGTACTGATGTAAGTACAGGGCAATCACTTGCTGGATGTCAGGAAGGTGTAGCATCTGATCTTGAAGTGGAGCATAATAGATGATCTACCAGGGGGTTCAGCAAACATCACATATAGCTTTAAACTGTCATTACAGAGAAAAATCTAGGAAGGTGACATTTGGTGACATGCTGGGTGACATTTGAAATGACAGCCCTTGCTTTCAGATATAGCATTCCTTACTGTTGTGAGTCAAGGGAATCTGTGCCATGGCAATGACTTCTTTTATTGATGACTCTAATGCCCACAAAAAAGAAGCAACGAGTCCTGTCTCACCTATCGAGTGACAACTGAGGCAGTAGAAAAGCGGAGCTAGAGAGCATTTGCTGTGCATGCCATGATCTGAATCACCGGCATCTGCGAAGGAACTATAACCTCTGCTCTACTGCTTCTAAAGAGTAGACTGAGGAAGGAATGGAGAGTGGAAAAAAATAACCCATTGGAGGAATATATCTACCTTACCACATAGACTTCCCAGGGTTTGAAAGTTTCACAAGTAATAAAAAGAGCAGTTTAATGCTTGGGCTTCACCAACCTTCTACTGCTCTCAAGAGCCATCGAGATGTGCTCACTGTCTAGCACATGTGAATGAGCTGCATGTTTGCTATTGAGGCATCTCAGAGCCAAGGGAAAACATCTGAATTATGTTCAAGGGAAAAAAAATCTGAATTATACATGACCCAAGCTCTTATTGACAACTTCCTTTACTTGTTGCGTACTCATGAGCTAGAGCATCTTTTAGCTGCACCTTCCCTGTATTTGCAAGGGTTAGAACTCCTCATGGGACTCTCTGGTTTGGACTGGAAAGTATTAGAGTTTAGTTGTAAATATAAAAAACTCACTAAGTATGGAGACTGTTTTAAGGTTTGTTGTTGTTGTTGTTTTGTACTCTCAGAACTACAAGGAAAAAGGAGCCAGTTTTAGACATCATTTGCACCTCTTTACCATTTTAAATGAGATGTTTACACTCGTGAGGCCTTTGTATAGGCTTAAAGAAACTCCAGTGAAGGATATGAGGAAAATCACCAGCCAATGGGATGTATTGTTCCCATTACATATAGCGTCATTATGAAAATGACATATGCCACTATTTGAAACAATTTTATGAATCAGACTTCTAGGAAGACATTCTGCATCATTTATCAGTATTGTTTTAGATGCCATTAACTAGCAGTGAAATTTGGTTGCAAGTAATCTTAATAGTTGCATGTTATATTAGCACATAATGTTCTAATCAAATATATTTTTTTTCTGGTGCTTAAAATGAGCAAATGGTTAAAATACAGCAGTTCATACTGAAAAAAAAAAACAGTATTTTTTGACTTGCACTATGTGAGTTGAAGGAAAATGAGGGAACAGTTAGAGGTAGTACCGTATTTCTGTAATTAACAATATACCTAAACTTCATTTTTAAAAACTCCTATGATTAGGAAATAAGGTTAAAATCTGACTAGATCACTTTTACAGGTTAAACAAGTGGAGTATTTTTTTCCTCTTTTGTTTTCCTTTACCTGTTCTATGTTCTATTTAGTGACTAAAGAAAATCCTGTTTGTTGCTGTGAATGAGTTAACTATATATCTATCCAGCACAACAGCTGTAGGACTTAGATGTGGCACAAAAGCCCTATATTGGTTCTGTCCGCAGGGAATGATTTTAACTTCATGAGTGTGACTTTCCACGGACTGACCTCCACTAGGAATACAAGAATGATCTTAGTAGATTAGCCAGTAGTCTATCTAATTTACTGTCCCATTTCTCAAGGCTTATATGAGCAACAGTAATTCTAGTTTATGAAGTAGGTAGAAAAGAGTAGACACTGGTTGTGGGAGGGAGGAAGGGACGATGTGGCTGCCAATGCCCATAGCGAAGGGCGTTGGATGGGACATGGGTAATCTGTGTTCTGAACATTGCTGTTCCACACTGCCTTGTACCCTTAAAGACTAGTTTGGATCAGGCCTCTCTTGCCTGGATTCTTTGTCAGGAACCTTCTTATGAATCAAAAGCTCTAGCAAACCTCATGGAAAATCCCTTGATTTTCATCATAATGAAAGTGAGTTCTGCTTGCTCAGTGACGGTCTTGACAAGAGCACTGCATTCGGACACAGTAAGAACTCCCAACATCCCATATTTTTGTTAGAAAGCCAGCTTATGGCTTCAGGAATGTCTCCAAACATTTCTCTGGTATTTATGCCTTCCCTAAAGAAACTCTAGAAGACCTTGCTGCTATTAATGTGTAGAAGACTTTTGAGGTCTCCTGAAGCTTGTGGCCTCAATAACATCTGCATCGATGAATTCCGTGGGTTGTGATCGTTTCAAGATTCGTATGCAATGCAAATTAGCAATATTCTTTCAACTGACTGACATCTGTCTGGATTTCTTTCATCCTATGCAACACCAAGACACTTCAGTCAAACTCTTGCTGTTAGTATTCCCTCTGAAAGGCAGCTCCTTTCTCCTTGGCTTCTAATCGTTGAGCCTATGCTAAGTTAAATGGATCAGTTGCCATACCCTATGCATCTCTGCAAATCCAGGGAGATTATTGTATATGACCATAGTGTTTGCTGAAGTTCTTATCCAGGCATCCTAATACTTCAGTTGATGAGGTGGGAGCGAGGGTTAATTTCTAATTGAGTGATGCATCAAACTTTTTGTACATTTTTATTAACGTGTTATTAACCTCCTCAATTAGAGAAGCATTAGTCAACCCACTATTTTATCCATGTCTAATTTTGAAGCTACTTTTTAAAAAAATCATGATATAGAGAGGCTTATTAAACCTGCAAATGTTGGGAGGAAGCTGGAAGCTGACTTAGAGGAGAGTGAGTCTGACTATTAGATATATCATCCTGTTGTTAGAGGATGATGCTCAATAAAGAAGAGTAAAATATGAGGCTTTCTTACATAGGGATAATCATATGCCTAAAAACGTGGTAGGAAACCTGTCTCGGTGGCAATTTGTTGGAAAGGATCTTGGTCTGGTGCTCCAGCTCCTTCTTTTGGAAGCGGCACCAACAAGAGCAGTTTTCACCAGCCATTGCCCCTAGCTTGCTACTTGGAGCCTTTGGTCTGACTCAAAAATACCATTTTATTTATTGTTCTGGTTTCGTTTTTAGCTGGATCAGCAGCTCAGCCTGCAGATGTCCTACAGACACGTGCAGCCAGTCAGGCCAGAAACACACTGTTTGGCAGGAACACTGCCCTGGGTGAGCTTAAACTAACCATGAAACTACCCACGTGTTCTCCAGGTTGATAGCAGGTGGGATAAGAAGAAATTATTATTATGGAGAGGCAAATTGATGTGAGATGTTAGGAATGGCTTGTTCTAGATGAGGAAACATTGGAGCAGAGTGGCTGGGAGGCTGCAGAGCTCCTGCTATTGTTGGTGTGCCAGAACCTGTGACAGGCGTGCATGAGTTGGGTAGCCAAAAGTACGTTCTTTCTGCCTCAAAGCAAGGAAACAGATTTAACTGACATCTTGAGGTCACTTCCACTTGAGGTCACCTCTGATTCATACCCTTGACTATTTGTTATGCAAAACGAGTACTTTTTTTTTTTTTTCCTTTTAAGGCTTGAAAACTGAATTTCTGAATTTTGCAGAAATCACCCTTCTCTTTCATTCCGTTCATTGTTAATCTCATCTCTGTAGGCAACTGGATTAGTCCCCTTCTGTTTGATCAGTGTGGGGGAAAAAGGAGGAGGAAAGAACATTAATCATATCAAATTTCTCTTTCAGCAATTTGACAATAAAATGGCATTGCGAAGAACTTGGGTCATACAATATATACTTGCCTATCGTTTAAAGAATCACATTCCAAGCAGTTTTATTAATAGCAGAACTCACTCTGGAAAAGTGTCAGTGTGACCCCACATATCACGCTAATCCTACAAAGATCTTTTTGAGGGTTATCTCCATCTTGATATTTACCACTAGAAGATGCCAATCCTGAGTGAACATCATAGTCTGTTTCTACAGAAATTATAGACTTACCTCTATGCAATGTCATTTTTTTTTCTTTTTATGAAAACGGTGCTAATTTGTACAGAATCCTGGTTAACTGTTTTTTGGTCTGAAAAGACTGGTGAATGTTGATGGAAAAAAAGCATAGAGAAATTTGCACTCATGAGCGCTTAAATTTTAACTCTTTTTTTTTTTTTTTTTTTTTTTTTAAGGTAGACAGAACACTAAAATTTCCTGTTCTTTTTTTGTCTTCACCTGAAGAAAGAATGGAGGGAGCTAGAAGATGGCAGTAGGAGGGTATTGTAAATTCAATGAGCCACTTTATTTTGTCTTTATATTTAGCACAGATATACATCCATAAGTTTTGAAATTAGTAGTTCAGGGCTGCAGATCTGACAGATAGGTCCACAGCACCAACATCCCAAGTACTTGCTAAGAGAAGTCTTGCTCTTAGCAGGAATAATTTGCTTGGATAACTGTTTGGATTCCATGGAGATTGATGCCTGGCTAGAATACAGAGTCAAAATAATGCTGAAAAAGCCCTCTAGGACTGTTTATTCCCTTTTCAGACATATGGTTATTACTGCTCCCAGTGCTGTAGCACATCGCAGTCCTTTTCATTCATCTAATAAACTGTTTTTTGCCCTTTTTTTTTCTTTTTGTTAATTAATGAATAAGAAATGTGTTTCCTCAAGGTCACAGTGGTCTTGATTCATGATGTCTTGCCTATGCATCTCCTAAATCCAGTTGAACGGAGGCCCTCAGCACACAACGGGTCCAGACTTTTTAATGACTTTCTGATGGAATCTAGGGCATGGACAAACTCAGACAATCAGCAGGAGATTATTGGTATGAAAATCCAGAGAGGCTGCAAGGTCCTGCATAATAGTTACAGTAGCTCTTTGAAAAGGTAATAGCATATATCTGATGGCAAATAGATCCCTCAGTCTATGAATTTTAAAATGCAATATGCAGTGTAGAACAATATAAAGCCAGAAAGCCTGCAATTTATCTGCACTTTGTTGCCTTAACTCAAATACAAAGGTAGCAGTATTATGCCATAGAAGGAGGAAGGTTTGATTTAGTATTTTCTCCCTCTGAATCTGAGATTGAGGCAAACATCTTTTTACTGATAGTAGTCCATGTAATTTCATTATTTTCACTTAGAAAATAAATAAATAAGGTGAGGAAATATATCTGTATACTTATTACAGTTTTATAAATGTATTGATTCTGGTAAGACTAACGATGTGCTTCAGTGGAATGGTAAATTAGGTTAAACTTAAGCACTTACGGATATGCTTTGCTGGAGTGGGGGCGATATATGTGTCTCTCTGAGTATGTTCTGTGCGTTTGTAGAAACAGACTACAAAAATTCCATGAGAACAAGACTGAGCTAAAAGGTCACAAAAGATTTGAGAACAGGTACCAAAATGGCCTGCAGTCAAGATATTGTGGTATGGAATTGGTCTTTATTTTGTGTTGAAGAAATTTCGCTTTGCAGGCAAGCCTAAAATATTATTTAGACGAATGCTGCCCGTGTTTGTCTAGAGCAGGATTGGTGCTGTTGCAACCTGGAGCTTGTGAGGTCCAGAGCTTTTTCCCTCTCCCCTCGCGCCAGGCTGGAGTGGGAGTAGGAGCCGAGGGGAGACTTGTTTGTTTGGGCCCAGCTGAAGAATTTACCTCCACCACTTTAGTTTGAAGAAAATAAACTGTGCTTCTGCCCACAACTACATAATTACATTGTACGCTAATAATCTCTCGACTTCAAAACGACAGCTAAAGCAGATTAAAGCTGTTTACAGCCTATGGGAAGTAGTATGGTGGCTGCTGGCAATATTTCTTTCTCGCTCAGTAACCAAAGTCCGGTCATAAATCTATATCCTTCTTCAAGGAGGAAGGCTGTGATTAAAGGATTCCTCCTACAGCTGTGCCTTGGTGATAAGAGCTTTATGTTCAGACCCTCTTAAACGACAAAAAAAAAAAAAAATCATTTTTCATTAAGTTAGCTACTCTAATTTGGGCAGGGGAGGCTGGGGGGACCAGACAAGTAGTTTGGTCAATGACTTAGTGTAGATTTGGTGGAGAGCATTGTATGTGGCGCTTGAGAGCAGCAGCTGGGATGGGGGAGATAGACGGCAGCCCGCCAACCACCCCAGCTACGGCTTCCGCTGCAAGGTGGATACTGTGGATTTAAAGAAGTTTCCTTCTCGAGTAGTTGTTAGTTTCCCACCTCCTGGGCCGGAAATAGAGGTGTGCCCTCTTGGAAAGCTGCAAACAGGAACCAGCAATGGGCAGGAGGAGAAAAACCCCAAAGCTCAGTGGTGTTGAGGGGCTTTTTATGGTGATGGAGCCACCGTGGAGGGTCAAGGAGGGCTTCTGGGGAGCCTGGGGGACTCTGAGCAAAGATTTTGAATGCTCAGAGCTGTATGGGGCTGTTAGACATCGTGGTATCTGGTAGAGCTTAAAATGTTTTTAGGCAACTTTAGCATCGGAGAAACAACAGCATGACTGAACGGAAAGCCCTGAAGCAGAGAGAGCAGCCTGGCTCGCAGCTAGTCACCTGCCTTTGAGGGTCTGGCCATTCCTCGTGGCAGGCACTGCTTGATTTCCTGTTAGTCCAATTAAACAAGTCATCAGAATCATTGTGGGAATAATATGACACTCGATACGAGAAGGAAACAGGAGCAAACTCTAATCCTGTAGCAATTGCAGGCAGAAGTTATCTCGCCATGACGTGTGCCCTCAGTTCTGCTTTAATTTGGCAATGACAAAGGGCATACGTAGTCAGAGATTCAGGAAATGTTTTTATATTTTCTTAATTTTTAAATTAGAATATATTTATACTGGAATCTTTGCTGGTACTAAGTTTACAATGTTCGGTGTTTAATTTGCATGATAAAGTGCTGTGCAAAATGGCATGAGGGTTAATCAAAGGTTTTATCACTCTTTTTAATTATCTTCATTATGTTGGAACAAGATGTAAATTTTAATTTCACCTTGTTAGCTAACGTTTTTCACCAAAAGTTTGGATTTGCTAATCATCTGTCATTTTTAATAGGAGCAGATGCTAGTGATTTTTAAGAACCTAAATGCTTCAAGTATTGTAGGCATTATTAATTTGATTGATATACAATTTAATACAATGAAGCAATTATTAGTGTCATTTCACATCAGTGTCGATATTCGGAAAGGTAGCGAGATGAGCAATGCAAGGAAGGGGAGATTTTTTCCCCAGATCTGCTTTTGAATATAGCTGCTACTTTAAAGTTTGCTACTGTAAACACTCTCCTCCTCCTCCCCATCCAATTTTTAGTCCCAGCTATCACCTGAAAGGTTATTTACTAGAGGCACATAGTTATCTCGCCTTGTGAGAGGCAAGCAGTAAGCTTGCTCTTCGCCCGAAGACATTTACCCACAGTATTTTATATGTTACATTTATCAACTCTTCCAATCGTGGAGAAGCCAACTGAAAAACATACCTGCTAATGGAAAAGAACTATTAAAGAACTAGTGCGTGTGTGTGCACCTAGCGCTAAGCCGGCTGCAGCCAGCTACGCCATAAATCACAGTTAAATGATTATGTTCCACCAGAGTAAGTGCCGAAAGAGTAAACTTCCAACCAACAGGGAAAATATGCTAACGCAGGGAAAGGTCCTGTTGCTCAGCTAGTGTTCTTCTGCTTCTATGAGTTGATGCTAATCCAAGGAAATGGCTTTTTGGGGATGTTTTTTTTATTTTGTGGTGGTTGCAGAGTGATGGTTTTGCTTCCCTCTTGCCCACCAGCTGCTGTGGTCGTAGGAGCGCTGAGAAGGACAGTGGGGATACATTGTCCCTGGCCTTGAGCATCCACGGTGCAAAGTGGGTTGTGGGGAAGGTGGACCCCTCCGGGGGCTTAAGGAGAGCCTGATGGCCGACGGTGCTGCTGGGGACACGGGGACATTGGGACATTGTGCCGTGTGCTGGAGCTGCAGGAGGGCATGGCACTTGTGCTTTCTATCTGAGCAAACTGGCAGGAACCTGGTCTACTGAGCAACTCTATCATTAACAGATTAACCGGTTTGCTAATTGCTGGATTTTTTTTTCCTTCACTAAGGCATTTCTCCAAACTTTGGGAAAAAAAAAAAAGTCTTAATATTTGCAAATTGTACAGTTGTAAATTGTACAGTTGTGTGATAACGCTTTGATGCTGTTGTTCTGAATGCATCCTGGGCTGGATCGAGGCCAAGCAGATCTTTCTCGTTTTCTTGTTCCTCCACCCAACTGAGGAGAAGAGCTGCCCGCTCCTCACAAACTCCTTTTTTTGCCCAGAGACACAAGCTGGCAGCTCCCCTGGGCTGCGCTGTTAACGTGGCTGGATTCGGACAAGTCCGAGAGAGGCTGCCATGAGAAGTCACAGTCTCAGTTTCCCTCCTCCAGAAAGTATATGAGACAGCAGAATCTCTATATCCTGAGCAGGTAGAGAACTGGATAACCTGAGTGTTTTCAGTGTGAAATCAGAACATTTATTGAGCTCTCTGTGAAGCTTTCGAAGCTTTTCACAGGGAGATCCAATGCTACCAGAAAGGCTTAAGGAAAAAGTGCAACCAGGAGGTCCCCGGGTGAGTCTTAGGACACAGGATGCCCAAAGCAAATTTTGCTGCACCTTGAGCTCCCTTGCCCTGGGGGTTAGCATCCTACCTCTGCCTTGCATTTTTAAGCAGCGCAATTGAGAATTGCTGTGACAGTTTTTGATGTTGTTGTCCATGCTGCACCCAAGGAAAGCGGATGCACTGAACTAGTAATGTCAAAAAAGGGGAGACAATGGAGTCGTTTAATAAATGTGGAAGCTCAAACTCAGGTGTAGGCTGCACAGATGAAATTTGGGATTTTAGGTATGGACAGGTACTTTTTTGCATTATGCTTCAATAAAGCATTTAAAGATAGTTATGAATAATAAGTAAGTAATTTTATGCTGAATGACTGCAGAGCATAGAACTGCTCCCTCTCTCTCCTTCCTTTTAAGTGTAAAAACTTCCTCCATTAAAGAGCATATATTCCTTTCATTCCTGAGATGCAGCTTCCATTGATGCCAGTTTATGGGCCTGAAACTTTGGCTGAAGATTAAGAAGGAGGGCATAAAAGAGACCTTTATGGGTTTTTGTCTTCTAACAATTTGAATTGAATGGTTTCCCAAGAAAATGTGTTCTACAACTAGTTTAAGTTCCTTCTTTCACAGTAATGTCTCTTTTCCTAAGAAACTTGCATTTTGAGAGTGTTGTGACATATTACACTAATTGAATATATGGCCTCAGAAACTTGGAGCGCCTCTTCAATTGCAGTGAATGCATCTGAGCAGACAGGAAGCTTGCTGCATAATTTCCAACAACAAGAGGAAAGGAAAAGCCAATTCTCAGTGAAAGCAATATCAGTAACACAAGAAAACAGCAGTTTCACTGCCTTCTATTCATTAAATCAACTCTTGTCACTGCACTTTCAAAAATTTATGAAAGGGAAATCTCTATCTGTCAGGATATCCCAGTTTACAGTGAAGTTCTCATTTGTCTAATTACAGCCTTCTTGTTAGTTAATATCGTAGAGCATAACCCTGAGATTGAGAGAGTTGCATGAAAATACAAACCTTCATTAGGCTGAGTTATTTCCATGTCCTCCTCTCTAAACATCTCTCATTGCTTTTTTTCTATGGTGGCACTGCAAAAATCTTTGCTCTTGCAGGCCACAGCATGACAAGGTGTTCCCATCCTCTTTCAGCGAAGGACGTGTAGGAGGTAGGGGCAGGTCTCTACTGAAGGACTGTCCCCTCTGAGACCTTTCTGAGCTTCGCATGTGCATTGCAAGGTAGCGCCACAAGCACGAGGAGGGAGAAGCTGGACCTGGCTGTATGTTTATTCCCTTCTGTATGGACTGTGCGTAGCCTATAACTGATTTCCCGCTCTCCCTTCTTGTAGCCTTAGGTATAGATTCCAAGGAGAGATGAAGAGCAAGGTGCAAGCAACCGCCCTGCGGTTCATTTTTTATTACTCAGCAAGGTTTGGAGCAGTGAACGTGGAGGCTCCTTACCCTTAGAGGACAGCAAATCTCTTCATCGCTGACTGTCTCTGAAGAACTAGGAGTTAATGTTCAGGGTGATGTTTCACATGAGCAGCTGGACCTGGACCAAGAGGTCAGTGCTGCTGGAAGGGACTTGGCGCTCCTGTCCTACCAACCATGCACTGAGGCTCTGCCTTGCATGTTGCCCCGTTCTGAGGCAAAGAAACATCCCCAGCCCTGCAGCGATGCAGAGGGTGAGGAGGTTTCTTTCCAAAACTGTACAGATGGGTTTGGAGAAGCAGCTGGCAAGCTGGATGGGACCACCGAGCTGGAGAGGGACAGGGACGCAGGAAATGCAATAGCATGGTAAGGAGATCTTCAATTTTCTATGTGTCTTTGGCAGAAAGCAAGCTATTTGGAGCCTTGCTGACAGGATTTGCATAGATTTTCATGAGATTGCAGGTTGTCACTTTCTGTGCACTAGTTTTCTTTTCTTTTTCTTTCTTCTTTTTAATCTCTGACAACATAGAGTTATGAAGCGCTGCTTCCAAAGCATATACTAATGATGCTTGTGCAACTTCATCTTTGTTCAAAGGGCTCTCCCTTAACTAGTGAGAGGAAAGAAAACTAACAAGAGAATCTTTTAGGTCCTTTTACCCTGTTCAATCACAGGTGTGTTATTTACTTAAAGTCTAAACATTCCAAACCCCTCAAAATCCCCAGTAAGATTCTGCTACATGAACTGCAATCATTACATGTGATGAACCACTTTTTTTCCAAATTTAATGCAGAAGTGGGATTGATTCCTTTATGCTACTCTTCCTCAGCTGCTAGAAAAGTAAGAGAACCCTATCTTTTCTATTCCATTTTTTTTTTCCTCCCCCTGCTGCCCCTTCACCTAATTTTTGTGATGAAGCACCTGGGGGGGAAAAAGACTCCAAAAAACAGTATCATCATCATTTTAGGTGCTGAATTTGAGTTTTCTCTGTGTTGCAAAGTTTAAGAGCTAAGAGAGAATAAAAAGGCCATGAGCAAGATCATCTTCTGAGAAGAGGTTTGGTTAGGAAAAGGTCACATCCTTCTCCTGCACTATCCAAGTCTAAAATCCAAAAACATGGGGCATTGGCTTCCAGGCACAAAGCTGCTGCTTGTGCACTTGCGTGGCACTGGGAAGTGCTCCGTATCGATGGCTCTCATTTAAGTCTTCTGCTTTTAAGATGCTTTATGATGGCAAAAGAAAAAGTGCTATGGAAGAGTGGATTATTACTTGTTTTTCTGGAATCCATGGACATGTTAGATGTAATTTTATAATCAGCATGCAAGCAATGCTCCCCTGGAAGCTGGGGAGCTGCTTGCAGCATGAGGACACATGGCAGGGCTCATGCATTGGTCCTACCCCTTCGTCCTATGGATCAACGCTCTTGCCATGAAGCCCCTCGCAGCAGCGTGGGGGACTTGTTCAGCATCCATTAAGTTCATTTAAAATAAAATATATCTCTGGCGTTTAACAATATACAATCGTAGCGTAATTATTGATAATTCTTTTTATATTTATACTATATTAATAATGAACTCATTAATATTAATGTGGATGTTCTAAGGACTTCAGTAGTATTTCTTTTGTAATTTATTGTTCATTAATGTATCCTTATTAGAAAGCATTTCCTTCTAATATTTTAGAGTTGCTATAAAGCTGAAGATACGGATAATGCTGAGATAAGAATTTACCTTTACAAGTGGCTAAGGATAGAATGAAGGTTATTTTCATATTTCAGGTCTCATTTATTTTGCAATTTGAGAGGCAAAAATGAAGGAAATTCTAACAGTTCTCATAAATGCCTGACAAACTCCCACTCTACAACACAATATGAGCAAACCTGCTATTGACTTGGGAATGAATCAGCATGGTAGAACTACCTACAAAATATTAGATCAATGAAATTTTCATTGTAATTGCATTAGCTGCATATGATTGCACCTAATGTCGATGATTTTTTTTAAATTAAAAGTTGCATGTGTTTCCTTAGAAGTTTAATGCAATTATGATCCCATATTTTGAAACAAAGTACTTGGTTATTTTATCTCACGTTGATGTCCTCATCCCTCTCGTCATCCAATTTACAATTTTTGGGAGGGACTGGAAGAAATTCTTCATTTATTTTTCAGTTATATTGCGTCTGATGCCCCTTTCATAAGCCTATAGTAACTCTGCATTTTGGCTAATGAGCTGAAAAGAATGTGGTATTTCCTGTTTTTCCTCCTTGTTGCAGTTTTTCAAATTCCATATTGTTAGGCCGCAGGTGAGGGGGCATCCTGGCATCCTGAGGGGAATTTGAACTCTTTTACCATTAGTAGTAGCTTTTAAAAAAAGTTTAAAACCTTTTTGTCCATTCTCACTGGTTTTTCACCGTGTGAGGGAAAATGCTGTGATTCTCTATTGTGAAAACAGGACTGCTGGGCATTGGAGTCATTGATGGCCACTAGAAGCTGTGGATGCCCAGTTGCTAGAGGTCAGTGATGGTGAACAGGAGATAAGCGATCAGGGTGTTTTATAGGAGCTGTGGAAGTGCTGGCGATGGCTGGAGTACACAACAGCAGCACTTGGAGCAGCTTGGAAAGGCACGCTTCCCATCGCCAATGCGGATGCTGTGGAATTTGAAGTGTGGGATACAAATGCAGTGTTAATATCCATTTGAATCGCTCATGAATGTCTCTATTTGATGCCAGTAGTACGCTGAATTTGTGAAGGGCTGAGTGCCTCCGTAACGGTCCAGGGAGAGCCAGTGCTTGGCCTCGTGCTCTGGGGAAGAAATTGTAACCTGCCTCCTGACCTGGAGGCTCTCTGGGTGTTATCTGTGCTCCCGAGCCTCCGGGTTATCTGCAATGCGGTGTCTAATGCACAGTCTCAGTAGTATGTGCTGAGAGAGGTTTGTCAAGAGCTACCTCTGTATTTTTAAGTGCCCTATGGCATGACATACAAATGTTTTACAATACATTTACAACAGAGTTTCACATCTCGCTATAAGTGATATGTAGTCATCTGATATCTGCGTGTAGTTTAGTATGAATGATTTGTTAGACTCTTGTACTTTGTCAAAAACTTCTACAAATGCATTTGTATTGTATATTGCATTATAAATGGCTCACAGAACATATCCATAACCTTGATAACTCCTTTCACTTTGTTAGGAATGGCTCCTTGGACAGTTAAAGCATAACAATAACCAAAATGCATATAAATATTTCATAGCAAATCTATTGTTACTTATTTATAACATGCTCTCTAAAAGCATTACAGCATATTTATTAAACATTTATAGATTATTTTTGCTACTAGTAGTAGGTGATATAAATGCATTATTCATCTCCCAGTAAATCATTGTTGGGCATCCCTTAAAAATAAAGTGATACCAAGAGGAATTTGGGTATGCAGCATTTGAAGAGATTCATTTTAATCATGTAGAATTCAGATTCGACTTTGTGTTTATCTTTGAATTAAACAATAGAAAATAAGTACGTAGGAAAAAAAAACCCTCAGTAACCAAAGACAGGATGAGAAAATGATTGCCTTGAAACCCTTGGCTGTTTAGCATGTCCCGTGTTTAATATCTGCCAGTGATTGCACGCCAAGCTCTTGAAATTGTTAACACCACTCCTGATCTAGCAGCTATTTTAGTGGGTGAGATAGAGTGTTTTCTGAAGCTAATAATTTGGACTGAAGGCGGTTCTCTCTGGCCCTTGCTTTTATTTCGTTTGAATTATTTCTCTGCCCTGGTTTCTCATACCCCAGTGGTGGATAAAGTGCACACAGTCCTCACAAGCCCACGAGCACATGTATGCAGGAGAGCGAATTGACTTGGCTATGTATGTTTTTATGGAGTGCCTGTGGTGGAGAGACCCGGATCAGGCTGCTTTTGTGCTAACTGTGCTGATAGCCCCATCTTAGAGAGGCGAGAGGGCGGGATTCAGATTCGGAAAGTTCTGCAACATGGCTCCTTATTCCTTGGTAAAGCTCCTTGAACGTTTGAGTAGCATGAGCAGCACATCTCAGGTTGCGGCAGGATGCTAAGAACATTTATCCAGCTATTCCCAGGTGGAGTTTCCTTCGTACTTTGCTGGGCAGTGCCCGTAGATAGATGGAGTAACCTGGACTCTGACCTGACCTTCAGAAGAGTTGGATTCCCAACAAAACAAGCACAGCCTTTTGTTGAAGTCAATATGGCTATATGAACGAGTTTTAAATCCGTTAAATTGTTCCTTTTTTATATGTATATATGCATTTATCCACATACTTTCAAGTAACATTTCCTCCTCAAGTGTGGCTTTATGCTACCTGTTATTTCTCCTCTTTGGTTCTAAATTGCAAGCTGTTTAATTAATTTCATTCTGATACAAAGGGAGGATACAGCTGACTGCTCCCAAAAATGGAGCTGTGCAGGTAGCGCATCAGGGCAGTCTCTGCCTCCAGCTCATTTTGCTTGCAGAACACGGCATTTGTTGAGCTCAGCATGCAAGAACCTGGGTCAGCCCAGAGAGTGGTTTCACCAGTCCTGGCAAGTCCTCGGGGTGAAGGGAGAAAGCGAAGTGAAACCTTGAGGAAACTCCAGGGTTTTCTCTATGTGCAGTTTTGACG
This sequence comes from Tinamus guttatus, assembly GCF_059628265.1. Lineage (NCBI taxonomy): Eukaryota > Metazoa > Chordata > Aves > Tinamiformes > Tinamidae > Tinamus > Tinamus guttatus. Next base: position 2,010,102 of record NW_028288706.1, on the reverse strand, counting down.
CCTCTCACCCTGACCTCAGCTTCTTAAAACCCAGCACTGCTTTTAATTATTAGTGGGCTTCATGTTATTATTATTTACTTGCGTGTATACATTAATCATTACATGGGCTTGCTAATTTTTCGTTTTATTCAGAAATAAATAAATAAAATGTGACAAGATGCTCAGAGTCCTCGAGAGAATACGTTACCCTCTGATGGGCTAGGAACATCTGTGGACATTTTGCTGGCTTAACAGCGTGTCTGTCAGAAACTTGGTGATTCAGAAAATTTACTAGCACTCACCTAATGATTAATTAGCCTTCTCTGTAAGGAATGGAATGAAGGAATGCTCTTCATTATGCATATTGTCACCAGGAGTTTCATCTGTTTGCTGCAACACGTATGCTGGAGGCTTAATAAGAGGAATTCCAGTAGTCGAGAAATGAGTGTTTGTGTGAGAAGAATTAAAATTCAGATGTAAATATTTAAGAAAGTCTCCAGGGAGACTAATCAATGTGGTTCCATGCTGTATTGTGGAAGGATTGTTGTATGAATGAAAATTTTGTGCAATACTGATTTTAATTAAAATTATTTGGCCCTGAATATCTTTGACATAAATGTAAGCTACAATTTTGTTTATTTATTTATTTTTAACACAACCCTGTTTTATACACGCGTAATAATATACTGTCCTAGAATGTTTTAAAGAGAATTTCATTTGTAACATATCTGGATAGTGCTATTTGGCAAAACCTATGTATAGCCTTCTGCTACATACCGCCTTCAGTTGTGGTGTATGTGTTCTTCAACGTGTTGAAGGACAAGGTCAAACCGATGGTTTCAGGCCTAATCAAAATAATTTATCATCTGCACAGTGGTGGGTTAAAAATTTCATCTGGTGGGTAAATACATTTAAATGCGGTATGTTTCTTATTAAAATAAATGCTTAGTTAACCATCACCTCAATTTTAAATTTATAGCTTTACTTCTAGCAGATGACTCGCCGTGCACGTGTTTCAGGAGCTCAGTTGAGCCAGTTCCTGTCTGGTGGGATGGCCGCAGTGCAGTTCCTCTGCCTCACCTGGGTGGGAAGCAGATGTAATTCCTGGCTGTACATCGGCAAGGAAATTGCCAGCTGCCTTGAGATGATGGCAGCAGCTCAATTCCCCCAGGCTGTTTCAAGTAACGGTTGCAGGAATCATAGCTGCTTCTCCATCCCATATGACATGGGCCGCTGCCATCTCCACTGAGAAACAGTTGTCAGCAGCTCCGTGTTTCCTTCAGAAATATCCATGTGCTGATGGACTGCTGTTTGTCATCTTCTCCCTTTTGCTCACCCTGAAGGCAATAGGTGTGAATGTTTCCCATTTATAAGCAGCAACAGTAGTAGGAAGAAGACAGAGATGTCCAGGCTCTCCGCTGTATTATTATTTTTTTTTCCTTCTTATTCTAGGATAACGAAAGGAACATTTACTTTGCAGAGCTAAAGCTAGGGCGCTTTTTAGATATTTTGCATGCATACAAACAGCTGTGTGTAGGTGATTCCTCAGCCAGGCTCTCTGGCGCACGGTTGATCTTTTTCAGTTGGTTTGTCTTAGCTGTCCCCGTTGCGTCATTCCCTCTGGTGCTTGGGACCACCCGGCACACAAGTGTGGAGGGGCTGGCCCATGTGCCCTAGGAAGACCTGGAGACCTGAGGCACAGATGGGCAGAGGGCACCACTGCGAGGGAGCAACAAATCCAGCCAAGGTAGCTGAATGCTCAGGTGTGAAGTCTGAATCAAAAGGCAATACTTGCTGTACTCACTGTTCTTATCCACCTCTGTTTCTTCTCTCTCTGGCAACTCCTTTGTAGCTGGAAAGTAGGAAAAGAGCCGCAGCGCCTCTCTAAGGAATTCCCTGTTGCCTGCTAAGCTGGGTCAGGCAACAGCTTTCACTGTGGATGGATGCTCAAGGAGACTCCATGCCCCCAGAGACCTCCTTGAATTTATTCCCCATGGTGGCCCTGGCTCGTTCTTACCTTATGTAGTAGCATCAGGACCGGGAGGTACCTTGGGAGTTGGAGGCAAACAGAGGACTGGGTCTCCTGGGGGAAGCTGAAGCAGCTAAATAAATAGAGACACAAAAGTTGTGCTTTATTTTTTTTGGATTTAATATGTGTAGTTTGCTGGTTTTTTTCAATGATTAAGATAAATTCAGTCTATGCTAAAAATTAATTTATTAGAGAATTTTTTTGGTAATCAAATTTCAGCCTTGGAATGGGTATGTTTGCAAGAGATATCTATTTTTTTTTCTTTTCTTAAATGCATCCAGTAAAGAACCAGAAAAATGCCATGTGATCTGTGTGTCTAATTAAATCTTTTCAGCACAGCTTGAATTTACAATTTTGATTTCTTGCAGTAATCTGCTTGTGAACAATCTAGAGGCAAGGAGTTATTCATAGAAACTGTTGAGTAAATAATTTTCAGATAATGAAAACATTCAAAAAAGTCAAGATAGTTAATTAGTGAGCAGAAGAAATTAAATTAATTGAATGAATAATTCATAATGAATTATTCACCCAGCTCCAGTTTACACAGTATGGAAGGTCTGAAGAGAAGCTGGTGTTTGAATTAACTCCAAACAGAAAGCCACATCTCCTATTTCTGCTGCGTTGAGGTTATTTATTGATGTGTAAGAACAAGCTGGGTGAGCCAGTGTATTTAATCATCTTACTCGTTTTGCTCTGTAATGTGAGTCACGCTGGATTTGAGACAACCATAGATGGTTTCCCTGCAAATGTGCATTAGGGAATATTTGTTACAGGGCTTTCTCTCTCTCTCTCTCTTTTTTTTTTTTTTAAAGTATATGTAAATAGTCCGAGAGGAGCATGAGCAGAGCTGAACAGAGTCTGCAAAAGCTATAAATCAGTTGTATGTCATAGTACTAATGTTTGCTGTTGACATACACCACATTCTTGGCAAAATACGTTGGGTTGACTCAGTAGCAAATGGAACTGTATTCCAAAAGACAGCATGTTGGAGGGATTTTTGCTTATTGGGAAGTTTTGTGGGGTATTAGGTAGAACGCGGGCGATCTGTTGATGGATGTTATCTGCAGCAGGAGAAGAGGGCCCTGAAACCATGGCTGTTTAGGTAGGAGATCTCTAGAAAGCTGAGTAATACTAACTAATATCACCTAATATTATCAGATAACCACAGTGCAGAGATGCTCTGCCAGAGATGCATTTTTCTGCTTTTCTGTACTTCAGATCAAGATCCTAATGCAGTGTTGAGCTTCTCTTGGTAGAGGAGTGCCACTGGTCTAAATTGCCATCTGCTTTCCATAATGTTAGTAAATTTGATCCTGATTGAGAAGTGCTGAGAAATTCTGAAGGCAATTGAAGTGCTAAGAGTTAGAAAATCTAGGCTGATAATGACTAAAATCAGAGCACAGAGTGATTCTCACTTATATTTTATTTCTATATACTTCCAAAGGCAGCTCCCAATTGCCAACCCATTTAAGTTCTCAGAAACTCCTCTATAGCTTATTCTGCACAAGAGTCAGGTAGCAGGTGGGGTGTGTTATCCATTTACTCCAGGTCATCTCCACATCTGCAGGTACAGGGTACGAGTTCATACAATTTTATCGTACGAACAGAGTACGATGAAAAACACAGGTTCTGACTGCAGGTGGTTTGAGGGGGTGTGGGAAGAAGGAGAAATATAATTGTAACTGGTTCTGTTAGCGAGACAGAGCAGGCTAGAATTTAAAAGAAGATACCAAGAGGTTGTTGTTTATCACTGAGCAGCCATTTAAATTTGACTGTAATAGTACAGAGTTTGTCATGGTGGTTTAGTTAACATGTTCAGTTTTGATGAAAAAAGAAAGTATCTTTGATCGCTCCGTAGAGAGAGCAGAGTTTATGTTTGCAATTGTGCAGGTAGCTAATTCTATAAAGTCATGGAGTTCAGCATCCCCCTCTGCCGCAAAGCTGCTGAGTGGAGCAGAAATGGAAGAGCCTGGGGAACTGGAGGGAGAAAATTATTAAGTTCCCCAAAAAAAAAAAAAAAAAAAGACTTTTTGCTTTATGTTCCAAATTGCAGATTCTGTCATTCTCTTCTATATTACCATTGCTTTAGATGTCACTGATAACTCAGGGGAGGGGAGAATAGGCTAAATTGTATTCAAGAGTGCAAAGCTCACGAAGGCGAAAAGTTTGCAACCCCTTTCGAAGCATGGTAAGGTTCAGATCTTGCATTATGCCATTTAAAGGAATAAAGTTGTTTTTGACACTTTTTATGTGACTTGTATCTTGATGTAGAGGCCAGAGCTCAAGCTCTGAAGACAGGATATCTTCAGTTCCCAGCCAGAGCAGCCCTGCACCCGTCCTGCTTGGTGCTGCGCTCTTTAGTGCCAGGACGGTCACACTGGGGTCTCTCCGCAGACACCCAGGACATCTCTTAGTAGTGGTTGTGCTGCTGAGATTTTCAGTAGGACTTTTCATGATGATACCTGGCCTGTTCCATGGTGTAAATGGACCAGTTAACTTCTTGCAAGCCAACAGCAGGCAGATGGTGACAACTGGGGGTCACTGCCAGATGAACCAGCTGTTGGTCTCTAATAATATTTGGGCTTATGGTTGAGTGGGGTACCACTGTGAGTGTGAGGTGGCAGGAAGATGCAGCGGTCCTTTCATGCTGGGTAACTTCTGACCAGTGATAGGCAGAGACAGAGCAAATGGGCTTGGAAAAAATACTGTCAGCTGATGTCCATCCTCTCCAGTTTTCTGCATTTTGCAATTACTGTGTATAGACGTAGTTGGAAGATCATCAGCACCATGGCCTGAAGTGATCTAGTGATTTAGAGCTGTCTTTCTGAGGCGAGACAGGGTTTATTTTTCAGAAATCTTGCACCATTGCTTCTCAAGAGATGACCTTCAGACCTATTCCCAAATCTGGCTGTAGACATGGGTTTTATAGTCGTCACCAAAGCCATTGGCTGGGGCAGGGTGGCTTGGGAGCCGAAATCCACGTCCTCAGCTGTATCTGCAGAGGAAAAGCCCTGGATTCCCAGGCTATCATTAGCAATGGTGTTTGTTTGCTATTACTATTCTTATTATTACTGTTATTAACCTATATGGTAAGGTGGTCCTAAAAGGAGAACATGACTGCTGTTGTCATAAATTGTTGACAGAATCTGGTTCCTAGTAAAGACAGAGGTACCGCCTGGTTTCTGCATCGAGCCTGTTGTACAGCGAAATGCTCACTGCATCATAAGTGAACCCTAAATGGATCATTTTGAACAATGGATAAATACCACAAATATCAAGTTCTTCTCCTTTGCTGCATATTTATTCTTTTTTTCCTCACTGAAGTCCCCCAAAAATAAAACTTAAACATCACTTTGTATCTACAGCAGGACTAGCCTGAAAGAATATTATTTGAGCTGAGTTATTTTAAAGCTTTTGGGAAAGGAATAGCTAAGCAGTATTTCATGATTCGTATATGTCAGTAGTCCCATTAGATAGTTTAGGATTTCTTATATGATCTATATAGATTATATTAATTTAATTATTGTTATTCCTTCATTGTTGTTGTGGTTACAAATGTCTTAAAAATAGCACAGCAGGAAAACTTGACATGTTGTAAATAAAGAGGCGTATTTATTGCAGGTTTAAATTTCTCCAGGAAACCTCACAATTCTCAGACTCTCAGCAATAAGAATCGTGGTAGAATTTTTTCCCACCTTGATACATGTCTTGGAGGAAAGTCTGTGCTTAGTTTTTCGCATACTGTGGTTTGCTCTTTATGGGTTCTGTTGGGTTGATAGATCCCGGAGATGTAAAATACAAAGTCTAAGTGACTGATGTGTGAGAGACTATAGGAATATTGCATTATTTTTTAGTGTTCTTTAAAGAAATCCTGTGTATTCTCCTACAAGTGCTGGATGTGGGTAGCCAGGTTCATCTTGGGTGCTGGACGCATGGGGCCCAGTACCAGCAGCTGCTGCAGGAGGGGGCAATTCCTGGCACCTCATGCAGCAGTGGAGAAGGTGCCGGGAGGTGGGATGGGACCATGGGAGAAGGGAGCTCCCCTGGCTCAAGAGCAGGAGTGGGAGAACAGTGGGTTTTTTTCTTTTTTATGGGTTTAGCTTTCTCAAGAGTAAACTCCATGTCTCCAAACATGTGTTAAAAAGACAAACTTAACAACAGAAAAAAAGGACAGCGAGGGGAAGCAACAAATAAGTGTTTTTGCATCCGTATGGGGAGAAGGGCTTTAGTAGAGGGTTCCAAGCTAAAAGATACTTTCGGAGTCACAATGTCCTATTTATTATTTGTCCCTGGAGTTCATAAAAATACAAAACTGTACTATAGCCAGTTATCATTTTTTTGTCTCATAAGGCTATAAGCAGTTTTTGACAACAGTTTCTCAAACATTCCAGTAGCCTGGTACAAAATTGCTTCTGTTGGCAGAACTAGTGAGTACTGTCTGGCACGGACATTTTTCAGAGAAGCAGGTTTTCTCTGGTTCATTTTCACTGGTTTGGGAGGATCTATTTTGTCTTTCTTGAATGATGCTGTTGTTTGCAGGGCACGTGGACAGATCCCCTTGCACCAGGTGATGGGGCCGACAGTTCATCCACAGCTGGCCACGTTCTTCTCTCATCAGTCTGTAAAGGGCTCAGCAATTAATCAATTAAAGGGAATTTCAAATTGGTTTCAGAGAGCAGTTCCTGTAGAGATCTGGGATCCAGAGGTTTTGTCTTGTAAGTTTTGCCTCCTGTCTTGTAGGAGGTATCTTGTACCTCCCAACTCACAGGAGTGAGGCCAAATTGCTCACACCGGAGCTGCTATCGTGGGTCAAGATGGATGTTTCAGAACACGCCAAGCAAGGAAGGAGTCAGAGCAGCAGGAATGTAAGTTAAGAATCATTATGCCTGGCAGTATAATGCTAAATGCCTTCTGGAGACTCATTCTTTAGGAGTGAAATAGGGTGAAAGGGCTGGGTAGCTTCCTAGGAAAGAGTGCATGTTCCATCCCTAATGCTTGGCAGAATGAAAGGATGGTAAAAGCAGGTAGCACTGATGAGCATTTTAAGTGTTGAGGTTCTTATCCCTATAAATTCAGATATTTCCACAAACTCGTTGTGCAAACTTCTTTATTTTGCGTGTGGAATTTGAGGAGACAGAGATAGGAGGGTTGCACTTGTGATGACGTCTGAGAAGATTTGCAGTGTTTTCTAGATAATTTTGCAATGGCTCCAGGAGGAAAAAAAAGAGAGTACAACATGTCCAGATCAGCTGGCATGTGCTTATGGAAGTGCATCCTTTTCATGTACACATAAATGTTTGCTCCTGCAAATGGAGAAAATGAATGAGAAGATCTGCACAAATTTCTTAGGTGTTCATATGAAAGCAACCAGCTTAGATTTCAACTATTCTTTTCTGGGTCTCGGCAAGGCAGTCAATACATGAAAAGAAACTGAGGAAGAATGGAGTAGAAATGCATGTTTTTTTCATGCTTTGGGAGAAAAGGAGCTTCATTTGCAGAGTGTTTAGCAATGCACTTCATGATAGCTATGCTTCTGTTATTCATGCGAGGCAGACTGTGCACATTTCTCAGATGATTTTATGTTCCCCTTTCTAGGGGAAAAAAAGAGTTGTTTTCTCTGTTTCTACCATATATTCGACATATAAAAAAATTAATTGAGAGTCTAGATATGTTAATGGCTTGATAGAGATTTAAAGTATACCACCCAAAATGCTGTACTGTATATGTAGTTCTTAATACCTTTGCTATTTCCTTCTGCTGTTTGATGATCAGTTTTTGCTGGAATATGCTTTGCAATTACAATAAGAGATTTAATGTTGTTTTGAACTCTGCCAAAGTCTGATTAGATTTGCTGTTTTGGCCTAAGTCATTTCTTTGTGCTTCCATTTTTCTCTATATAAAATGTTTAGATTGCAGGGCTTTAGATTGCAGATCCTGGTAATTAACTGCAAGTCTGATTTTTTAGTTCAACACGAGGTTAACCAGCTTCCATAAAGCAAAATCCTATTTATTCAGAATGAAAGGATTATAGGGAAGATATAAAATAGCAACAACAACAAAAACAGTTTGTGTGCAACTCTAGGTTACCAGAAAGTCTCTAGCACTGCTATGGAGCTCCCGTCAGAAGAGAGGGCCAGTAGGATCCTCTGAAAGGTTTGCGAGTTTTGGAAGGAATATCATCTCCCAGGTCATTAGAGAAGCTTCTCTCTGTAGATAAGAGCATATCTGCTTTGTACCCTTTTCAGTCTTTCTGCTCTTTTTGCCATTTCCTCAGGAATTGAGCTGCGTGCATCATTGCAACATTGAAAGTTTTCCGTAGTTGCCTTGCCACCCTCCGCGGTGGCTTGAATTCCCACAGGAAGCACTGGCTCCCTGAGACACTCTGCTGGCAGCGTAGCCCTGGGACCAAGGTGCTGGAGGCAACCATGAGCCGCAAAGCTGTGGCAGGGAGAGCGTTCAAAGACGTTCTCGCACTCCTAGCGAGCAAGATGCCTTCAAGGCAGTGGTTCATCAGTGTTCAGTGATACTGGGGACATCAAGCTTCTCATGTTGGGCTGCCCAGAAGACGTGCGGAGGTTGTGCTTGGTGTGGCATCAGAAGTGAGCACTGGTTTGAACATCTCTACAGGCCAACCAGGCAAGAATGACAAAGGTTAGGAGGGAAGAAAAATCCAAGTGAAATAATGAGATTTGTCCAAGGAGCAGTACAGAGCCAGTAGAAGCCTCAAGGCTTAAACTATCTGCCCTTAGTAAAATCTGACAGCTGAGATGTTTACTTGCACCTTTTTAAATATTTATTTGGAGATCTATTTCAATTTTTTTAATGCATCTACTCATATACCCATCATCTCTTTACCTTTATTTATTCTCTTCTACGTTAATGAAAGCCATGAGATCCAATTCAGTCATCTTAAGAGAGATAGCTAAGCATTTTTCTTCCTAGCTTGGATCCCAACTCACCTATACATATCACCATGTATGTTCAGTGTTGCTCAGACTCGCATTAAGTGCTTTTTCTTAACATAGTTTCTTCGTTAAATCAAAGTATTCTGGTGTACGTAGGACTGAGCAGTTACCCAGCCTCACAGTGTGTGTCAGAGTACTGAGCCTTTGAGAGAATGAAAACTGGTTTTTCCACCCAATGTGGACCTGTAGCCCTTCAGAGGCCTGTCCTTCACTGCAGAGGGGTACAAGCATTTTCTGCAAACAAGACCTGAATAGATAGAAACTTTTTTAAAAATTAGTCAGGTTCTTGGTCTGTTTTGCTGCTGCTATTTAGATTTGTTTCTATTCTCCAAACTACTATATATATTTTTAATAAGCTTTCAAACTTTCTTTCTTCCTCCTGTGAAAGACTTTGTCTGTCTGTCCCCTGGTAATTGCAGCATGCATGCTGGAAGCGCTTTCTTCAAAGCCATACCCACCTGAGATTTTTTGTGTAGATATGGCTCTCCCTTGATGAACTTAACTCTTTCTGCAAAAATAAGAAAAGCATGCTCTATCATTCCTAAAGACCAAGTCAGATCTTTATTTTACTTCAGAATATATTTTATATCACAGTCACTTTGAACTCCTATGTATCCTCTTCATCCACGTGATCACCAGTTCTTCTGACAACTGCAGGCAAAGCTTCTCCCCTCTCCAAAATCCTTATACTGCAGAGCAGTCATGGGAGGGAGAGGGGAACAAGTCATCTCTTGTGCTTCACAGCAAAGATGGGGGTGGTGGCGAAATCTCCATTATGGGTTACAATATTGGAGCATAATTTGAATACAGCAAAGCTAGTTTTTGAGTAGTGTTGTTAGAATAGCCAACAAATGTTAATAATCTGTCTACAAAAACATTATTCATCAAATTCTTATTTTGCCAGTGAAATTAGATGGCTCTGTATCACATGTGATGGTCTTAGTAAAACTGTTCTTTCACAAAAGAAAGAGCGTTCATGGTCATGACTTACGAGATTCAAAACGGATGTGAGTGTTTTATAGAGATGAATGCTCATTCCTTGCATTAGATAATCCACAACATAAAAGGAGATGAGAAGTGAAAAGATGGAGATGCTGATACTCTTATGGGAGAGATGAGAGAGAGGACAAGATTTTTGTGTGGGAGGTTATGAAGCCGTAAAGCAGTTCCAGTGCAGATGTTTGTTTGGGGTCTTGAGTTTTACTGCAGTTCAAAGCCCACCCCAAGGACTGGGCAGCAGAAATGCATGTGTCCCCCTGTAGGGTCATAGACAGCTGAGGCCCTTGAGATGTGAACAGCAGGTAGAGCTGATCCGTGTCCTCCTGTATAGAATAGAAAAAGAGGTTGTATGCTAGGGTATGAATCAAGATGGTTGAAATCTGTTACTTTATAACAGTGTCCCCTGTGCAGACTTACAATTTAATTTAAAATAACTAGGAAAATACTTGTTTACAGTAATCATAATGAGAAGCTAGTTATCATTGCACTCTGACGGCATGGGTGTGTTGGTCTTGGTAGCAATCTACTCCTAGCTGCCTGAATACCGCCTAGCATCAGAGCAGGTCTGGAAATGCAGCAGAGCAGGTAAGCAGTCATAAAATCAGATTCATTAGATTTTCACACTGCTGATTTGGGCCTATAGCTGTCATCCACATAAAGAATACAGCTTGATGGCAGAAAAACAATAGAAGGTGAAATTTAGATCATGTTGCCCTATTAAGTGCTTGATAAACAGAAATACTACCAGTCTGCCTTAAAATTCACCAAACCTCAGCAGTGGAGGGCACTGTTTTGCAACCTTGTCACTGCAGAGAAAAAGGGAACTTTACTTGTTCTGCTGTTGTTTATCTTTGAGTCCCAAAATTTTGGACATTAGAAGCTTGCTAAAAGACATGAAATCTCTTTTATTTTAATAATGGATTGTACCAGTGATAACTAATGCTTTACAATTAAAATACTTGTTCTTGCCATTAATAATGGAAGTTCTGCACCTACCACTTCGCCGAATACACGCTCCAAACACACTTTCAGCAAGAAAAAGATTAAGTCTGGAAGGAAGATTCCAAGTCTCCCCTGCCAGTGGCCTTGCTACCTCAGTCCCATTTAGTTGCAAGTTGCACACTGTCTCAGTAGATAAAATATGAGCATAATGTGTTGCACTAAGCCACTGTAATGATCTAAAAACGCTCCAACCAGTGATCAGATTATGTGAATGAGAGGCTAAAAATAAGCTTTATTATGCTTGTCACCAAAACCTAGGACAGTCTCTGGCTAAGGTCCAGGCAAGGCTTGTGCCTCTGCCACAGTTCCAGGGGAGGAAGTGGCAGTCTGTATTCTTTGCTCTTCGGGACCACCACTGTAACTTAGATAGGAAATAATAAAAAAAAAAAACTAATAATCCCTAAAGTTATTTTTACAAACATTATTGGATTGAAATGACTTTTGCAAATGTCAGAGTATTTGGACAAATCCTTTTTTTTATCACTGAATTAGTATGTTTGGTCTCTCTCAAGCACATGAATATTAGATAGACTTTATGTACCTTATATTTACATATTTAGCTTTTTTTTCTTTTCTTACCGACCTCATAATTACATACAGAGTCATAACAAATTTGGGGCTTTGTTTTTAATGTATTCAAAAGTATTTTAAGGGTTCCTTAACATATAGCAGTATAAATAGGTGATTGTCATTGGAAAATAAAGCGAAGAGCTCTGTTTTGGTCATTCACATTCATCAAAAAAAAAAAAATAGAAGCAGTGCATTTACACTTTAATACTGTGTCGTATAAATAGACATCTATAGCTCTGCATACATTATTAATATGGGTTTATTGCCTGCTTTATTGGTTTCACTACTGCTTTTCTCCTGGGAAGCTATGTAAAATAAAAAGACTGCACAAATGCCACATTACAAGAGCCACTATATACAAAGCAAATAAGATGGCACAAGTACAAATATTCACTTGAGTCGCTTCCTGCAATTCACATAACATAATAAACAAACAGTCCATAAATGCAGTCCCCCTATCTACTACCATTATTTAAAGTATTTTATTTAAATATATATTTTTTATTTAAGCTAGGACACTTATGCTGCTATTTGAACAAGATTTTATTCCTACATTTTGTGACAAGAAAAAAAATTATTGTTGAATAGAAGCAGAAAATATTAAATATGAAGCAGAAATATTAAATATATCATAACTTTGGGAAATGCTAAGGAGACCTAGCAATGAGTTTTTGCTTAGTTTAGTTCTCTACATTTCAGGTCTAGCCTATGACTATGGCACTTACAAAAGAGATGCTAGCAGTTTAAAATACCTGCAAAAAAGGGAAACATCGGGCACAGGATTATTTTCAAAGTTAACCTTGGGATCGTCCCTGACATACTGTGCTGTGAAAGCTTCTCACTTGCTGAATCTTGGAGTGATGAAGGGTAGGTTAGCACTTCCCAATTCCCCGTTTTCAAAGGTTTTGGGGAAAAAAAGTACAGAAGATGCAGTTAATCCCTTGCCTTGTGACAGCAACTAGGAGTTTTAAATACTATGACATTGATTTGAAAATAGAATAATTTTGCTGTTAGAGGAAGTAGACACCTAGATTCAACATTGAATTTTAAGGCTTGGTTTCTTTTTCTTTATCCCTGTGAAGCAGTAGCATCTTTTGAATATTTCACATCAAATCTTCATGAAGACACCGTTTTGCTGTGGAGAAAATGCGGGTGAGACAAGAGGGTGAAGGCCGGGCCGGTGCCTGGCCGTGTAGCGATGTCTCTAAGACAAGTGCGGCGTGTTCTAATAGCAGATAACAGCAAAAAGCTGCTCCAGTCCAGGCTGTGCAAAGGGAAGTGTGAGCGCAGCCCGCAGCTCAGGGACCCTGTGCTGGTACCTGCTGCCTGTCGCCTCTCTGCCGGGATCCCTGCTGCTCCGGGTGCTCCCGGGGCCCCTTTCTGACCTCTTTGCTGTGCTTCCTAAATGCACGTGCTCCTTGAGTTTTGCCTGGGGATTTTTCTTAGGAAATGTTGAGGCATTTCTTGTTTTATTTTTATTTTTTTGTTTTTCTTTTCTGCTCCCTGCAATACCCAGCCTCTTGCACCCTCCTCTCTGTTCCGCGCGCACCCTCCCACGCGCTTCCCATCTGTTCCTTCTGCTCCGTTCCAGTTATAACCTTCTGGTCATCCACCTTCTGAGTCTAAACCTTCCTTGGTAAACTTGAATGTGCTTCTTTTTGGACAGTTTACAACTCTATCAGGGCCAACTGGCCACGGCACTTTTTCAAGTCTTTCTTGTGCCTTATTTCTGGTGGTCCTGGCGCCCGGCCCCTTGCATCATTGCCAGGTGGCATCTCCCGCACCGTTGCTATCCCCATCCGTGGTCCTGCTGCGGTTGGGGTTTGCTGGCTGGGCTGGGATTTGGGGAGGCAGCTCTTCCCTTCTGCTGCCAAAAGCTCCTTCGTGTCAGACGATCCAGGGAAGCAGAGAAGGGCTTTCTTTATAAAGGTCCCTGTGTGCTTGACTCCTCCTGCTTGGGAGCAAGTGGCCTGTTTCTGCCCTGCTCACCCTGTCAGCATCGATAAGCCTCTCTTACCTGACACGAGCTCTTATTGCCCTTGACTGCTCTCCACTTATACAAAGGTTAAATCTCACCCTTAAGTCAATCTGGGCTTTACAGCAACACGCCATTTAGAAAAGAGCTCTTACACTGAGCGCGGCGAAGGCAGCAGCGTTTGGGAATAACTCCTGGGGCTTCTTGCTGGTGTGAGGTGTTTTTTTGCGTACGTACATAGACATTGATCCCTTCTAAATGCTTTTTGGTTTTAGTCATCATTCCAAGAACACGCTTCTCTGGAGATGATGTCAAATGGCTCCGTTGCTGTCTCGGTGTGACGGTGCCATGTCGGGGTCCTGCTCGTCCTTGTGGGCTGCATGGAAGGAAATAGCTGTTGCGGCTGCAATGGCTCAAAATCCCCTTTTGCTCCCCGAGCTAATCTTGGCCCCTGGTCCCAAAAAGCCCTGGGTTCAATTGCTCTCTGTGAAGGTCTCATGCTGTGTGCCTGATTACGTGCCCCATGAGGGCATCATTTTGCTGTTGAGGTTGTGCAGCTTTGGGGTGATAGGATGGTGTGCCATATGAAACAGGTAGGACACAACTTTTTTTTGTTGTTCTGCTTTTTTCTTGTCTCCTTGCCTCCCCTACAGCAGGCTGATGGGGCTTTGGTAGTACGAAGGCTCCCAGTTCTCTACCAGCATACTGCATACATAGCTGTTTATAGCAATATTCTTTCCTTTTCAGCTCCCTGAAGTCTTATCTGCCCTGCTTCTCTTTCTTCCTGCAGGAAACAGGATCTTCAGAGGTTTTCTGAAAGCTCTCTGTAATATTAGCGAACATGTGCAGGAAAACCCTTAGGTTATGTTCTATTCCTGATATCCTTCACTTTAGATTTAAGAAATTCCCTTAAACTCTCATTAGTGGAGACTTTCTCATTCCTATAAAAGTTTAAAGAAAATCTTTGTCTAATCAGAGGTTTAGCTGGGTTTAGCCCAGCTCCTCCATGTGCACAGTCAAAGGAGATTCTTTGTGCTTCTCTCTACAAAGACAACTCATGTAAAAATGTGCCTACATTGATATGACCCTCTGGTTCCTTAGTTACTTTTAGCCTTATTATCTCTTTCTCTCTTCTGCCTTCTGCAAATCTCTTAATTGGGAAGGGGAAAGAGTCAGATTTTGATTAAGCACTGCTAAATCCAGGCATGAGTACTTGTTTATTTTACTATTATTTGTTTGTTTCTCTTCTCCTGCATGAGCCAGTACGGGAACACGCTCAGGCTAAGTTCTTGCTATAGGTCCTTGCACAGACTAGCTAGCTATATTTTAGGGGAATTGTATTTATGCACTTTTAGGAGTGGTATGGCATGAGGAAAAGGGAGTGAATTTCCAAGTATTTCATGGATTTTTTTTTCAAGCATCCTCTTCGTGGAGCCAAAATATTTGGTTAAAAGTTTGGGAAATTTCACATGTATGGTCATAGGAAAAGTTGGAAAATGTACATCACTTGTAACTGAAAAAAAGTGAACGTAAGAATAAAAAAACCCACTACTCATTGTCTTGGAAGCCTCATCGCTTCAAAAAATAAATAACAAATGTTTAGAGGCCATACTTGCAGTTTTGGATAAAACACAGGAGCTTAAATCTCGGTGCAAAGCAAGTTTTAACCTATTTGCTTTTGCTGCAAGAGGTTAAGTATTGTTAGAAACCTGAAATGCAAAATGTTACCAGAATGATACAGACCTTTTTAAATATGTAGAGGTTAGAATTTATTTCTGTCATTGCTCCAAAAATAATTTTTATTTTTATTTTAGTTTTGGATCAAATCATGGCAATTTAAGGCAAAGAAGGGAACAATGTTTGTGGCAGAGTTTTGGGGGACTAGTTTTTTTGTTTGTTTAATATACAGAGCGAACAGTGTTTTGAGAAGCTCCATCTGCGAGAGGGGCGTGGATGTGCTCTATGCCCAACACGCATCGCGTTGTAAAAATAATCAGTGCATTTCACTTTGCTTTATAGACAATGGGATTTATTGTGTGTGAGGGCCCATTCAGAGGTAAACACATCAGTGCACATTCAGAGTAACAAATACATAGGGTTTTTTTGTATAAAAGTGAACTTTGTTAGTAGTGAAAGTGGCCTCTAGGTATGGGGGGCAGCAATTCTGGTGGGTGAGAAGCTCTATGTGAAAGACAACCATGCAGGCTGTAATGGCAGCAGAGCAGCAGCGCTTCCGAGGCACCGACCTCAAGAAGCAAGGGGGAATTTTGTTTCCATTCTGTCCTAAAAATGGTACAGCCAAAATAAGGTACTACTGTGTTCACATTAGTTAACTTGCATAAAAGTTTCTGGCTACCTAAACTCAACTTACTTCATTGTACTCAACCACTGAAGAGCAAATAGGCGCTGATCACTTTTGTTTATTATCCCGTATATTTAGTGCTGCTTTTGCTTATGAAGTTCCTCCCCATTCAATTAAATGTTATTCATTTTATTTATGTAGACCCATTATACAATTATGTAGAAGGCAGAAGTTTCTAAGGGCCTTGTTCCCTTAATTAAACAATTAACTTGCCATTTTGAATTTGATCAAAAGATGATTGAACATGACAAACTGTCTTCCCTCTGGAGCACACAACTCTGTCAGGGTCAATTATGTTTCCTTTGGAGTCAGAGGGAAAGGAGCACACTCATAAATTGGAACATACTGCTGATTTACAGTAGTAAATAACATACATAACTGATTTTGCTAATGTTCATATAGATTAACAAGATAATCTGGAGACAATTTAGTATGTCAGCAAGCTGGTTCTTTAAGAATAAAATTACCACAAACTGAAAAGACCCATCGATGGGGTGAAGCTTTGCAACTCTTTAGGAAAACGAGAAAACATCTAATGTGAAAAGGTACAGATCATATTTGATCTATTAAGCAGTGGCTGTTGCTGTGCTTTCTGGTAGAGCTATATTACTCTACAAATATCGTGATTAATGTAAAAGTCACTGACAGGCATTACCATCAGGAAATACATTGAGCCCTTCTGAATGGAAATCACCTGCTTCTAGGAGAGCGATGCAGCTGGTCCTCCAGTGGAGCTCTTCCTTCAGCTGCCTTGTAGCCTGTTACTCTCAGCACCAAGTCCTGGGGTTTGCTGACTTTTGGGGGACAGTTATTTCCAGCTGGCTTTCCTGGTGTTGAGGTGTGCTCTGCTTGGGGCTAACACGCACCCAGACACTCTCTCTCATCTCAGGAGAGTTTGTTGAGCGGCCTGGTGCTCCGTAGCTCCACTAGCCAGTGTTGCAGAGCAGGACAGCATCAGCATCCTAGAAAGCAACACAAGGACCCAGCCCATGTGAATTAGAAGCATCCTGGGAGCTCCATTAGCTGTTGGGGATTCTCAGGCAACTTCTGTAGAAAACAACTGCTAAGCATTCTTTGAATATTTTTTTCCACCCCTCCATCTTTTCAAAGCTGAAAATTATTGACTTTAGTCCTAAGTGTATTGCAACTTAATTGTATTTCCAGACTATTTACTATAAACAAACATATTCCTTATGTAGTATTATAAAATGAATTAAAAAATAGTGCATTTATTCCAGTACTAAGAATCTCTATAGCCACTTGTTCTATTTTATTGAAGTCAACAGCAATGATTTTGGCACTTGTCCATTAGATGTTTGCAGAAACTGAGATATTTGCATATTGGAAACTGTTCACAAATACATTAAATAACATTTTATTATGGACATCTGGTCTCCTAAAAATCTGCCAAAAGTTTGGATCACATAACTGCAGCAATCCAAATTTATAGAAGGAATCTGTTCAGAAAATATGTTACAACTATTGTCTGTCTTTTATTTCCTAACTTTTAGATGATATGATTTTGCAGACACTGCTCTTGTTAAGAGTCCAAGTCCCCTGTCTCCCCACTGCAGAATCACTTGTTCTTGACGCTTGCAAAGAAGAAAGGAAGAGCTGCAGCCCTGGTTACTATTTCCAGTGGAAAGAATGAGCTTGGACTCCAAATCATCAGGGTTAAAAAACAATAAGTGAAAAATTAAATTCTCAGATAAGCTGATGTATGGCTATGCATTTCATTAAATGACTAAACTGAATACATGTGCTTTAGATGGCCTACAACATCTGTAGGTTATATAGAAATAATTTAACTTCACTCTCTCCATTTCAAATGCTCATTAGATTAGAGCTGTGTACCTTCCCCTGGAATAGCTAATTGACTTGTTTTACCAAAAATCTTTTTTCAGTGGAATTTAAAAGGCTGTTCTTTTATGAAAGTAGAAATGACTCCACCTAGAGAGAAAAAAAAAAAAAAAAAAAAAAGGAGGATTTTTTTTTAAACAGTGGGTGCTTGATGATACTTATAGCACAAGCCAAGTTTCAATATGCCTTACTATAGCTGCATTCAATTGAATTTTGACATGTCACTGTCAAAAGGCCTCGGGATTTGTCAGTCAGGCTATATAGAGCAGTAATTAATTTTGTTATAAGACTGTCATCATCTGAGACTTGCCTGAGCTGGGGCTGGCTCCCTGCCTTGTCCTCGGCTGCTCCGCACAGGCTCTTTGCAGGAACGATGATAGCGTGCAGCTTCGTCAGCACAAAACCTGCAGCTCACTCTGGAGAGCGTTACCGTGTTTTTTGTGTTGGGTAGCTGAAGTGGAGCCAGCAACAGGAGTTTCAAACGCAATCTGGGTTGCTTTCTCCCACTTTTGTGGGATTTAACAGGGCTGCAATGGAAACAGAAAATGGTCAATGCCTCCTGTTTTAAAAACATGTCATTTAGTTCTTGCACAGCAGATCTGGCCAAAACAGTCCTAACTAGAACTGTGCAAGCTATTTAAAAGACAGTCCAGACACAGTGTCAAGTTATCTAGTTCCAGGTGCTATTTCAGTGTGAACCTTTCAGTGTGTTCTTCAACAAACTGGCCAGGAGTGTGAAAACTCATGGCCTATTTCAGGCAAACCCAGACTGATCTCTGACTCCTTATGAAAGCCACAGAAAATCAACATGCACTCTCTGCATTGCTGTTTTTCTTGTATGCTGCTCTTCCCTCCTGAACATTTGTATCACGTTAAACTCCAAACCCTTTCAATCATAGATTTTTTTTTTGTTGTTGTTATTATTATTTTTCAGCAGTAGTGTTTTGAACTTGGATCTCTTGGATCAAATGGATCCCCATAAAATGTCCTTGTTCTTCACTAACGGGAAAAGATTTTTAGTAGAAATGTATTTATCTGATATTTTCAAAAGGAGCTTCCCATGCTGTGGGGAGGAAAGGCGTAAAGATTAGTTTAGCTGCTTCATTAGAGGTATCTAACAGCCTTCCATTTCCCTTGCTTTTCCAGGTTGTTTGCATCTGAAAAGGGAAGCAGAAGCTGAATGTGCAGAAGCATGTATGTGTTTACGTAGTGGTAGATCTTAACTTCCAGTGGTCACTTTTGGTTAACAGATGTAATAACCATTTATTTACCACTCTGAAAAAATGAGGGCAAGACTCATTTACCTATTTTATTTTTCTTATTTTGGCACTTACCTTTGGTGCACATGTAAATGTCTTTCTTTTATTAATTGTCATTGATTGCTCTTACTTGTTTCTGTCAAATTGCTCTCTTGGTCACAAATCAGTCCCCATAGGACACGTCACATTCAAAGGTCACAGATCATGGACAGTAGAGTTAGAACTTTTGGCATTCAATTTACATAGCAAGTATTTACAAACAATGTGCACCTTCTAAGAAAATCATAGTTAGCTCATAAAGGAACGCACAAAATATTTTGGAATTCACTGCAGACAGCTGCGATGTTTGTCGGCCCAAAGCTGGGTGATGCTCCTATATCAGCACCCGCACATCTGAGAGGACGTTGAACGTTTTTACCCTGCTCAATTCACTCTGTCGGTGGAAGGCAGAGTGGCTGCCAGGTTGTCCTTTGCTAATGCCCTGCTGGCTGGTTCAGCCCTTCTGGAGTGTCTGGGATACAGTGGTGGGGAATGAGTGTCATCTTGCCTTAGTGCTCCTGCAATGACCGATGTGATTCCTGGCTCGCAGACAGTGAGGGCTGTCCACAGCCTTTGCCCATTTGCTTTATTGGTTATTGAAATCTGTAGTTCATGCGCTGTCCTTGGTTCTTCCTCTGGTTCTATATCTGGTTGTTCCTGTGTTGCTCTGTCTACACAGTCTGTTTGGTTCCTTCCTCACTCTGCTTGGCCTTTGTTCATTGCTTTGTGCTGCATTTTTGAGAACAGGCCTGCAGGTTTTCAGTACTTCATGATGCCTGAAATATTTCCCATCTAGTTGTTTAACTTTTCTAGCATGACTGAAAAGGAGGCATGTATTTTAAATACAAATAATCGAGTTCTTCTTGGGTAACCAGCTGATATTTCTGAACTAGGGCTTTAGCTCTGGAGCAGAAAAATGGCAGAAACAGAAGCAGGGAAACCCAGGATCACCCAGAAATCAAGAACTGAATAGAAATCCTTTCACATCCAGGCGGAGGAAGAGAAGAAATATTTCGCTGTGTTCTAGGCAGTTAAAATGATTGCAAGTTTTACTTTAGCCCCCAGCGTGGCAAGGTGAAAGTATCCTGTTTTAGAAAAGTTGCGCTATTTAAGTAAGGGTAGCCATGGTATCTCCAAAAGGAGAGTGGAAGCAGAAGGGTCTGTGCTGACTTGCAAACTTTAATAAGATTGGTAATATGCAGCAGGAGCAGACTAATTGGGCCTTGCATTCAGCAGCTTGCAATTGTGCTTTGATCCAAGACTCTGCTGGAGGCAGTTCAGTTGAAATAGCTGCTGAAAATAGAGATATCTCCCAAACTACTTGTTTAAAATCTGCCTCCAGTAAAATTAACTTTCTGCAGCTGCTATCATCTCTTCAACCTTGAGCTGCATCGTGTCCTCCTTGCCTTTCTGTGCTCCGTTCCCTGGACTCATTTCACTTGCTGAGATTCAGACCACACAAGTCCCTGGAAGGTGGAGCGGTGCCCGACAGCTCTGGCACGCAGCCCCAGCCTGTACCACGTGCCCTGCTGCATCTCCATAACCAGAAGGCAAGTTGTCCCCCATGCTTCATCTGTACATGTTCTGTGTTGTCAGTGACTGATATCTTTAAGTTGTTCCTGGTTGAAACTTATATTACTTGGCTTCAGCTCCTGTATTGTCACTGCATCTCTCATGACTATGAGCTGCTATGAACAGTTTGACTTGGCCAGTTCTGCACTCGCCTTGCTAACAAAGCCAATGGTCTTGCGGAGTCAACTTTTCAAGGAGAGTAGGAGCAAAACTGTAAGACCATAAATGTATTCAGAAATACATGTGCAGTCATCCAGATTTCATGTTTTTTTAAGTGTTCTGGAGTACAGTTTTATTCTCTGGGAACTCTTCAGTTCCCAGAGTCTACTGTTGGATGCCAGTTGCCTTTAAACCATCAAGGAATCAGAAGGCTGGATCTGATCATGATGGCTAATAAGATTTACGGTGATTGAGATTCAGGGTTGTAACAGAACCTAACTATTCCCTCCTGCAATTTGAGATGTTGCAATATGGCTCATAGGCAGCTGTTTTTCCACAAATTGCAAGTTAGAACATAACCATTTATGGCAATGATCAAAATGAGACACTGTCTTCTGTAGGTTTTCAAACTTACATGTTCAGTAGGTTGTGCTTATTCAAATAAGAGTTACTTGAATTCAGTAAGTTCTTTAGGTTCAATTCAGAGCTTCCATTCACTAGTGGTTTGGATTAGTTTTTCGTCATGGTTGTTTCTTGGCGAATCAAAACAAGTAGGGATATTCCTGCATTCCACTATTGAGGTCCTCTTTTTGGTTAAAAATGAAATAGTTAACAGTGCTGGTATGAAGAAGTGAGGAGTGTTGAAAAATCCAGTGGAACTGGATCCAAAAATACAGTCAATTTCAGTACAAAATCCTTTGTACTGAAAAAATGCATTGATGCCCTTCCAAAAATCCTCTATGTGTGGAGAGTAAGGTGGGGAATTTACAAATGTACTTTTAGGGCAGTCAGTTCTATAAGGTTTTAGCCTTAAAGTAGGGCTGCCTTAGAGTAGTGAGTTTGCTTATTCTTCACATTAAATTGTACTGCAAGTTGTGCAATGGTGGTGAAGAAAAATTCTGACAGGAAGTTTTTCCTTAGGACACAGCAATTCATTGAATCACAGTATGAGTTGGGACAGGGTTGAGCGGTTAAGAGGTGGCTTTGTGTGCTCCTCTCCTCTCAAGGAAGAAGCCCTGGAGATCCTCGTGTCAGGCTGTGCGGGAGCAGGCACCGAGGCCAGCAAACATTTCCAATCTTCATTCATCCTCTTCCCTTGCGCGGAAATTGTGCTCCCTGTTCGCAATATTGCTGAGCTGTCGGTAATGATAAATGATGTGCCTTTCTTTAAATTTCCTTTCTGCTCAGTGCTAGATATTGGCCAGTTTGGATGTGTGCTGCGTGTGTGTGGATAAATTACTTGGGCAAATGGCATGGAATTTTTGCACGTGGCAACGGATGTACTGTGCATGGTAGAGGTTGTTGTTGTTGTCCTAATTGCATAACTTGATTTCACCTGAGGCAATTATGATTTCGTAAGCAATGATTGCCCTGCTACGGTTTGCATGTGAATTAGGACCCCCCTGAGAGAAATGTAACGTTGTTACAGACCAGAAGAGACCTCAAACGTTTCTCAACTGCACGTCAGCCTTGCGGAGCACTGATTGATCTTCCCGTGTCAGTGAGTTGTGTTTGTGGCTCCAGACAACAGCATTGGGCCTTTGTTCCTTAATGGGCATTATTTTAGAAGAGCTATGAAAATAAAGCTTCACATGGACGAACAAGCTGCTTTTAGTTTTTCAATGCTCTTTTCCCTTTAAATTTAAATGGCTGCTAGCAAAAGGTGCTATGTTTATGGGGAGGAATGCAAAGGAGCAGATCCCTAGAGGCAGGTGATGTATTTGTGAGCGTGTATTCAGCCTGTGTGCACTGTGCTTTCTGGAAGAATTTCCATGGGCAAATTTTTACGTTACAAATGTCTTACATTTCAGGAGGTGGGTTTTATGAACTTTAATATATGAGATTTTTTGTGATCAAAAAAATGCATGGTGGTGTTGGAGTTTTTCTAAGCAATAGTCAGAGTTTGTCTATGATAAGATTTGCTTATAGCCTATTTCCACGCAGCTGATGGCTCCAGGAATCCTTTTGGATAAAGCTTCGGCTCTTTTAAGGAGAACTATTTGAGTTTGACGCTAGTCACCTTAACATTTTTTTTTTAAATAGCTTGAATGCCTCATAAGCAGATGTTATACTACAAATTAGGAGTGCCTGGGACTTGCAAAAAACACTGCACTTTGCTTTAAATCCTGAAAGAACAAGGGAGGCAGGTTCCTCGTGAAAGCAGAGGAGGGAATAATGCTGGGGCTATGTCTTCTGTCCATGGTGAGCATTTGGGTCTTACTGGTGGGCTGCAGTAGCTGTAATGTCCTGCTGGGCCTAGGGGAGGGACGCAGAGCTCACAGGGCTGCCCTGCAGGAGGGCTGAGTATCTCCCTGCCACGAGAAGAAAAATTTGGTCTGTGTATTTGAACGAGAAGCAGTTTTCTGATTTATTATTATTATTATTATTATTATTATTCCATTTCTCTCGGAAATAGTCTCTTCAAATACCATGCAAACATACTTTGGTTTTTTAACGTACCATTGGATAGCATGTACCCCTAGCTCCCTCTCCCAGAATCCCAGAGGTGAGGCAGCATGGCTTTGGGCTGAAAGAGTAAATCTTGACTATAAACCTTTTCCAACCCTCCTACCCCTAGTACCACTACTGTAAATAAGGGATGGGTCTAAAACAAACAAAAAGAGTAGGTGGTGCATAATATTAAAAACAGTAGGTTGTTGAGCAAAGCTATTTAGAAAGATTGTGAGTGCCACATAATAAAGGTACTATCAGCAAATACCAGACTAGCATCTCAGCTAGCTTTACTGGGCTGTGAGTTATTGCTGTGGTCAATAGATCTCTTTTCTGTAGCATTCTGCTTATGTAGGTGATAAATCTTACAGTCTTATGGGAATAGGGTCAGGCTTCTGCTACTCTGCGCCATTATTTTTCTCCTACATCATTTAGAAAACTGCTAGACTGGACCATTTTTGGTGCAGTGACTTTTTGTTCAGCTACATACTAAATTTTATTGTGCATATTAAATTTTAGCTCAGGCCATGTTTTAAAGTCCGTGTTGAAAGAAAATGAAAGTGAAATAAAATCTTAAGTGAAAGAGCAGATAAGCATGAAAAGTGGAAAGCAAATGCTGCATTTTGTGAAAATTTTAGATGCTGAATACAAAGAGGAAAAATAAGCTTTGGTTTTGAGGGCCATAAGGTTTTTGACTATTTTCCAAATCTGAACAAGGAATAAGCCAGTAGTCCTGGCATTCATTTGGAGAATTTCTCCAGCAATTCCTATAAGCTCTAGGAATATTTTAACCACGGGGTGGCTT
Source organism: Tinamus guttatus (assembly GCF_059628265.1). NCBI lineage: Eukaryota > Metazoa > Chordata > Aves > Tinamiformes > Tinamidae > Tinamus > Tinamus guttatus. Next base: position 1,986,076 of record NW_028288706.1, on the reverse strand, counting down.
GAAAAATTTGTGTTTTCGAAAGAGTTTTCCATGATATTGATGGCACCTCGATGCAGGCACCATCTGGGCACAGCAGCTCCTGCTCTGGCGCTGATCCCGCGTGTGCCAGGAGCAGTGGGAAGCGCTACTGCCCTGTGCCAGGCAGTGGGAGGAGCGGAGCGAGGAGGAGCGCGGCTTCCCCTGGGTGAGGAAGGTCTAAAAGACCATAGGGGGCATAAGGACAACATTCAAGCTCATGGCAAACTGCTGCAATGGAAAGAATAATCATCTGTTTTCTTCCGGAATGACAGATGAGAAATACATTTTTGCCAGAAAGCTTCAGCCTATGCATTAGGGAAGACCACTTGATGTTAAGGATAGTGAAGCCCTGGATCAGGTTGCCAGGTCAGGAACTCTGTTTGCTAGAGACTTTTAAGATAAAAGTGAGAAAGTTCTGCAGCCATAATAACAGATTTTTTTAAAATTAATTTCCAGTGCAAGTCCACCTTCTTGGTTAGAGACAGTTAGGGACAGCATAGTTCTTACTCCACCAGCAGTTAGTGTCACTGCAGAAAGGAAGATCATGCACGCAGGTCATTTTTCATACAACACATCTGGAAGTACTTAGGATGCCTGATGCTTAGCAGTTACATATCACACCTTCATTTGTTATATCTAAAGATCAGAATATGGCGCATATGGGACCCTACTCGGGACATTTATGTGCGAGGATCCTTTTAGATGGTTACAATTCCTTAAGGTTTTTTTTTTTTTTTTCTTTCTTTCTTGCGCTTAGATTTAAAAGGCACCAAATGGACATCGTTATCCTTTCATAGCATCTTCCTGGAAAACGTACAACAGTCTCTTATGTTTTGGATTTAATCTGAACATGCTTAAAAAAAAAAAAAAAAAAAAAAAGGAAAAAAGAAAAAAAAAAAAAAGAAATGTTCCCCAACTGTAGCTGTGCAGGGACTGCATAATAGCCAGCTTCTGTCCACTAATCTGAAATAAAAGACTTAACCATGAAAGGAGCTACCCAACCAGAAAATGAAGGACTACATGAAGCTGCTCCAACCTAGTTTCCATTTATTTTTAAATTGAATAAGTGGCATACAAAGAAGAAAATTCTCTCAATACAAAGAAATTGCCTTCTATTTTATGGTCTAAAATGAGAAGAGTTCAAGCAATGATCTGGTCAGCATGATTGAAAGGTACAGTAGTTCTGATAGTATTATAGGGCAGTAGGAACTGCTATGAGTGATGAAGTAGCCTTCACTAGCTATGCAAAGCCACCGCAGCTTAAGTATTGTTTAAATCTTTGTCAACGTTGTGGTCCCTACTATATGGGATATGCTGCTAGTTTAAGGCTATTTTCTATAGGAACATTTGCCATATGCTGTTTTAACCACAGATAGCCAAAAATAAAAATACTATTGATTGTATTACCACTGCCTATGTTTGCTTCATCCCATGGGTGCTTTTAGCCACATGTTAAAAGATATTCAGCTTTCCAGCAGTGACAGTAATCCATGGTCCTTACAGAATTCCAGTTTCAGAAATGCATTCTGCACATCTTGTTTTTCCTAGGAGCTTTCAATGGCTATGAGTTTTCTTTCCCATACTATTAACATAATTTTATCATAGAATGCTCAAGGTTGGAAGGGCCCTCTAGAGATCATCTAGTCCAACCCTCTGCACACGCAGGGTCAATTAGAGCACGTGGCACAGGACTGTGTCCAAGCGGGTTTTGAAGATCTCCAGAGAAGGAGACTGCACAACCTCTCTGGGCAGCTTGTTCCAGTGCTCTGGCACCCTCACTGTTAAAAAATTTTTCCTTAAGTTCTTGTGGAACTTTCGGTGCTTCAATTTCTGGCTGTTTCCTCTAGTTCTGTCAGTGGCCACCAGTGAAAAGAGACCAGCACCATCCTCCTCACTGCCTCCCTTGAGGTACTTCTAGACACTGCTCAGGTCCCCTCTCAGCCTTCTCTTCTCCAGGCTGAACAGGTCCAGCTCCCTCAGCCTCTTCTCACAGGGCAGATGTTCCAGGCCCCTGATCATCCTTGTGGCCCTGCGCTGGACTCTCTCCAGCAGCTCCACATCCCTCTTGTACTGTGGGGCCCAGAACTGGACACAATACTCCAGATGCGGCCTCACCAGGGCTGAGTAGAGGGGCAGGATCCCCTCCCTCGACCTGCTGGAGACGCTCTTCTTAACGCACCCCAGGATCCCATTGGCCTTCTTGGCCACGAGGGCACACTGCTGCCTCATGGTCAACTTGTCATCCACCATGATGCCCAGGTCCTTCTCTGCAGAGCTGCTCTCCACAAGGTCGGTCCCCAGCCTGTACTGGTGTCTGGGGTTATTCCTCCCCAGGTGCAGGACCTTGCACTTGGCCTTGTTGAATTGCATGAGGTTTCTCACCACCCAGTTGTCCAGTCTGTCCAGGTCACTCAGGATGGCAGCGCAGCCCTCTGGGGTTTCAGCTACTCTTGTGGTATCAGCTATTGATGTGTGCTTCTGAAGAGCTGCTATTCCCCATATTTCTCTCTGCATTTCGCCACATCCAAGTCCAATTCCTTGTCAACTTGTCATTTTTTCCACCATGTTTCAGCTGTCTTCTGTAGTATGCTTCACAGATATGTGATTTGTTACCTCTCTCAGCACCTTCTTTTCTGAAAGACCTCTGTTTGGAAGAGAGAAGAGCTATAACATCACTGTTGCACTGTCATAGTGGCCTATAGCAGGAAGGAGAAGCTGTTGTGGAAGGAAGGCTAAGTTTCTGAAACTTGCCAAGTGGAGAATGTGCTTAGCTTAATCAAATGTGCACTGAAGAGCTGGGATGTATTGGAACATGCTCAAGACAGTGAGTAGTTTGGATATTTTAGCTGTCAAACTCTTAACAAGTCACTAAAGTGACTGCTGGTTTCCTGGACATACAGCTTGTTCTGCACACTAAGCCTGCTGAATGTATGATTTTTCAGTCACACTGAAGTTAGAATTAACATCAAAAGTAGAAAGATTCTAACCAGAAATAAATCTGGAATGCTAACCGTTCTTAACCACTATTATCCATTCAAGCACGTCATTGATTTTGCTTGTAACTCTTTTGCTCGTGGTATCTTCTATAGGGCATGCCTTAATAAATCATAAGTTTTTAAGCTCCTGTATGAGTAACTGGGAAAGAGTATTTGGCCTGGTTTATGAAAAGTCAGACTAGGTGAGCTAATAGTCCATTCTGACCCTAACTGCTATGAATCTTGTCACAGAGTTTGTTATCCTTTTCCCAAATGCTGTGAGCTATGAGGGACCATGGAGTCAGAGAAGCAGAGATGGAGTGTCTTCTGTTTCTGTGTTCTGCCCCTGTGAAATCCACTGGTGCCCGGGAAGAATGAAGAAATCCTTTTGGCTCTAAGTTCCATGCAATATAATTGCTTCTCAGACATGGACTGAGATTTAGCCCCTCAGCATAATTGGGCATGAAGCATACGTCTTTCTCGTGGCCTCTTTATGACCTTAAGTCTGTATATGAACCATATGCACTTGCAAAGCTGTCAGAAACAGAACAACCTGCAGGTTGCCTTGTAGAGGGTGCTGGGAAGATTAAGCATATCACTAATCCCACTCCTAATGGACATGGCATGTAATTGGAGGAAGATTTCACTTTTAACTGCACCTTACCTTGACTGGCAGATAATGTCATCATTTTGACTGGCAGTCCCCAGTCAATCATGCATCATATTATAATTCAAATTTCCTTGATTCCCTGAAGGATATACTCTGCTCTGAGAGTCCCTCGCTAGAGGCTTCACATATTATTGTACTTTTCAGTGGTGAGTACTGTAATTTCCTTGACTTCTCTTAGCTTTGTGATAATGTTTGGAAGGGATTCTGGTTCTTGCTTCAAGGGGCAGGGCCAAAGTGAAGATACAAGAACAGCTCCTTAAAGTTGTTCAGTAGCATCGACAGTTGATTCTCCAGGTAGACCTTAGTTTATTGCATACTTAATTAACATTCCTTATGTTAGCTAGATAGGTTTTGTCTGTGTCACATGTTTTGTTAGTCTTGACTGAGTCCTTGGTATTACTAGGAGTAGGAATACTATCCTATAGCCTCTGCCAGTTGTTGGACACCACAGGGAGGAAGATTATCTGTAGTTACAGATGACATAGCAGTAATAACTCCTTGATCACATGATGAATTATGACGGTCATATTGAAGTCAATGGGGCGGTTCATTTTCCTGAGGACTGATCACTTTTCTATAGCACAGTGTGAATGTGGCTGTATGTGTGATGGAGAGCTTGCATGTATAGTGGTTCCATCTTGTTTCCATCCAAACAGTAAATTCAATACAAAAGCAATACCTGCTTTAAATATCTCTCCGCTATAGTTTCTGTTACATATCATTGAACAGTTACTTTTCCAGTGTCTACCTTCTACAAAAATTGAGTAGTTTTATTTACATTTCTTAATAAGTCAGGCATATTTAAAGCAGAAATGAGGAGAGGAAAAAAAAAAAAAAGAGTTTTTCAGAATGTCATGAAATCTTATCAAGAAAGTGAACTGAAAATAAAACTAATAATGCTGGCCCTTACCTTGCTTATAACCCTGAGACTTAAATTTACTTGACATAAAGAATTGGAGTGGAAAGATGCAGAAAAAGGTGCCTTTTTTTTTCTCTTCTCGGAAAACTATTCCCTCACTTGTTTTCTTCCTTTTTTTATTTTTTTTAATTTATTTATTTTTTTTAAGTAGCAGTGCATCTTTTTTTTTATCAGCTTTGATATAGTTGCATTTAACTGCTCACTCTGCCTTTGGAGAGAAAAGAATACCCGTAATTAAATTAGAGCACTCCTGTTTGTCTTGAGGCAATATTAATTTCTTCAAAGAATGACTGCCTCTAAATGATGGTCACACATTGTCAGGATACTTAATCTTTTTTTCCTACCACTATGAAAATACCCTAAGCTGCGTAATTTAGACCTAGAAACCGATGGCATACATTCTGCTGATATGAATCAAATTATACTGAGTTTTTAGTACAGTTTTACTTATTTTTTTTTTAATAATCAATTATAATCCACTGTCTCATATGCTGTTACTCCTTTTCTGTAAAGGCTCTCCTAACAGACCACTTGCCTTGCTTATCCTCAGTTAGGTATAGTTCTGCAGGTAGTGTACAAGCTGAAATGTAACATTAGAAAAGTACTCAAAATAGATATTATTCTCTCTATTCATGCAACAGAAATGCTTAAACATGGAACAAGCCTCTAACAGCATGGGTTAGCTAGTCATAAACTAAGAGAACTAGAAAATGCAGTGTACATTTAGGAAATCATCATATTATGTTCTTCATGATAGTAAGTACTCAACTGGTCTGATTCTCTGTTGGGGGAGGTTTGCATAAGCCTTTTTAAAGATTATTTTTCAGGAATGATCTGCTAAAAATGGTGCAAAGCAGCTTTTTCAATTCAAGGACACAAGTTTCTTGATATTGTGCTTAATTTTGATATTTAACAATACTTGGTTAAAAACGTGCAGTTAAAATATCTCTTCTGCAAGCCTATTTACGTGCCCATTAATTATAGATTGAAAATATATCTCAGATATCTCAGATATCTCAGATGGGAAGGTGTCTTCTCATAATGTAGCCTGTGGGCTACTGCGCTCATCTTTTTTTTTTTTTTTTTTTTTGGGGGGGGGGGCAAAAAAAGGCCAAAAATACTTCAAATTACTTTCATGTATGGGCACTCTATTCAGTCAGTAATTAGTGGCATCTTTTTGGCTTAGGATATGTTTATGGGAATATAACATGTGCTTTGTAGCTCTGGAAGTTGTCGAGTCATTGGTGAATCAAAAAGGTTATATATGAAACATGGAACAAGTTGCTGAGTGTACATAAAAATGCAGGGTGGCTTTGTTGTTCATTTAGCCTGTCCCTGTTCTTAGAGGTGCAGCGCTACTGCAAGAGCGAGGTAGTATCACAACGTAATTAAAGCTGATTCATCTAACGATTAGAGCAATTTACTTAAAGCATTTTGCATTCCTAGTCCTTTCCTTCATATACATACTTAATATTTCATCAAAGAGATGAAGAAAGGAGTGAAGAATAGAGTTAGCCCTTTATCTGCACTAAAAACTGTGTTTCAGACTGTTTTTGAAGTTTGCAGAGGATGTTTTGCAGTCAAATCTTAACCTTCCTATGAATGTTAGTCTCTGAAAATTGTGCATGTACATAGATACCCATGCAGTGATATAATATATGACATTTAAGAAAAGAAGCAAAGCAGTGAAACTTTGGGACATTCAAAATTACAGATGAAAGTCCCCGTTTTTACCTCTTATATTGTCCACTGCTAGTACTTTATTTCTGTACATGTAAACTATCAATTTGTGTAAGAGATCATAAACACACTATTGTCATTCTACTAAGCATTTTCTACATATCAAAAGAGAAAGCCAAATTGTTTCTAATCTAGCAGATTTTTTTCTATTGAGTTTTAATACAGTGAAGGACAGTGAAAGCCCAAGGTATATTACCGAACTACAAAGTCCCACATTCTAGGGAAACTGATCTGTGAAAATAAAAATTTCGGATAGTGGTCGTTTCCTCATGTAAAGCTTGGAACCAGACGTATAGTAATCTTGTTAGTTTGGTCAGTTCAGTGAATTTGACTTTCAATGTTGCTTTTCTTTTTCTTTTTTTTTTTTTTCTCCCCCCTTTCCATTCTTTTTCGGGAAGGTTCTAGCTCCTTATCACCTCAGCTTAGAGGATGAGGTCAGTTTGCATGAGGCGGGTGTGAGTAGATCTTGAGAAGTAGCACAGAGTGCATCATCTGTTATGTGTTGATTTTTCAAATTAATAAAATTGTAGATTACATCTTATTTTACCATCGACGTCTTACAAAGGGGTGGGGTATTGTAGTGCTTGTAACACCAACTATGGCATACTGTTTGTTTGAGGTTCTTCTGCTTATTTTATGAACTAAGCAAACACAGATAATTTGCATTTAGAAGATAATGGAACTGTGACCTGGAAATGTGACCGCAGCACAGCCTGACAGTTCAGTGCTTCCTTGCCAGTGCATGCTAGAACTATTCTTATTTCCTCTGTACTGGGCTGATTCCATTCACGATCCTTTAAAAAGGATATCAAGTACCTGGAGGAAAATGTGGAAGAAAATATGCTCTTCCCTTAAGATAGACAGCGTAAGAATAAAGAAGTTGAATTTTATACTGGGGGGAGGGAGGGGAATTGGGCTTCACCTTTAAGAAACAGTGTTAATATTGCGTTAGGCCCCAGATGCTCTTTATCATATAATTGTTATCATAAAAAGTCTTAATGTATAAGATCCTAATAGAGTCCCTCAGTGTCTCAAGAGCAACCTGGATTGGCCTTTGCATTTAAATTAGAGAATAATTAGATCCAGGAGGAGAAAAAAATGGCAAAGTGCATTCTGCCTGTCTCTTCTAAGGGAAACACACACACAGTCCCGTAACTATTAGTGGGCACTGTGAGAAGGTGGAATACATTGGACATTTTGGAATGAAAACTCTCCTAGTGGTATGACACTGTTGCATTGCAGCTCTTACGTGTTCAAAACCATTCTTAAACTGCAGAGCCAGAGTTAAATGCATGGAATGTTGTCTGTCTACAGCTAAATGAAGGCAAGGAGGTGCTTCACTATGAAACTCGATTGGAGACAGCATTTTTTAACTTGCAGTGGTTGTGTTTGCCCATTTTGTGACTACTTCCTGTCGTCCGTTACACCTGAAGTGTTAAATTGCTTGAAGCCAACAGAAAAGATCCACCAAGACCTCTGACATCCGTTTCTGGTTTGCCTTTCACAGGTTTCCTATGAAGTTGGAGACAAGCTTAAAGATTTATGTAACCTTAAAGAATGGGGAAATTACCATTTTTATCATTAGATTTTCTTTGCAAAAGAAATCTTACAAAATCTTTCTTTGCAAAAGAAATCTTACAAAATCTTACTGTACTTTTGTATTTCATGAAGCCAGAATTGAAAGGTCGTTACTGTTGTGGTTTGTAGATTTGTTTCTATTGTGCTGTTTTAGAAGTGCTGATACTTTTAGGTATTCACTGGCTTTCCTGAAGGTTGGGAAATAGTTGGGTGTAGTCATCTGAAGCTGAAATATTTCCTATTACTTGGCTGTAAGAGATTTATTTAGCCATCCTCACTGTACTGAGAAAATAGCTTGTGTATACGTCCTTAAAGAAAGTCGTCCATCGAGAATATACCTACCTTTGCGTGGCAGATAAATAGTTCCATCAGGATGAAGTTAAGGTTAACCTTGTATGACAGCATTTTTGTTATTCAAGGTACAATTTAACTGGAGCAAAATCCTGAAAAACCTTCCGAAGTTTGAAAAGTCTTGCTGCAGGAGCAAGGTTTTGCTCTGGAGTGGGTTGGATGCCCGAGGATGCCTGTTGCAGCATCCCGCTGCGTGGAGCTAGGCCAGGCCACAGGTCCCGCCAGCAACCTTAGGTACTCCCGATGCAGCTGTGGAGCCTCCTCCATCTATTTAATCCCATAATTTCCCAACGGAAGTTCTCATTAACAGGGAGTAATGCAACAAGTGGTGTTTCAGGGCTCAACAGCAGCGCTCATGTGGAGAACATTTCTATAGCGCCAGTGCAGGCAGCAAGGCCGCGCTTGGCAGTTTCCTCACAGGCTGCCTTTTGTTCCAAGTGAAAGATGACAACACAATAGCTGGTGGTAAGAGCAGTGATTGACTTCTAAGAGTCCAAGATGATGGTATAATTAGTTACTTGGTGGGAGGGAGATGGCCACAGTCTCCCTGTTTCCACACTTCTGTGGTCTTCTGAGGTGCTTCACCTGGGACTGCAGCCCACAGAGCTTTCCACCTGGATTCATAGATCACTTGCAAGGCTGATGTGTGAACTCAGGAAAAAAAACGTAGCTACTATAAGAAAAACTGAGTTTTCTTCCCAAGTAGGAAGAGTTGTCATGTTGGTGCTCTTGCAGAACCAGCACATGATGAGGGAGGTCGTAATTGACAGAGAGATGATTCATTTAAAAATGTCTCTTTTGCTAAGGAACTGCAGGTAATTTCACGAGAATAAATTAGATTTCATAAAGGACCTTTACTAATTTTTTTTTTTCCAAACTTCCTGTAGGAGGAGGACAAGGAGGGGGCAAATAGTCTATTGAGATTTTTTTATATATATATACATATAGAAGCTGTGAATGAAACCCATAAAGCTCTAATTGTTAGGAAGCCACTGTGCTCTAAATGTTTCATGTATAATAGGATCGTTTCTATGCAGCATCAATAGAAGGTTCTGCCATTTTCTGGAAAAGAGAGTTGTGTGCATAGCATGTGCTTTGCGTATCTTGGACTGCAAAATCATTTTGCAAGGAAAGATCACCATGAAAGGAGATTGTAATAGAAGCAGACTCCTATCAGATTTACCATCAGTTGCAACAGAACAGATCTCTATAATACAAAAAACAGGAGCACATCCTTAATTTTTTAAATGGCTAAGTAGAGAAAAATTGTCAGATTATTATCATTACAAATATGCGTAGCTTTGGATGCTCAAGACAGAATGAAATTTTGTTTTTCACCTTTTGTGTGCTATTTCAAGACAGACTTCAGGGTTGTAAAACTTCAAACTATACAATAAATCACTTAAAGGGTAATAGACACCTGGGATTGATGTAATGTCTTTTAGCAAGTGTTACCAACTAGAAGTGACGTTCCACCCAGGCTGTAATATCTAATCAAAATCTCTCTGTTAATGCACATTTTTTTACTTCATTAGGGTTGTCACTGAACTTAAGGTGGGTTCTTTCTATCTTTGGAAATGTTTGAAACTTAACTGGACCAAAGCTGAGTAACATGCTCCAATACTGCAGTTAGCCCTGCTTTGAGCGGGAGTTTGGATCACAGGAGTTCCTCAGGGTCCTCTGCAATCTGAACAGTATCCTGGTGATTTGAGTGATTTCTGTAGTCCTCTTACATCATAGTGACATCGTCTGAATTCAAACTTGAGAGAAATGGGCATTGACTGGAAGGTTACGGAAATAAAATTGCACACAATTCTGTGACACACGGTAACTCATAGAGTGGCTCAGAGGCAGCCAAATTGCCAAGTAATGTGTTAACATAAGCACTGGCAGCTCTTGTTTAAGGTATCTGTCAGATGCTGCTCCACACTGCAGGGTATAGACCGGCTCCAAGAGCTGCCATGTCCTTTGCTGTGCTCTGGAAAAAAAACAGGAGTAGAAAGGAAAGATGGAAGTTGTGGAGCTGCTAAGGACCAGCTGGAGAGGGATGTGTCTGTCGTATGCACAGGGCAGCTCATCACTGGTGGTAGCTGTTCGGTGTGCACGGTGACAAGGAAAAGTCACCATTGGGTGTGCATCAGTTGGAGATCATGGGCGTCCTGGCTCCAAGGCACAGCTTTACCTTCAGCTTGGGAAATACGAATTAGCACTCAGCTTGCATAGAGTTTAAAGGGACTGAAGCTGCAAAAAAAGTTAGAATTTCTATGTGCAATATGTAGCAGAGCAGATAGCTAAGTAAGAACATCCACAGCTTTAAATAGCTGCACCTCTAGAGGTGGAAAATTAAAAGTGAAATCCTCTTCGAAGTAATAAATACACTGAAACCTGTATTAAACAACCTCTCAAGGGCCTACCAAGAGGAAAAATTAGTAAAAAATGGTCTCTTACGGGAGGGAGGTTGATCTGCTGCTGCATGCTATTAAATGCTACAGTTGCCTTCCCTGTTGCTGTAAGTTTAAAGTTGCAGTGATGCCTTGATTTGCTGATCAGATTTTGGATGATGTGTTGGCTGTGAACAACTGTATTGGGAATGTTTTTCAGACAGTGCTTCAAATAGACAGCTGTGTAGCACAAAAAATAGAAAAAGAAGGTTATTTGGTTGTTTTAAGTCTTTTAATAAATCCACATAGCTCTTGCCCAAATGATCCTTTTTGGTTAGCGTCCCAAATGATGGGTAGTACAGTCATATCTGTTTCTCACCATGTGGGATTCAGGGGCTTGGTTTCCTCTCTTGTCCTATGTGTCCCCAGTGCAAAGGTTAAACTTTTCCTTATTTTCCTGACTTTGTTCTTACTGTGTGTAAAGGAATTATTTTTTATCAGCCCAGGTTTATCAAGATGGAAAAAATATGTTGCTGTTGAGGGACAAGTGACTGTTTTCATTTCAAGATCTTACCATTCCTTCATGACTCTATTATAAATCATAGTGCTGCAGAAACAAACTCAAATTATGATTTCTTTAGCTGCTCTTGCAAAACTTAATTTTCTGCATAATAGTTAAGTTTTTGTGTAAAAGGTAGCACTTCTCCGCTGCCGGCTTGGAAGTCATTGATGTTCTGGCCATGGAAGAACCTCAGTGGGGTCTTCTGGAAGAGTGACTGCTTAGTATTGTTTGGTTTAGTTACACTAATCACCCAGAATAAGAGGCATTTACAGCGCTGTTAAATCTTGTAACAGAAATGGTATCGATGATCTTAAAAAGAGCTTCTGTTTCCAGCTTTTGTGCTTTCTGATTTCTCTGATAAGGACTGCCGAGTCCTCAGGATTTGGGCCGGAACACTTTATAACATTCAATCTTTCCTGTGGCCTCTGAGAGCTGGAGCTCCTTCTCCCCTGACAAATTACAGCTGTGTGTTTTTTATTGCCTCTGGGGACTAAATCTGTCAATTTTTCCTTTCTAAAAGAATTTGTAGAGAAACTAGATATTAGAAATGGGACTTTTTTGGAAGAAAAGTCTAAACTTAAGTAGCAAGAATAATTTTAGTTTTTTTCCCCCTGACCAATAAAGGTTTATTGTTTGCAAAATTGAATAGATTATCGGCCATTTTTTCATACAATATGTCTTCTAACACTATGCTGCGTAATTTCACTCCATTATTCTAAAATAGTATTTCTAAAAAAATACTGAACTCATGAGACTCTTCAAAAAAAATCAAGTAAATCCTGTTTTTTTAAAAAAAAATGTATTATTTCTCTTTTAAAATTGCATTAAAAAAAAAAAATGTTGGCAGGCTAGAGGTGCATGACGATGCTGCCCGAGTTGCTGGCAGCAGCGCGTGGTGATTTCTGGCTTTGACTGCAGGAAACTCGGGGAGAAGCTACAGCTGCTGGCAGGGATTGCTGCAGACCGAGGGCCGGGATCGTTCTGCTCCTGACAAACTATGCTGGAGTTGCAAAAATGGCTTCAGTGACTGATGCAGTTTGTAGCTGGCGTTGCTCTGGTGCAAAAGCAGCTGTAATTTCCGCAGAGAAGTTCCAGTGTCAAAGACAACACTGCATTGATTGCCTAGTTAATTGTGAAACAACAAAACCTGTTGCATTTTATTCCCAGGTCATTGACATGAAGAAGAAAAAAAAAAAATTTTGTGAAGAAAACACCTCTATCCCCTGTAATCCTCATCCTTTTCTCCCGAACATCATTTAAAGCTGAATGTAAAAATTTTAAGTTTGACTTGTAAGGTTGGTTGAGAAGTGTGTTTGAGACAAAATCATTTCAAAGTGTGAAGCAGAAATATTTCTGTCCATCAGGTCAAAGCAAACTGATGTTGAATTTTTCAAAATGTCTGCGTTTTTTTTTCTATATGCAACTTAAGGCAAGTTGGGCCAGCTTCAGTAAATCCTTGGATCCTGCAGGAACATGGCACGCTGCTGCAATATGGTTCCAGTGAAGCTGGCCTTGCAAGCTCGAGAGATTTGGAGCAGCCATTGGCTGGAGGTGGTTTCCAGGTAGAAACTGGAGCTGGTGTTGTCAGTGGGACCAGGGTTTCATGTCCAAGTAGCTGGCACCGTCATCCTTCCCTGACCACCAAGGAAAGGGTATCTTAACAGTAGCTTAGATGAGCCATGACTTCTTAGGCCAAAGTGGGGTGATTTCTTCGCCTGCCTGCTGGATGCAGAACAGTTTAATGCCTTTCATAACAGCCTAATGAGGAGCTGCTCTGTGCTGGTGGCCATGAGCTGTGCCAGGCACCAGGACTGAGGAGCACTTTACTCCAGCCCCATGGCCATGGGTGAAGCTATTTGCAGGTGCAAAACACAGGATTGGGAATATTTTCTTGGAGCCTGTTGCCTATAAACATGATTTTATTATAAATAACTTGGATGCAGCACAGGTCTCATTATTACTCTGAATAAGTCAGATCAAACATTAAATCATATTTATACAGTCTAAGTCCTTAAAATATTTACCTGGATTGTCAATTGCTTAAATATTCTGCAGCAGTTGTTTGTTTTTAATGTACTTCTCTGCCTGTTTGGCTATGTGGAACATCTGCTCCGGCATCCCCATTATTCAGGTGTTATTTTTCAGGGTGAACAGGAGCACCTAACTGACTTCAGCTAAAGCATCCAGTATTTCATATTCCCCCGTGAGTTCCTTTCCAAGAAAAGTAAGCGTTTCTCCCATCGCAAAGCAAAAGGCAAGGTGAGGAGTACTGCAAATGTGCAAGAAGGGCATTTTCATTTGTGATAGTGTGCCTGGGCTCCATGCATCCAAATTAAAAACAGCTTTCAAGGTGATAGTTTAGCAGTGTTCACAGTTGCCAATAAAAAAAAAAAAAACAGATCCACCATGCTAGAAAGCAGCCTGTGCAAGTCGAAAATGGATTAGCTCGAGTGACTTCCATTTTCTCCTTTCTGAATGGATGAACATGGAAAAGCAGTTATTTCCTGTGGTTACATATCATGCACAATTATGCCACTCATGTGATTTATATATTTTGCTCTAGGAAACCCTCCACAGTTTGCTGCAGGTTTTGTTTTTACTTGTTTGCTTTTTTCCTCCATAGTGCTCTGTGACAGAAACATTTTCTGTCTTTGAAAAGATTATGGGTTCTCAAGTCTTGAATTACTTCTGCCTGGAAAAGTGCTTGTTTGTGCTGTGCTGGAAATGAGATGGCAAATGTTTTGGTTATATTCCATAGCAGTCTTCTATCTGCCATGATGCAGTTGCAATTCCAACACATTTAGGAACCATCTGGAAGTTGAACGGCCCACAGGGATAAAATCAGTTGCAGGGCAGCATAGATCTGGTTGGAAAAATTCCCTCAAAGGGTTTTTTTCTTTCTTTCTTGACCGTATCTCCAAATCTGATCCTTTTCGTAAAAATTCTTAGTTTTCAGCCTCTTAAGCTAAGTGATGGTCCAAGAAAGCCTGACCTCCTCTCTCTGGCCCTCCTAGACTCCATTCCTAGTCTCAAAAGAAGTCAGATTTGTAGGACTTTGTTCTGAAGAGTGGTGAGAAATATAGTCAGATAGTGCTACCCATTCCTGCTCTTTGCAGTCATCTCCAAAATGAGATTTCTAGTAACAAGATAAAATGAAGTTCTTTCCACAGGCAGCTAACACACCTTTGTCATATTTCTCATCACAAAAGGAGAAAGTGCTCGGGAAGTTTTCTTTCTCGAGTACCCCAGTAACAAACTGTAGACCCTGAAAGATCTCACTTCATCTCTGAGTTCAGACTCAGCACTATTTTTAGGCCTTGTCCCTGAACCACAAAAGCAGCAAATGAACTTTCTGGCTTTTTTCCTTGCAGTCAGTGAATTGGTTTGGGACCAGTTAAATCTTTAATTCACAGACTGACCATCACATAAACCTGTCTAGCCAAAGCTGAAAAATCTTTTTCTACCTGAATTTTTAAAAACTAATTTTGAAAAGCAAATAACTTCATTATATGATAGATGTTTTGTTTGGTTTTACAAATCAATAACACTTTTATGTTTATATCTAGGTGGAAAAAAAAAAGAATTTGCTACAGATAAGTGACTTTTTTCTGTTTTCTTGAATGTGAATTTCTTCTCTTGAACAGCAGTTCTCTTGAAAATTTAAGAGCATTTTTTCTCTGACCAGGTGAGCTAGCTCATTTTTGGCAGTCCAAACTAGAATTGTAAAGGTACTTTTGAAAAGGTTTCTAGCATGTACCTGCATTTTTTAGGCAACTAAATATCTCTCAAAATGTGTCATCTCTAAAACATGTGCAGCCATATCTATACCATAAATGAATTTACTTGTTCTTTTCACAAATTTTAAAGAGGATTTAGTCAACCCATTGACTTAACCAACTCCAGCAGCCTTGGCCCTTTTAGCACAGCAGATGTCTGGAGTTTTCTGTTCATTTTGGCTTAGATCTTTCAGCTTGAAACCAACGTTTGACACATAGCACATTGCTCATTGCTAAAGCGTGTTGACCTGTAAGGACCAAAGAAGCATGCACGATGTTGATCATATAGATGACTAATAGTAAAGGGTAAGTGCTCTCTGATGCGTTTCATTATGGAAGCACAAACTGTGGGGATGCCCATCTCCTTCGTAGAGAAAAACTCTCCTTACTCTCCTTAGTAGAGAAAAACACGGTTCAGCAAAAATACATAATGTTTTTCATTGTGATTTCTGTTGTGTGTTAGTGGGGGAGGTTGGGGTGTTTTGGGTTTTTGTTTGTTTTTTTCCCCTTCCACAATCATTAGAATAAATACTCCTATTTCTTAGTTTCATAGATATTCTACTACTGACCTTGAAATTCATGGTATGAATTGTGGCTCTGGTGGCAATGCATTTCCACAGGGAGACAAGGTGATAACTCTTCTGCCTGGTTATCTTTTTTTTTTCCCCAAGAATAAATCTGGAAGGATGGGTGAGAGAAAATATCATTGGATCAGTGGTTTCGCAGGCAGAAGGGGTATCTGCTGCAGACAAGGGTGTGTGTTTGTTTTGCTTTATTCTGACGAATACCATCTTTCGTGTTAGTTGCAGACTGTGCAGGGCACGTGACATGAAATGCAAAGGGCGAAGAAGGAAGAAAATGCAGCAAATCTGGGGAAGTTGGGTTTTGAATTATAGTTTCTCATAAAAGCTGCAGTAAAGACCAAGACTGTGGTATAAAAACACAGGAAGAAACTGTCTCTTTCCTGAAGAGATTTTAATATTGGACCGCTGTAATTCTTTACAGGATTGGGTCCCTAAACTTAATGCATAAGGAAATGAAGTCATCAGGACTCCGGGACTGTGAATTGCCATCTTTATTGGCAGACTATTACACCTGTGAATACAGTTGTTCTGTTGAGATTGATATCTAGGGTAAAGAGTTAATGTTAATAGACCCTGTGGGTACCGTCAAGACTACAAACACCAGTGCCTGGACAAAGAGGTTAGAATCATATGTATGTCTGAAAAAAAAAAATCATCTCATGTTAATTCATTTGTATCTGTATATGGTATCAGAATTTGTCTTTTCAAGTTTGAATGCTTGAATTGACCGCTTTGTTGTTGTTTAATTTTGGCACTTCTGTTTCCTTTATCATTAGCCCTGTAACAAAATTCTGGGGTGGCAGGTTGCTTAATTTGGGGAAAAATCTGGTGGTGGAGGCAACTTTTCTGAGTGCAGTCTTTTTACTTGCAAAGGACAGGTACGAGATTACTCCCCCAAACCCTTTCATGCAACACTTCACTCAAAACTGCCTTTATCTTTTGGCCTTGTTGTTTTTTTCCTGGGAAAAGAGCTCTTCTGGCGCAGCTTTCTTCCTCCTCTATTACCATTCATCTGGTGCTGACCTTGCATTTCTTGGTCCTCTGCTATATCTAAAACAATAACCGCAAAAGTGCTACCTTGCATTGTTCTAACTTCTAAAATTCCTTTTATTTTGAATGATAAAAGGCTCCTCCGTTTAGCCCGAGGCCCACGTTTTCCATTAAATTTTACTTAGGCTGTAGCTGCTGCAGTCACTGATGTTGAGGTGGGATCCCGGCTGTGTCTTTAAGCTCCACAGTTATGGTGCCTCCCAATGCGAGAGGGAATTCAGTATGTGCAGGTGTATTTGGTGTTATCTGAAAACTATTAAATCTCTTAAGTTCCGTCGCTAATGTGTCTTGCCAAAGAAGGCCCCTTTCCCCATGCACAATGAGGGGTCGTTGCCTCCTTCACAGGCTTGGTGCTGGTGTGCAGAACCACCCGCACGATGCTCTGCAGCTTTCAGTCTCCAGCTGGATTTTGGGAAGAGACAAAGTACAGAAGCGAGATCAGAGCAGGCAAAGGAGAAGAGGGAGGGCAAAGTCGTAGAGGGAGGAAGTATAACAGATACCCTCTAATACATGTTATAAATTAAAATGGGTTGACAGTGCTGTAGATGGTTCAGCAATTAAATTTACTTTTTCATTATAGAGAAGGAAATTGTCACTCCTTTTAATTCTTATCTGGATGGTCGAGGTTGTCCAGCCTGTGCTCAGACTGCCTAACATGGTGCCAAAACTCGCTTCAGAGGCAGGAAAACAGGGAGTCCAAGTCTGGAGAAACTGCCCTGAATTCACACAGGGGCTGGAAAAATACCAAGGTCCCTACTGCTGTGCAGGTATTTCCGTACCAGCTCATCCTGGATAGAGGATGAGCATTAGGAAGTAGATAAAGAGAACTGCTGTTTATCGTGATTTTTTTTTTTTTAATCAAGAACAAAGTGTTTGATGATGGCTTTGAACACAGTGAGCCCCGCAAGCCATAAGAATGGTTGCTGCTTTTGCTGATACAATTTTTGACTCACTGATTTGTATACATGGTGTGGGAGTATGTGTTTGTGCTTGTAGAAATGATGAATAGTTCCCTGACTCAGCAAAGAAAACTTCACTTTTATCTTAACGTCGTACGACTGTGACAAACAGGGTCTTCTGCCACCCTCTAGACTGCTGCTGCATCTGCTCCATCCACGGTGTGACATGAGCTTCCTCAGTGACTTGTCTATGGGGGCAGTGCTGCAGGCACACCAGTTATTTACTGGTTTTGCTAATAGAACTGGTCTTGGGGTGGGATGCAGCAGTGCAGATCTGGCAAGTATCAGTGATAAAGCTAGGAATGGCCAAAGTGGTTTCGTAAGGAGTTTCTTGCTGTCGTAGTTGCGTATCCAGGTACGAGGCAAGTGACCTTGTGGGTGACATTGCTGTAATAGGTCAAAAAAGAATTTCAGGTTCCAGACAACTAAATGATTAGTCTCCTGTGAGTAAGGACTAGAAATAAACAGCATGGGTATGGGGTGTGTGAGGTCGTCTACAACACTTGAGCTGTTGCACGGGAGGGAGAGGCTCAGCGATACAGTCTGGGTTACTGACCCGGGAGAGGAAGCGTGGTCTGCGGATTAGAGCCATGCCTGGGAATATGGACATCTTTCATCCCAGGCTTTGGGCAGCATATCCTCTCAGTATGGCCCTGAGACACTCGCTTTTCCTTTTTATGCTTTTTTGACCTTTCTTAAACCTACCCCTGCTGTAGGTTCTCTCTAAGACAGACTATCCTGCCTGGGTGCAGAATGCTCAGAGAAAGGAATTCAAGTTATAAGCTGCAGGTTTTTGCATAGGGTTGTGTGAGTTACCCTTCTGAAAACTCAAAACTTTTCATTGGAAAGGTGTTTTTTCTCCTAAAACCCCAGATGTTGTTGTTAAAGACTTGGGAAGACTTTCTTCCTGAAGGAGGAGCGGCCAATTGACTTGTTAACTGCAAGGCACACTAAGATTGGATCTGATAGACTTATCTGTGTGTTTATATGTATGTATTTGTATATGTATATATCTATGCATATGTATGCGTGTAGATGGGTGTGAGTATATATACATACTTATCATGGCTTAAGTTCAGCCATTGTAGTCCCATTTATTAGTCCTGTAATTTTAATTAGATTCTGAGGAAAAGACATGATAACTTGAAACAAGCCTCAAATCCCACAGATCTTTCTTATATTCTAGGCAAGCTTCCTGCAGGTGCCAAGAAATGCTCGGTGCTAGATTTAAATGGTGAGATTAATTCTCATTTTTATCCAAATGGAACTGAGTGACACAAAGAACCTTGTTTGTACATGTGCTCCCCTTCTTTTGGGATGCTAGTGTAATGTCTTTTTTCTTTAATTTTTAAGTTTATTTTTATCGATTCTAATGTGTAAAGATAGAAGTAAATGTGATTCTTACTATGGTAACAGGGGTAAAAAGGCTTCTGGTGAAGTAATGAATGTAATGGCCATGAATCAGTGTTGTTGTTTATGCGTAGGTGTTTTGGCCAGTTTTATCCTTAACTTTCTTTTCCCAGCTTCCCTGTAAGTGTCCATCAAGTGGCAGCAACACTGCAAGGAGCAGTGCCCTGTGTTAGCCAGGCATTACAATCACAAGGATGTAGTAAATCAAATATTGTTTGATAGCAACTGTTTCCAGATGTCCTTATTAGTCCGATGTTATTTGATTTAGCAAATGTAGCCCTACTACTTTATTCATAGCCATGGAATCAGTTTTAAATCCCATAGGATAATAGAAATACCCTGTTGCTATTCCCTCTGCTCATTTGCCAATCATACCTAAAATTGTTTTTGCAAGCAGAGTTGACAAAATTAAGTTAAAATTAGTTGTCTTGCTGGATTATGATTGCATTTCAGTGAGAGGAAAAAAATCTCTTTGCTTTTGAATGAGTTGGGCGGTTGGATTTCTGTGCTTCACATACAAGGCATTGCAGTTATTACAGCAGCTTAGAATATAATTTTAACATTTCAACCAACTTTGATATGCTTAGCCTTAATGCAGCACACCTGGAAATATTAACACTAAAGGAAATGAACTCCAGTCCAGAAGGGTGTCTAGAAAAGCTTTGGATTTAGATAAGGGTTACATTTTTCCTGTCTCTATTCCAAAAAGTACCTGTTTTTAGAGATACTGTGAATGGAGGAGGATGATTGAGATTGGGTTAGTCATCAAAATCTATGACTTACATAAAGCTTGTCTTATTTTATGTATCTAGTTTGGAATGTTTATAAAATACCAGCTCCTTCCCCTGTTCTATCCTCAGTGTTTTAGGATTAAGTGATTTTATTTACACAGTAAATCTTTCCTTGGACCAAATTTGCTTTTGACTTGTTTAGAACTGAAGAAGTGCAAGCCATCATATGGTGCTTTTTGTTGTTTTTAATCATTCTTTGTTTTCTTTGATCCTCCATTAACATTTTCTAACATTTTTGTGTTTATGGTGCCTTGATTCTTTGAACTTCTGGACTTTCCAGCTTTTTCTTTATGTTCCAAGATGGCTCTTTATTCATGTCTTAACCACTCTAGTCTGAAGATATCTCCCATGAACAGCAAATGAGGTCCTAAATCTCCCAAATGCCTGAATGTTTGTTGCGCAATTAACTCTAACCTTATTCACACAAAAACACGTATTTATATATTTATTTATTTAAGGTAATATATTTTTAAAAAGGTCAGTAATGATTGAGCTAGAAATTAATGGAATTTTTATCCTTACTGAAATGCTTAAAGGGTTAAACTACTGCCAAGAGCATTAGGAGAAAAATAGATTCTCAGGGCTTATGTTATTTTATCCTTGTCTCGAGCTGCTCTTTCCTCCTGCTGTACAATTGTGATTTACTTGTCACTCTCTCATTCTGCTGTATGAAGGGACGTTTATTCATTCCTGATGGATGTGGACGTGGGCTTTTCTGAGGCAGGATGCATCTTGGCAATTCAGGATCTCAATTTCAGCATCTCCAATTAAGGAGAAAATTCATCAGTACTGCTCCTGATAGGTGCTATTTGACCACAGAGAGAGGTGTCCGTAACACCCGATTTTAATGGGTGCCACCCTTGGGCAGAGGTAGATGAAATTTGAAACTGGAAGAAACTGATCCCTGGTGCTATAGTTTCTCATCAAATGGAGAATATTTACTTTTTCTAACGAGGTAGTTCCATCTTTTCCCCAGGAGAGTAGATTAGGACAGCTTGTGCTGGATGTAGAAGGTGTAAAGAAGAGAAAGACGAAAAATGCCACCTATTTTTTCCTCAGAAAATTTGGGCAGCTGCTAAAATGCCTTCTCTCATCTTGCCATAGCTAGAACTGCTGAACCCATGAAAGACACGTCCATGCTTAAGCAGAGTAGTTCAAAAGTAGCGTGTAAATAGATAAGGTTTAATTCAACTAATGGAGGAAAAATAAATCAAGATAGTAAGTAGGCATGGCCAGTGCTGCTATTTTTTATATTTTTCTCTTTTTTTTTTCTCCATCTTTTTCTTTTTCAACGGACGCAATGGCAGTAAGAGGCCAAGCTGACAGATTTCCTTTCTTTGCTGGTGCAGCAGGAAGGTTCATGAAGTCGGTGGCCGAGCGTGGATCCCTTGCAGGCAAAGGCATTTCAATTTCAGAGTACAAGAGCTTGACGTCTTGAAACAGAAGATCATCAAACACTAATAAGTGCTGGCTCGCCGCAGTGGGGCAGTTGCAGGGAAACCTCTTTGCAAGGGGCAGCGCGTGGTTAATTGCACTCAGTTAATTATTCCGTTAATGGTACTAGGGTTTTGGGGAGGCGGAACTTGGGTATGAACAGACCATTGAAGGGCACTAGAAAAAGGGGAACACCCACCAAATTGCTCTCGAAGGTCCAAAGAAGAGGCTACACAGTCTGCTCATTCTCATTGCCAAAGCAGCTCTGAAAGAGGGCTTGCTTTTCCCCATAAGTAGACTCAGTAAGAAAGAGCAATAGACTGCAAGCCCCAGCTCATGGGAGCCAGCTGCAGTCTCCAAAGCATCTTCAGTCTGGCACACACGTACTGCTAAATGTATCACAATATACGTGGCCTGCATATATTTCATGATTAACCTTCAGAAAAGTGATACTCTGCAGAGTGAAAATCTGAATTTTCACCTAAGGATGATCTTTCAAGTTCTACCTGAGTTACTTAACAATTTTTCCCCCTTAAACTACACTTTGCTAAGTACATTTTTCATCAAAGAAACTATTTGTCACCAGAATTGCAAAACTTCCTCTGTGGTGACCTTCAAATCTTGTGTCACTGCTTTCCAAGACAGGCTCTTTCAGCCTGTAGATTTAGGTTGTGCTTAGTCCCCAGATGTATTATGCTGCATTTGGCTCTATTAAAATGCATTTTGTAGGTTACAAGCAATTCAGATTTCCCTGTAATAGCAACTTGCCTTTGTTATTTGCTGCTCCACAAAGATTTGTGGCAACTTCAAACTTCACCAGTAAACAACTTATAACACAGTTTTGTTACTGCCAGCACCGTGGAAGGATGTGGAGCTGTGACCTGAGGCTGGAGAAAGGGACCATTGCACTCAAGGAGTCAGTGAACCAGTTGAGCGTGTTGCCATTACTTCATGTAGTATAGGAGTTTCTTAATCAAAAGTCATGCTAAAAGGCAAACTATATGGTATTAGCATGGCTATGTCCCTAGCTGGCACAAATCTTAATAAATCTTAAACAAGCAAATGTGGCAATAGATTTGTGGAGACACTGAATGGCTTCCTGGTCTCTGTGGATAGTGTCCCAGGTAAGCAAATTTGATGCTTTCTGTACCACCAACCTGGGAGGTAGGTGACCTACGGTCTTTGTGGTTGATTTAAAAACAAATATATCACTTTTTGCAGAGGATGGAAATACCTTGATAATCCTGCAATCTTTGAGAATTTCCCTAGTCTTTCAAAATTTTACTTTAAAAAAAAAAATGACTGTCACTGGTTTAGAAACATGTCTAACTACTCCTTTAAGTGCATCTTCCTTGGGTTCGTGGGTGTAGAAATTGCTTTAATTTTAGCAAATGGTCCCTACCAACCCATTCCAGACATTCACTAGCTTTATGTCCTGCCTGCAGCAACAGAAGACCTTGCTTTGGTCCGAATGTAGAGCAAAGATCTGTGGAGCATCCGTAGTATCCCTACCACGTGCTCCAGGTTCTGGGGGTGTCCGGCATCTCCGTTCAGACCGTGTCTAGAAATTATATCTTATTCTCTGCATTGAAATAGGATGCTGATATTTGGAGCGTTTATACCTTATCTAATTAGATACCTGCAGTTCTGAGTTTGAAGTTATTGTTATTGCAACTTGATAACCCTGAAAAAAACAAACAAACAAACAAAAAAACCCCACGATTTCCGTTGGTTTTGTCTGCAATATGCAAAGGGATTCCCTAGGCATGGGAAAGGGGGTTGTTTAACCAGAGAGGCTGCCAAAGTTGCCCGGCTGAGAGTGAGACTTGGGAAAAGCTCCAGCCCTCCGGGGGTGTCGTGGGCACACAGTAGATTTGATTGCGACTTTTAAATCATTTTCCCTAGTAGATCTGAGCTCTCTCTGTTTCAAGGGTTACCTTATCTCACGTTAATGTGCTTGCAAAACCTGGCCTTAGCTATTACAAGCCTGTAGTTATTTTTTCATGTGCTTGCTTTAAGACAAAAAAAAAAGAAAAGAAAAAGAAAAAAAAAGATACTTTCATCTCCAGCCTCTTTAAGGGGTTTAGGATCCTATCTCATTGTGTAATGTGTGTTGAGCTTTTGTGCATATAGTAATTACAAATCTGCAAGATGGAATTAAGGATACCTTTCTCTGTTTGACTTGGGAGAATTTAACAAGTTTTGTCCTCCCGATGGGGGTTTCCGAGCAGCCAGATTTGCTCCTCAACGGAAGAGAAGAGAGGAACGGCCCTTGGCTCATGGATCAGCTCCAGGGCTCACAGGAATCATAGGAGCAGGTACTGGGGGCATGAGTTTTGTGAAGGCTGATGGAGGGACAGCAGCAGAAAGGCTCATTTGAGCTTGAATTGAGACGAGATCTGCTCAATATGTATAAATACCTGAGGAGTGAATGTAGGGAGAATGGGGCCAAACTCTTCTCGGTGGTGGCTGCTGACAGGACAAGGGGTCATGGGTACAAGCTGAACCCCAGGCAGTTCCACCTCCATGTGAGGAAGAACTTCTTTCCTGTGAGGGTGCCAGAGCCCTGGCACAGGCTGCCCAGAGAGGCTGTGGAGGCTCCTTCTCTGGAGATCTTCAAACCCACCTGGATGCCGCCCTGTGCCCCTGCTCTGGGTGTCCCTGCTGGAGCAGGGGGTTGGACTGGGTGATCTCCAGAGGTTCCTGCCACCCTCAGCCGTTCTGTGACTCTGCGTGCTAGGCGAGCGCTGCTGCGTGCCGGGTGCTCCGCTCAGTGGTGGGGGTGGAAGCGGTGGCTTCCCTGGCCGCGTGGGCACGAGCGCCAGGGCGCGGAGGAACGCGTCCCCGCGCGCAGGAGGCTGCTGTGCTGCAGGCACGAACGGCCTGGGCAGCGCACCCTGCTCCTCCGCCGTTACTGCTCCCGAAATGGAGGGAGCTCGAGGACAGCCGGTGAGGCCAACGGGGGCTTGGATGCGTTTCCACTGCACTGCAAGTATGGAGAGAGAGAGATGGCACCCAAAAGGAAAGAGCATTTATATGCTGTATATCATTAGATTTTCCCAAAACATCACAAAGGGCAAATTACTTGAGAACTTTTATTGAGTGACTGAGTTGGTTTGGATTAAAAACCTTTCAGCTCTACTGTCACTCAGCTCCTGTGTTTGTGTGATTGCTTCAATTTGCATTTATGGGCCTAACATATTGAAGCATCAGCTCTCACATCCAGGAGCAGCAGTGTATAACTATGCACTAGGAATTTTTATTTATTTAAAGTACTAATTTAAATAAAAAAATACATAAAGACAGTGGATTAATGAGAAAATAACAAAGAGCAAATAGGTCACTTTTCTAGATCTGACTCTGCCACCAATGTCTATGGGGGGTATTGCATTCATTTCTTTTCTTTATCAATGGATTGTGTTTGCCTTTGAAGTACAGAAAAACAAGAAGCTCTGCATGATTGAGAGAACAGCAACACCCAGGGCCGCTATGGATTCATGGATTTGGTGCTCTTTGAGGCTTTTGCATTGCTCTGTTAGTTTTTTGTAGAAGACTGGGAAAATAGGTGGAAGAGCAGCCGCTTTTTGAAATCTATTCCAGTCAGCAAGGCCTTGTTGGGGCTATTTCCATGCAATGCATCATTGCCCTCTTCCATTTCCCTGCAGTTAGGGCTGCTCTCTCATGCAAGATTCATATAGTTATGATTCAGCTGGTATCTGAAACTGTGCAAGAGGAATCAACACTTTTATTTCAGCCAGGCCACACACACAAAAAATGGGGCAGACGCAGCTGGTCACGATATAGCCTGAACGTGCTGCGGATGCTGAGGATCCAAAAAAAAATGGATCTCCTTTTTTTTAACCTTTAACTCACTATAGATAATATAAATCTTGTTGTCTAAGGAAGCATGTGTTTTGAGGAATGCGGCTGGTTGCTGAGGAAAATCTTTTCTGGTCTCAATAGCACTTTTTGAAGGCCAAACAGACTGGAATTGGAATCTGTGGGAATTTCCTTTGCCTGCAGTACAGCTGGGCGCTGCTTGACTAGAATCTTTGCCGCTGATTTGTATCTGCATTTTGCAATGAGTTTGTATAGAAGGGTTGCCCCATGTAGGGCACGGATCTTAAAATACAAATTTATAAGCAGCCCTTCACGCATTCCTCTGTGCAGAGCTAGCTGCAGCGCAAGGGAGCCCTCCGGAACAGGGAGAGATGTTTTCTAGCCCTCGAGGTACCCCAAAGTCCTTTAAAGCACACTCTACATGAGCGTATTACAAAAGAAATGCCAAGTGTAGCATTTCTGAGCTGTTCCACTCCATCAAATTCATTATCCTCATCTTGGAGGACAAAAAGGAAAAGCAGTGATTTCTTCTGGCTTGCAGAAATCTTCGGAATTTGGGGTCCCTCCCCCAGCAGGGTGTTGCTTGCTGTCCCGTGCTTCCTTTGCGCTTTGGTCGGCGCGGATGAGATGGGAGCGGGATGCAGACGCGGTGCCCGTGTCGCGCGGTGCCGCTCGCCCGCAGGGCGCCCGCGTTGGGAGCAGCCGCCGTCCGCGTCCTCATGTGGGAAGCAGCAATTCCAGGGTGCCCTGTGAGCTGGGCAGCGCCTGGTGCTTTAGAGCATGGAATAACATCGACAACCCCTTGTGGGCTGGATTTGCCTTTAGGTTTGAAGGTGGCACCGGCTCGGAGGGATTTCCCACTGGCATCTCCCCCAGGCCGGCGTTTTCTTG
Source organism: Tinamus guttatus (assembly GCF_059628265.1). Lineage (NCBI taxonomy): Eukaryota > Metazoa > Chordata > Aves > Tinamiformes > Tinamidae > Tinamus > Tinamus guttatus. The sequence continues at coordinate 1,960,147 of NW_028288706.1, read as the reverse complement.
GCGCTGGACAGCTCTGGAAGTGGTGGGGAAGACAACAGTGTTAGGGGGGAATAAGGAATCTTTTCCTCTGTTTCACTGCTCCGCTTGGCGTCATATTACTTGGCCGCCCTTTCCAGAGCAGCGAAGTGTCGTTTCTGCCTCTGATTTTCCTCTGTGGGGCTTTATCACCTCCCTGCCTCCCTTCTTCTATGATTAAAGCCAAGTGATAAGTCTGCCCTTAAAAATCTTTTTAAGGGTGTTGAGATAGCGATGTTTGCATACAGCCGCAGGGTTATGATTATTCATTGGAATTAGTTTACAAGAAAATATTTAAAATACTGCCTATCGTAAAACTTTCTTTAGTTGAAACGAGAGAGTACTTTTCTACTGAAAAGTCAATTTGCGTTAGGGGGAAAACATTTCATGTGCACCAAGGGGAAATACTGAACCACTTGAGGGTTTCGGTGAGCCGCAAGCTCCGCACCGGCCTGCAGCGCCCGCTCCAGGCCGGACACACCGGCGTTGCTGTCCTGCCTCTCAGCACGGGATGTGCATTTCAGGATCAGTTATCCAGCATTTCTGTGGGACAGAAGGGAGAATCACCAGGCTGCTTTCTTCTTGAGGATAGAGGTTTTTTGATTAATTTCCCCTCTCTCTCTTCGGGATTAGCACTTTGCATTATATGTATTTCAAGGCAGGGGAAATTGCTTACTTGACAGCTGTGGATAAAACATGAAATTTTAGATAATGTTCTAAATTCACCGGGGACAAACCTGCTTCAAGGTAATTTATAAATTAAACCAAATTCAAATACTGTCTCCTGGCATGTATCTGTAATTAGAAAACTCAGTTGAAGAGGGAGGAGATGGCTGGTATACAAATTATTTTGCAGCTGAAAATAGGGATGCCTTGAGATTGGGTGATACCAGGCAAGCCGTATGTTGAACAAGGTGTCTGGATTTTGCATTTAAAAAGTTTAAATTAAAAAAAACTTTGTGGCTGGGAACACCACCGGCCACCTCGGCTTTGCAGCACTGTCCAGGCTGCAGCGGGAGAGGGAACCGCTTGCTCGAGCACATGGATCGGGCACACAAGCAAAGGAAACGTCCTCCACGGGAGCAGCGCGTCGCCAGCAGATTGCGCTTTTATTCAATTTCTTTGCAAGGGGCAATGTGTCAAAAGGCTTTTTCCCTGGATCTGCTAAAAGGGTATATGGAAGGACAACATATTTTCTTCACCTTTTACCTCAGAGCAGTAAACACGGTTGCTGGAGACCATTAAACCCTGGTTGTGTCAGCGCCGTTTCCAGGCCTGGCGCTCGCGGGTTAAGCAGCAGTGACGTTAATGGCAGGTGACACCCGTCAAGCCCCGCGCCAGGCCCAGGTACTGCAGCTACTGCTGCTGCTCTCCCCTAATTGCCTCGTTTCCCAGGGGTTAAGGCTGCCCTGCAACACTGCTGCTTGAGGAGAGGTGAAAAATGGGTGCAAAAAGAGGTGTTATATGTGAAAGGAGGAGAGGCTGCCACAGGGGAGGGCGGCTGGTCCTCACAGCTGCACAAGCAGAAGTCCTGCAGCTTCCGTAATTGGGAACCACAACTGCTCAGAGAGCCAAAAACGCAGTTGTCTTCTCACTACGTCTTGTTTTGCAGGGTTGTGGCAAGTGTGGCAGGTTTGAAAGAGATTGGTGAAGGCAACTATTAGGGTTTGTTGCTTTAAAAGGAAATATTAGCTGTTTTTCAAAAGTAGAAATGAGAAGATGAAACAGGATGTTAAAACGTGCAACAACGTGAAGGCAAAGCAATTGTTACCCAGATTGATTTTTTTCCTCCCTGAAGTAAAACTTTTCAAGGCTTCTAATTCAGAAAATGAATCCCAAAACCAGGTCTTGATATTGCAATAATTATAGGGGCAGGAGAGTAGGCTGTAGTATTATGGTGAAAAACAGCAGGATGAACTTACTGGTATATATGATTAGAAACAGGAAAAATGATGAAAAGGAGGAAGACAGCCAAGGAAATCATTCCTCATTGCCATAAGGGCTCCATGCAGAAGAACACATGCTTTAACCATAACTTCTGTTTAGATCTGTTAGTGACCTTATTAACTGTGTAAAACTTAACGTTCTGCTTGAAGATTGGAGACATTTCTGTATTGCTGCATAACTTGCACTGCTGAAGCTTTCCCCATCACTGTAATGAATCCTCAGTCAGCAGGCATTGCTGATGCTGTTGTACTCTGAAACATTCCTTCAAAATCATCTCAGTCTCCTGTTCCTAATTTTTTTAATTGCCTTACCAAAGCAGAAGCTACCTGGAAGCTTTGTTAATGGCTTTTTTGGATATGTTTACACAGGGTTTTTTTCTTCTTTTTGGCTCTGAATGCTGTGAAGCAGATATTTTATGTTGCATCGTGATGGATAGACCTCTCAATATTTTAGCAGAAATTACTCCAATAAACGAATTACTTTCTCCAATGTATGGTATCTGAACCGAGATTGCGGGTACATTTCTTACAGGCAAAATAGCTGTCAGACGAAAATAGCTGGGTTTGAACTTTTTCCTAATTTGCAACACAGCCCTCAGCTGTCACTGTGTCTTCTGCATCTTGCCTTAAGAAAGAGTCTTTATTTCATCATCTGCACGGTTGTGTCTTCAGAAAGTAGAGCTTTGCCTATTTGTGTTGAAGGCAGGGCCTGGAGGACAAATGCTTCTGCTTGATTTAATACACTGCAATCGATAGCGCTGTGAATTACTAACAGGCTCCCTTCATCCCTGGAAAATTTGGTGCAGGTAAATGGGAAAGCACCATCAACGCGTGGTTAAGTCCCTGTTAGTCCTGTATTATGCAGTAAGCAAGTATCTCATATTAATGAAGGTGAGTGCCTTTGCTCCTTATATTTGGTAATTAATATCAGACCTTCTGCCAGACACAGCCCCAGCGCAGAGGCTGCAAGAGGAGCCCTGTGGCTCCTTTCCAGACTTTGGCCGAGGATGTCCTGTCCAGGGTCTTTGACCCAGTGCAGTGAAGACCATGGGTTTTGCACTGAAGTAGGGGAGAGGAGAGGGAGACCTGAGGAATTGCCCTGGGATGCCAATGGCATCCAGCTGTGCATGGGCAAGCAAGGGGGTTGGTGTCCATGCTGGATCTCAATTCCCAGCCCCAGGTGGGAGCACTTGGCTTTGGCTTCCCAGCAGTGCAGGCAGCTCTGCAACAGGGCTATAAAATGCTTTTCTTTATGTGCCTTGGTTCCTTATCTTCTCTGGTATGAAGGTTTGGGGCTTAAAAGGAGAGGAAAAGAGATCAGAGACTTGAAAGTGAGCTCTAGCGAGGGAGGAAGTGATAACACCCCAAACCCTGCAGGATTGCTCTCTGTGATACAGCTGGGCTTTCCACTTCTATCCCTCCTTTGGATTAAGCAGCTCTGAGCGCGAGCAGAGCAGAAGCGTTTGCTGCCGCAGAAGGGCAGCGACACGTTTGTGCTGCACCGAGTGAAGCAGCAATTGAAGGGTGAGCGGACGCACACGAGCTAACCCTCTGCTTGTTGACTTGGGTTAAAGAGCAGGGAAGACACACCAGCAGCCTCCGCAGCTGCCCGAATGCTGCTCGCAATCACCTTGGGCAGCGTGTTAAAGCCCTTGCTGCACGGGTTGAGCTCTGTGCATGCCGAGCGCGCTGCCGCCTTCCCAAAGACGCTGCCGGCCGCGGGCCTGGGAGTGCAAAGAGACCCGAGGAGCAGCCGGGAGCTCCCGGGCAGGGCCCTAGGAGCAGCCACGTGCCGTCCCGTTGGGAAGGTGCCTCAGCCCTTCTTTCTCCTGAAGTCAAACCAAAACGGAGGTGATGCTGTTGATCCCACTGGCTGGGATGGTGCGGTGCCTTATGTCCACATCTCCTGCACTGAATTTCTCAGAAGCTGCTCTGTTGTCGGATAGGAACTTCTCGGGTACGCTTCTTCTGGGGAAAGTAGGAAATGTGATTTTTTTTTTTTTTGGTAGTTTACTGTTGAAAACTAAATGTAGAGGTGGACCAACATGTGAACTGGGGGTATAAGTTTTAGCTGAATTTCCATTAGTGACTGCTCCTGACTGTGCTCCAGTCCGTCCTGCTCCTGACTCTGCTCTGCTTGATCTATTTATTTGTCTAATTGCAAGGGCCTTGATTTAAGTGTCTTGAGGACATTTTCTCCAACAGTAGATGATGAGGCCTGTTGAACTTACAGATCATGTGTGACTGATCAACACCCTGACAGTTTCTGATACCTTTCAGTCATTTTTAATTTATCCAAGAGCAAGTTTCTTATGTCTTAAAAGACGCTACATTTTCTGGTTCCTTGGACAGGAAATTGCTGCAAACCAGTTTGTCAGTTTTCTTTCTAATACTTCCACAAAACTCGATTAAAACTAGTACCACTCAGCAGTAAGTGACTCTTGAGAAGCATATTAAACAAAAAAAATATGAGTAGACCCAACTTAAAATATAGGACTACATCAGTTTTAATATTCATTACACCACTGTCATAAAAGCGACAAGAATGGCATATAGTATGTAAAAGAAATTTGTTATAGTCACTTAAAAACTTGTTTTTCATTATTATTAACTGCTGGGAAATTGGATATGAAGTGCAAATATCTGACACGTTATGGGTTTTTGTGAGGTGCCACTTAATGCTCCAGGACCTAAGCCAGGTGCTTCCGCTGGCGAGTGCTTTGCTGCTGCTCGTGAAGTGCTCAGTGTCTTTAAGTGCTCGTTGGTGAGACATGCGTGGAGAGATTTTTAAACGCAAGCTTTTGTTTTCATACTGTCCAAGGAAAAAACTTTATGTTTTGTTTTTGCTGAGCAGTAGTGACCTTAAAATTGAGCAAACCTTCATTACAGCTCCTAGATTTGCTCAGTGAAACTGCAAGGGTTGAGAAGTGCTTGTAGAGCAGACCCTGCACTGCAACAGCCAGGACAAGAGCACATAAGGAAGACGTAAGAGATGAACTGCAGAGCAAACTGAGTTAGATGCAGTTACAGCGGTGTAATGAACTGGTGCCTTTAGTAATTAGCCAGGACTGAAGTGATCTAACGTGGATTATATTCTTTGACTCTCTCTAATAATCTACGTCACATTTCCCCTGGTTGACATTTGCCAAAGGCCTCAGGTTAAATGTATTTTTCTGGTGTTTCATAGCTCACTTCTGAATGCTAAAAACCTGAAAGTTAATGTTGAAAGACTCAGTTCAAATCGTCCATTCTGCAATTTTGTATGTTCTGCCTTTATTACAATTCCATCCTTTAAGTCAGACATATCAGACATCACAACTGTTCAGATATAAGACTTGTCTAGATTCAGGAATAAAATGTAGGACCCCTTTCCACGAGCAGCTCTGTGCAGGGCAGCCTGCCCAAGGGGAGCTCCACCAGCATCTCCAGGGCTTTCCCATGGCCAGGTCTCGTTGGCCACGTGAAGCCGAGGACAGGATGGTCCTGGCCATGCTGAGGATCTGCAGCAGCGTCTTGCTTTGGTGTCCCCTAAACCCCCTGCTTTTCCCCAGGCTGGTTCCTCTCTGCTTGCGCTGGCTCCTCGTTCATTAAGATTTTCATCTTTTTGTTTGTTTTTGAATCAGCAATTATTCCTTTCTCTCTACATGTCTGTGATGTTATTACAAACATCAAAGGTTCAAAAGAATAACACTTAAAGTCCTAACATAAAAATAGCATAAACGGATCAAGGTTAAAATACATATCTATGTTTTGAGTATTTGATGCTTCTTTGTGAATATTTGATGGTCTTTGAGCTTTTGATATTTTTATCAAGTTATACTTTCAAGTTTTCTTTCATGGCTTTGAGGCCTGTAGTCTTCTCGTAGCAGAGAGAACTGGTATTTTCATTAATGTCTCATTTTTTGAGAACAGGGGCTTCAGCAGCACTCGTGTCAGCTTGTTCATGTTTCTTGTTTACGGGATCCTGAGAGTGTTAAGAAAAGTAGCACAAGTAATAGTGGAAATTATGAATGCTTAGTTATATATGTTTACTGTTTTCTGTTTTGCTTTCAAGAAAACTTTGAAATTGTCATCTTGTATGTAAACCTCAGGCAGATGCATGTCAGGTGTTGGCATCAGGATTATGAAGCTGAAAAACAGACTTGAGCAGTCAACAAATTTTGTATTTTCGTTTTGCTCAAAATATGTGTATGTTGATAAAATTTACCAGTATTTATTTGCATAGTGCAAAAGCCATTAAATACTGCTGCTTATCTGGTCTTTAGCCTCGTAGCATTTATAGCAAAGATGCTGTTAGCTGAGTTGTGTTTATTTAATCTGGTGTTCAAAAGAAAATGTCAGCCAGACCAGCTATGAAAATTAAACTATTCCAATGCCTTTAGGACTTTTTTTTTCTTTCATTGGCTTCAAACTAAAATAAATATAGAGATTTCTCTATTCTTTTCTGAAATCTCTCTTCTGTCCCTGTTTCTCTTTCTGTGCCACTGTGAACTTCTGCACCTACTTTTCCTCACTGCTTTTCCCGTGTCTTTCATAGCTCTTGCATTCCATTTCTTCCTCTCTTTATATGTAAATCCCTCTAAGCACTTGCACTCGTAACGCCGTGGGCCCCGACTCCGCGGTGGCGTTTCGGGTCGCGGTGCCCCCAGCCTGGTGCTCTGCAGACGGAGGTTGTGTGGCCTCGCTGCCCTCTTGCTTTTTGGGTGCCCACAACCCATCTGCGCCTGCTCGGTGGGTCTTGCCAGAGCTTTCCAGTTTCTGACCCTCTCCTGGTACCACATGAAGTGCAAAACGTGACTGATGCCTCGGCTGGCCTGTCGTGTCGTAAAGGGTTATTCAAGTTTTGAATGAGTTGCCACTTCTTGAAAAAGACAGCGGAGCCCATCCATGGCTTGCTTTAATTGCTGTAAAGGTTGTTAAGAGTTTATTTTTTAATCCCAGCCTGTGCTATGTCAGAGAAGGTTTTATTCCATTCCCATCACAAGTGCTTGAACAGGCATCCTAGGGAGACGGGCGCCTCCTCCGCTCGAGCGCTGCTGTAAAGGTATGTGAATGATCAGCAGGGATTTTATTAGCCTCTTGCATAGGAGTAGATAATGTAAGAGAGGGAAACATGACCATGGTAATATTTTGTATAAAGAGAACCTGAAAGATGTACAAGAAAGAACTGAACTTTTATTAACCATGAATGAACGTTAACAATGAGTGAAAATTTATGGCAGCCTGTTCTCTTTTGCAGTTCAAGCAGCCTGAAATGTAAGTAATCACCGTGCAAAGGCTTCTCTAAAAGTTTTGCAAAGTGGGGCATGCCTACTAACCTGCACAGCAATCCAGTTCTCATAAAACCATCTTAAGGCATCGAGGGGGGATTTCGTCTGAAAACAAGCTCATGTTTTTTAATGAGAACAAGGTATTTTTTCTTCATGTTTGGAGCATGATTGATATTGGAACGATCACTTGTGATCATGATATACTGCTCTACTTACCAGCCTGCTGCTGACTCACATGACATTTGCATTGAATTCACACAGGGGTTAGCAATGGGGATAGCCACGGTCTCTGCTCAACAGCTTTAATTGAGCTTTCCTTCCCAGAGAAGGAAAAATAAAAAAAACTTCTTACTATTTGTAGAACAGTAGCTATTATGATACTATATTTCTTATGAAAACACGTTTGAATTACCTTTTTATTGCTTAAATTTTACAGCGTCCAAAGCAGAACTTAAGCCTTGTTTTGATGTAAAACTGCTTCCATTGTCATCTTTTATGTAGCAAATAGAATTGTTTGTATGAACAATTTTTTAAGATTTAAAATGAGCCAGAAGCCCTAAAATAAAGCTATTCATTAATGAAGACTTTGCAAAGGAGTAAGTAAATAAATGTCATATTTTAAAGGGCAAATTGACTGTGCTGGTCCATCAAATAGAGCTGTTGCCTTTGTCTTTTAATGCAAAAGCTACACTATGTTGTGTATAACTCTGTTTCATTTAAAGATCTGTAGCTCCTGCATTTCATCATAATGCCCTTGGACTTGATAAAAATGAGAACTTTGGTTACCCATAGTTGACAATATCTTGGGAAAAGCTGTAGGAATAAGGCAAAATTCAACAGGGTCATTCATCCAGAACTCCAGCCTAGCTCTAAACGAGCTGCTCCTTATCTCTGGGGGAGTTCAGATTACTTTCCTCCCTCTTCCTCCTTGTTTAGCTTTGTGTGCTTTCACCTGAGACTAAAATACAAGGACCTAAATTCTGAACAGATATATGTAGCTTCTTTTGAGAGGCGCTGTAGATCTGGAATAGCTGGAACATGTTTTGGGCATTTATCCAAGCCTAAGCAAATCTCTGCATAGTTTGGGGAACAGACACTGACCTGTTATTACACAAACCTCTTCGGAGCTGAAAAGGAAAAACAGCCAGCAAGTGTGATGGGCAGAGTAAAACAATTCTGTCTTTCCCAGCTGAATAAGAAATAAGTAGATTCAAGCTCTGGTCCTGCTCCTTTCCACTTCACCTGTGAAAGCAGTATTTTCAGGGCAGTGTATTTTAACTCAACTTTAAAAAGTAGTAGTTAAAAACACTGGATCACCCCAGACAATCCACGCGGCAGTGGGGCAGAGAATAGAGCTTAATTTGTTGTTCAAATCTGTTCACAATGTGATTTCTACAAATCAATCGATGGTTTGTAAATTTGCTTCGTTTTGTTGTATGCATAAGCAAGCCAATGTGTTCCTTTCTCCCTGTATACTGAGTTAGTATATGCCCTGCAATCCTGTATTCTTGCAGTGAACTAATGATTTTGTGTGTGCTCTCTTTTCATTATTTATTTAAAATCTTCTGTTCTCATTAATATTCATTTTTTTTAATGCATTACTGGTATTAACACAGCCAAAACAAGTTGCTCCAAATATCCAAGTAGAAGTTTATAGCAAATCCCTGACATCTCCCCCACCCTTCATGTAACTGATAGATGTCTTAAATTCACCTAGTCTATTGAAGGAACATTTTTTTCATCCTGATCCTGGCTTCCACTTTAATTGAGGAGACTTCTCTGGAATTTGTGTCACTCTATTGTGAATCACATGTGTGCGGATGCGAGTTGCAGACCCACATAGGTAAAACAGACGAGAAAGTTTTTTCTTTAACTCAAAAGTGTTTGCTGACATTGCTGAGGTGTGTGTCTGCACATGGGAATTGGTGCGTGTGCTTCCGGCTAGTCATTGCTTTGAATTCAGCTCCTTTCCCCTGTTTGTAACCTGAGCAAAGCGGGGAGACGACCCCTATCCTTCCCCATTTTACATACTTTTGCTTGAGCAAAACTTACTGCACCTCTAGCCCAAAGCTTTAGATGTGCCGTTATTTCTGAAGCTGTAGTCATGATGGTTTTACTTTAGAAGAGGGGAGAACTTGTTTCAGATTTATCACTCCCCTTGAAGTGGCTGTTGTATCCAGACACCCGGAATATGCAGGGAGGAGATGGCACACCAGTCAGCCTGCCACGATAGCTGAGAGCCTTGGAAACTGTGTAAAGGTCAAACACATTGTAGCTGTAAATGGAGGTGTTTAAAGCTGGAGAGAGATTTATGGAAGAGGACAGCATGAATTGGCACTGGAACCATTCTTGCCCCTTATTTCTCTAAATGACTCTTCATAGTGCTGAAATCAAGATACTCAAGCTGGAAAATTAATGGGAAGAAACAGCAAATAATTAGGAACAATGTAATCAGACAGGTAAGTGCTCTGCTCTGGCTGCTGGAGTATTCGATCCCGTAACAGCAGTGGATATGATGAATACTGAATGAAAATAGGAGATCGTCTTCCCCATATCCCCCTCCTAAATCTGAAGCACAGGTCACACGCGCTGCAGGTCTGTCCCTCACAAAACTATTAGAGTGGCATGGGGACATTTTCTCCCTCCAATCTGCTCAGTGAGCTCTGTGCCTCTGGGTTGAAGCCAGAGATTCCTTCTCTCCAATAAAACTGGTGGAAAAGGTGGCACTCCGCATAGCACCAGCATGAGTATGGATCCCTGGCAGCAATATCTGATGATATTTCTGATCAGATTCTTCATTTGATGATCAAGGCCGCTAGCGGAGCCCCGAGCATGGGCTGAAGGTCGCTGCCTTGGCCATGGGGTGTTGAGGAGGTGCCCGGCGGAGGCAGGAATTGCTCTCCTGCTTCGTGCTTTGGAGCAGGCCTGGGACTGCAGGGGACAGGAGGAGGAACCCCGTGTCGCGCCATGAAAGGGAGCCCATGGGAATGGTCCTTGTGTCCTGCCCCACCAAACAGCCTCACGTATATCTGGCTGTAGGATTCCTATGTGAGTAGGTGCAGGAAATGAGGGGGTAAAAGGTACTTTCTGAAATGGAGAAATCCAGGAGCGTGGACAGCATCAGCGAGCACTAGGGTGAGCTCAAGGACATTTCAGTGAGCCTGCTAAAGGCTAGCAGGGATTTGGACCTTCGTGTCTGGGCTAAACCTGACCTTCCTGAGCAAAAGGCATGCAAGTCCTGAGCCTGGACTGGTGGTGCTTAGCGAGTATTTTGGGTTTTGTGTTAGACAGCAGCCAGAAATGAAAGGTTTCATTTTGCCATTGAGCAAACTACAGAAAAAATGCTAGAGGATTTGAAATAACCTTCAGTGCCCTGGGCTGCTGTTGAGTGTGTTGAGGGATGGCTGTTCTCCAAGCACATTCTCTGCTGGAAAAGGGTGTTTCTCAGTCACGGAACTGCCAGATTTTCAGATGCTAATGCTGAAGATTTCAAAATACTATTTGTTGCCCAGCTGTTGCCATTGTCACTTCATGATCAACACATGACATCACATTAGAATAGTTTTTATCCATTATTTAGATTGTTTTCAATTGGGCTATTGCATGAAGACCATCTAAACCTACCAGAAATAATTCTGCCGCGCACCCAGAAGAATGTTTTGAGTAGTTGAAATCTTTTGTAAATCTGTAGATCACTGAATAATTTAATCTTCAGAACGCTTTTGGGAGAGGAGGAGGGACCTTCATACCAAGATCTAGCTCTAAATGATGAGCTTTCATGAGTGTTGTTTTGGCTTTTTTTTTTTTTTTTAAGTTATAAAGAAGTGACATGTGCTTAGAGAACAGCGCAAAGATTTATGGAGATTTTTCTGTGAAAGTGGTGTTATCTAAAATGCATGCGTGTTTGGTTTTCTTACATGATGTAGAGTTAAAACAGTTGTAGTCCATCACTGTTTAAGGTAATTCTAAGAGTCAGATGAGAGGGTTTTGTTGGTTTGTTTGTTTGTTTTGTAATTAGCAAATTAATACTTTTTTTCTTCATTCTCGATCTCCTCTACTGCCCTTTTGGAAAAATTCTGCAGTAACCTGAGAAGCTCTGGGAGGTTGCATAGATCTCAAGGCTTCGTAGTCTTGAGAGCGTGTTCCACACCATATTGAGTGCACTGTGACAGTGAGCAACAACGCAAAACATTTTCACGTATTTCTAACCTTTTTTGAATACCAAGCTGCTGCCTTGAGAAATGGTCTAAAGTTGTGTTGCTGTTTCCTGACTTAGAAACACTCCTGGTCCAATTGGATTAGTGGTGTAAATGGCAACCAGCTGAGAAATCTTTCAGCCTTTTGAGTGCTTTGAAAGGAAGCATTTCATGGCTCTTTGTATCCCACATGGCACATAAATTGCAGCAAAGTTTGTTGTGAGTTGTACGTCCAAACGAGCCTTGATCTAAATTGGCTAAAGAATATACGCTAGGATTCATTAATAGTATAGAGGAGTTCAGCAGGAAGGCATCTTCCCTGTGTATTTTGTAATGCAGTTGTCGCAGTGCAGTGTCTCACCCGAGTTTTATCAGACCTGTCAGGGACATGCACATTTCTACGTCCCAGTCATCCTGTTCTTTCAGCAGGGCGAAGCAGGCGCATACATGAATGCAGCCGAGGTTGAACTGAACTCGCAGCACATCCTGGATCCGCTCCTCATGTTAACATGAGTTCTTCAAATAACTTTATATTTTTGTGCTGATGATACTGTTTTCTCTATCGCCATAAATCATTGTCTCATGCTGATGACAATGTGTTTCTCTATCACCATTTATCATCTATAACGCACGAGAAGGAAATGTTAATGAAGGGTACTATATATTACACATCACTTGGTAGGTGGCCTAAAAAGGGCGATTAACTGCAAACTTTGTAAAATGCAGGCCAAAATTAAGTAAGCACCCAAAGGGTGCCAGACTGCGGGTCCGGTGCGATGCCTCCTGCAAGGAGCAGGAGGTGGGAGCAGCGACGGTGCCGAGGAGCAGGACGTGGCCCGGGGCGCAGCGGGGCCAATGGCCGCCCCGGCGGAGCAGGGCGATCCCCACGGAGCCGGGCGGGCGGCGAGGAGGAACTGCTCCCTGAAAAGGCAAGGCAAATCTTTATCCGTGTGTCACAGCGTGTGTTAGACATGGCTTCCTGTTTGGCACTGCTCTATTTCTCTTTGTGAAGCAGTGGCAGAAGTAGATGGTAATTGAAATTTAACTTTTTCGCCCCAAGGTCCCTGTGCTCTTTGGAAGTAGAGAATACCCTGTGATATTTCTCTTGTCTGATCAGAGAATAATCAACCCTCTTGCAAATCAAGGAAAGAGACTGGAGCTGAATGACAGTAAAGACTGACAAAACAAATGCCTCAAGCCACAGCTATTACTGAGAGTGTTTCAAACCGTAATTCAGATAAATCTTTGATTAGATAGTTTGTCTGTACTATAAACTTTAAAGACCATGTTACTTACCTGGTATCTTCAGAAATGGATCCTCTACCCTGTCTACTTGAAGTCTGTGTGTTTCCCAGAAGGCATAGATTTCCTTTTAGTTTTTAATTTTTACCACACTTTGATTATGGTAATATTATATGGGGTCAGTGCTCAGTCAAGTGTTAAATAAATTGCAAATTCTACAAAACACAGCCAGCAGAGTCATTACTAACTGTAATGCTGAAACTTCAAGCAAAATTACATCTGGCTACAATGCTTTTCAGATGCATAAATTATACAGCCTCTGATTATCTTAAAGAAAATTCTCCCATTAAGCTTATTTTATAGGCACAAAACAAGGGGAACTGCCAAAAGGAATCTGTGTATCCGAAAAGTCACAAGAAGAAAAATAATTGGCAACCCTTTTCCGCCTGCAGTTTTATAGAACGTGCTCACTCTCTCCTGATGTTCCATCAGCCTCCACCGCGGGCAGAGGGAAACGCAGAGAACGGCAGAGCCGGGGGGAACGGAGCCTGCCTGGCTTCCGAGCAGCAGGTGGGCCAAACATTGCAAATCTGACCCCGAACAGCCCGTATCTTTACGTGGGATCTGCACAGTCTGGCTGCAGGACAACCCAAGAGGCACGGGGGCTGCCCATGGCCTCTGGTCCCTGCCCCTTCAGCCTGGGTTCCTCCATCTCCCTCGGTATCTCCGTTATCACTGTTACATTCAGAGCTCTCCTAGAAGGATAATTGAGCTGGTTGCTTAAAACACATCACATTTACTGAGCTGCTTAAAAGTGTTTTAAACCATTCATATATTTGACAAGTAATTGCCAAAATAGGTTATATGTCACTGACCTTTATCAAAGTCTGGTTTCTCTAAGCCTTGTCTCACAGCTCTCTCCTGTAAAGACCTTCAGGGAAGATAATTGCTCCCTAAACTAATTGCCTTTTCTAGGCTTCTCTTCTGGACTCCTTCAACAAGGAGAGAAACCTGCAGAGAGTGGAGTGGGGCTCCCTGCTCTGGGAATGAGGGGAGCCAGGTTTCCTCTCTTCATCTCCTTGGCTAGTTCAAAGTAACAAGAATGATGATGCATAATTTCTGCAACTGCACTGTTTTTAATGCAAATCTTGCACTAGAAATCATCATCTTATGAACCACTACCTTATATTGCCTTAAATCCTAGTATGAGTAACAAGTCAGAGTTCAGCTACAGATAGTACAGGATCGCTAATGTTATCAAACCTAAATCCGTATTTTCTTTACTGATTCGTTGCACGTAGTCATTATTTCAGTCTAAATTAATCTTTGAAGGGTGCAAAGCAAGTATTAGTGTTGTTTTAATGAAGCTGCTCTTTTTAATATGACTGATGATGGATTTGGACTGATTTAGTCAGTGGCTAGCAAATTTTTATCCAAGCAATGAGTACTCTTGGGCTATAAAATGTGAACAAAAATATTAATGATAGTTGTTGGGCTCCTCACATAAGTGGTTTGTGCCAGTTAATGCAACATTCCCATGTTCTTGCACGAGGGGCTATTTCAGCCAGGCTAAGTTTTCTTTTTCACGCAGGTACTCCTGGAGCGAGGAGGTTTGTGCAGCACTGACCAGCACAACGTTCTGCAGGTTGTGTTTGCACAGAAGCAGAGGAATCTCCAGTCTTACTAATGGGACTGATGAAAATTCAGTGGTTTTGGCCATGTGAAAGCAGGATGCAAATCCAAGATTATTTGGCCCAATTATGATCACTTGATTTCTGAAGGTAAAGCCTGAACTGCTGTTTGTTGCATATGCAAAGATACCAAATAAGTATTTTTCCACAGGACAAACGTAATGCCCCCAAATTTTTCATCATACTTGATGTTTCCGAAAAATCTGCAAATTCTTCTGCACTACTAGCACATGTAAGCTCCTGTAGTGAATTCCAATGGCAGTGGCAAATGGCTTCATTAATGGTATTAATTTATCATCCTAATTTACCAGAAATATTTAAATGGCTTTTGTCTTCCTTGCAGTGGAAGATGAAAAACATATTTTCTTAAGAATCTGCTGTGCTTAGCTTAAGACATTTCCCGTGTCTCATAATTAAGTATAAATCGTCATTCCTTGTTGATTGTGTGAAGGTCTGATTCTCCCGCTTTGTCCCAATCCAGTCCTCGCTAGTTAAAATATGGAAGGAGGAGAAAACCCAACCTGGGGGAAAGAACAATTAGCCTTTTCTTAACTAACAATGGCATGAGATTCAAAGAAACTCTTTTTGCCCACTGTGTACAAAATGTTTGTAGTCCTGATTTGATAAAATAGTTCCTTTTGACTATTTAGGAATATTCAAAAAGAGAATGTATTTAAAATGAAAGCAGCGCGTTTAGGGTTACCATTGTAAAATATCATAAAATTATATAAGTAACTTGATAAAAATAAAGACAACATCAAAAAGGGCTGTTTTTATGCAACTGTGAAGAAGGACAGTGGTAGAGGCAGGTTGTGTGATGAGGACCAGTGACCTCTGTGCTCAGCGCTTGTCTCTACTGCAGGTTTCTTGTGGTGGGTGAAACTCTTTTTTTCTTGTGTTCCTTTGTTTTTTTGTTTGTTTGCTTTTATTTATTTTTTCCCACACTCAGGACTGAGATTATAAAATCTCTTGGCTCCCACTTGCAGCTTCTTTGATGGAAAGACATCTCTTTTGAGTTCAGGCTACATAAGAACCTGATTTGGTTTTGGTTGTTGGCCCTGGCACTTGGACCCCGCTGTTGTGTGCATAACGTAACATCGCAAGTATTCTGAATCCTGGTTGCATTTGCTTCATCCTGATATTCTGCCTCATGGAAGAGGCTCCTCGGTCAGATTAAAAGTTTCATGATGCTCCAAAATCGCTCGTGGAGAGAGATTTCTGTCAGAGGAGCATTTCATTGGTGAGTCAGGTGCACAGAAGAAACGTTCAACTGATACTGGCATGCAATAATATAAAATGCTTATAATTTCTGAGAGACACCGCTGCTGGTTTTTGGTGTCTAAATATTTAAGATTTCTGACAGTTCTTCCTAAATTCAAGGGAAGTGCACAGTTTATAAAAGAAAACAACAAAACGTGTTGTAACCTGTTGTATTGCTGAAAATCCTCCTGTTATTGTAAACAAATGAGCAAACAGCACTGAATTTTTAGCCATATCGCTTATGGTCCTTGTTCTATTTTTAAATATTAATTTTCTGGAAAGGGGAGCTTTCAGTTTCATGAGGGAGGTTGCAAAGAGGGTTCAAAGAGGTTTACGGGAGCATTTTCTTTTAGGTAGAAATAAGAGGAACAGTAGCCAGTAGCGTTTTGAGCCGCTACATGACGAGCTAAGAAGCTCTGTGGTCACCTCAAGTGATCACAGCCCCTTGACCTCGCTGTTCAAGGGAAATGCTCAAGCGCCTTCGAAACCTATCCCATATCCTATATTAACTCTAAAATTTACTGAGCTTTATTCCAATATTCTCCAGCTGGAATGGTTCCGCAGTGATAACTACAGCACTGATGCTCTACACTAGAGTATCTGACAGTCTTTCTGCTTTGGAGATTTTAAAGTTGGCCAATTCATCCTGCAGGCACACAATGTCTTGCATGGGAGTGTAGATTGCAGCCTTTTTTTTTTTTTTTTTTAAAAAAAAAAAAGTAATTTACAAATTGTGAAGCTATTTAGAAGCACAAATGTGTGAGGTTGTTTTACTGCACCTAAATGAGTAAGTGTCTTCTGTGCATTTATTGTAGCTTCCACTCTTCATCCTTGTGACCTCTAGCTGCAATTTAACAGGGAATTGAGAGAGGGAGAAAAAAAAAAAAAAAAAAAAAAAAAAAGAAGCCTTTACCCATTGAGTGATTAAAAAAATCTATTGCAAATTCTGTAAGCAATGGATTATAGTAAATCAAATTTTGTGGTCTCCTTTCTTGTGCTTTTAAGGAGTTCGTGTGTGTATAGAGGGCAGGAGTAAGATTGGCAATTTGTTAGTTGAAAACAGTTTTAAAATCTATTTCTAACTGTGAAATGCGTCAGCTATGGAGCATATAATTTCTTCTATTAAGATGCTGTGCGTATATAATTTAAAACAACAATGCAAGCAGATATGCCGGTGTTGTGGTGTTTTCCATTTCAAGCAGCTTAAAAAAGGAACATTTTCTGTTTGCCTGGGATTGCTGGCTGATAGTCCTTCTCACCTTGAATAATCCTTGACTATTTAACTGTTCCTGCCTAGGTCAGTAAGTTTACTGGAGATAGAAAGTGTCAGGTGAGCAAAGCCACCAGGCTGTTACGCTAAGAGGCACTGACAGCTGCTTAGCAATGTAAGGTTGCTAAACAGAGCAAACAGAAAGGTAGCTAATGTAAAATGTTGCTTCTAGAAGAAATGCGTAAAATGCTAGCAGCATAGCAGCAGGTGCTATATGCCACTGTGATAGTGTAAAATAATATGAAAACTTTTGAAGTATATATGTAAAGTATAACCTTTTTGACGTGGAGGTGCTCAGAAATGAGCGATGGTTTTTGCGGAGCGCTCCGTGGGCGTTCTGGCCTGCAGACCAGCGCGGCGGTGCCGTGCGTAGCCGTGGGTTTCAGAACTGGGTGTTCCTGCGGGGTGACAACTATTCCGGCTGTGCCAGCTGTGGATGAGGCCCGCTGCAGCCTCGGTTGTTTGAGACTCACATTATTAAAAGTATTAAAAGTTCCCCAATTCCTTGAGAAAGCTGCCTTCAGCTTTAAAGTGCTAGCGATGCTTGGGATTTCTGTATTCTGGGAGGCCCATAAACACCATCTCCTTCAGTTGCACAGTGAAGCAGTTTTCGATGCCTGGTTGCTTTCCTTGATTGCGCTGCCTTTCTAATTAAATCAGACTTGGGGATTTGAAATTGAATTGGTGTGAAATGCACAATAAGACACTTGGAATCATTTAAGACTGGCGAGGTCTGGGCTCCTGTTTAACCACCCTGGGAAGCCAGTGGAGGCTGACGTTTCCTTGCTGTCCTCTGACCATGTCTTGCTACAAGACTGCTTGAAAATATGTCTAGCACTGGTTTTTGTCACCTTTTATCCTAGCAGTAACTCTGTTTTCTTTTCCTAATGTGATGTGACTTTCCTTCTTGTAGTGCTGCTTTCAATGAGGTGACAGCAGCGTTACAGCCTCACACTCGGCTCTGGTCATTATCACTGAGAAGGGACAACTGAGTGACCCAGGAAAGCATCCAAAAACTGCTGAGCCAGGACAGCAGATGACGGGTGGGAAGGAAGCCACCCTTCGAGCAGCAGAAGCTGTGTTCAAAAACAGGGGCAGCAACAACAGGTAGCTGCTGTGCATTTATCTCCAAATGGGTGATAAATGGGAACTGCAGATCAGATCTACAAGCTCTATTCAGATCATGGCTGCGTGCTGAACGCAAGGAAGACAAGCCTTCCAGCTCTCCCAGTCAGAGGAACTGCGAAAGAAAAGTGTGTGACAGCAATATCGCTTAGGAAAGGAAAAAGATGAACAGCTCTGATGACAGTGCAGGAGAGACCACACAGGAGAATGGCAGCTCTAAGCCAGGGAGGGCGAAGGAGGGCAAGGAGCGTTTCAAATGCGAGTGTAGAACCAGAGTTACTTGCAAGGTAAGGGGGACAAGAAGCACATATGGTCAGAAGCTACACTCAATTTTTTAGAAATATATCTGTAAGTGGGAAAGGTAAAGTTACTTCTATGTAAGCTTCTTGCAGCTTTGAAAAGTGCAGGAGCCCACTGCTTCAAAATTTTTCCATGTAGCAGTTCATGTGGGGCGTCTTAAATATTGCCATTTTGCAATGCCTCATTTCAAGGCCATAAAACTCCAATATAACTAGACAAGCCATTGCCGTGATACATAACAAAGCTGGCATTCCCAAACAACATAATTTTGTGTGCATTTAATTAAAGCACATGCACTGTTTGCACATTGAGCTGAAATCAAGAGCAGTGCCCACATATTCATCAGAAACTGAAGCCTGGCAACTCTTAATGCCCAAGAAAATAGGCTGTAGTTCTGATAGCGCAATCTGTATTAATGCAATGCAAAGGTTAATGCAGGTGCTTAATGCAGCATTGTTTAAAAGATTGCCAAGATGTCAAATTTGGACCACCTTCCTATTCTTTCTAAAGCACTTTCTTATTTCACACTCCTGTAATCCTTTTAAATATGTATAAATTGTGCTCAAGATATAAGGCAGAATGATTTTTACATGTATAAAAATATGTTGACTAGTGCCTAAATGCTAGACTCCCTGGCTGTCACTGCCTATTGTATATAATTTTCCTAGACACACAGCTAGCCTTAGGCTGCGAAGGTAGGAGCTCTGTGTCAGAAAGACTTTGACAAAAAGATATATAGCTTTTAATTTGCCCAAGGAACAGAGGGAGTAGATTTATGACCTAAAATACAAGAGTGAGAATTGGCTGTATACTTTCAGCTAATGGGTACAGAAATGAGGAAATTCAAAATGGCTATTTCATGCATATACAGCCTTTTTTGCATGTTGAATAAACAGTCCAGAAAAAAATGGACTGCTATAATTTTTAAAAATACGGTAAATGGTGCCCTGTGTGTGATGGTAGGTGCTGGGATGTTAGAGGGCTCACCGTTTCATGTAAAATTACTGCTCTGGCCTGCTTTAGTTGATTACTTTTTTGTATGTGTATTACGCTACATCGTTAGTATTTATTATTATTAACTGTATGAGGAGGTACATTTTGTTAGTTTATCAGCTTTTTTTTTTCCCCACAAAGAGCCTTTTCAGACATGAAGGACTCTGCAAGACCAGGACACTCGCGCTAGGAGAGTGTAGGGTTTTTTCCTCAGGTAGCCTAAGATCGGGATAATTTCCTCAGGCTTTTTTCTGCCACCTGAGCATTTGGCCCACAGAATTGGCCTTGGAGCGTAAGGGACTCTGATGGTGTCCTCTGTCCTTAACTCCTTTGACAGGGAAAGCTTTAGAAAACCATTTGGTCTTGTGGACTTATTCTTCGTCCTGTGGGCAGAGCGTTTTAAGATCGAAGGGGACAAGATTTGTTGATTAAATGTCTTTGGACTGAAAATATCCTGCAACCCCATAGATTCCATCGGAGATGACTAAATGGAGTGTGCAGACACCAGCTGATGAGTCCTAACGATGCACAGATCCACGGCCGTGCCCGAGTCGCCGCACCAGCGCCACAAGGGAGCCCGGCCTCCCTTCAGCACTGAGGCCCTGTTCTCTGCTACTCCAGCTTCGTTTGTTAAAGACATTGAGGACAGGAAGCCTCGCTCAGGATGTTCCTAGAGGTTAATTATCCTAAAAACTAAAAAAATGCTGTTTCTTTGTCCCCTCCCCGTTCCTACAGTTGAATCCCATTGCGCTATCGTGCCCTGCTAAGTGGCCTCTACCAACCCCTACAGTTGAATCCCATTGCGCTATCGTGCCCTGCTAAGTGGCCTCTACCAACCCCATGGCAGCAAGGTTGGAAGGAGACGTCAGTTCGAGTAGTCATGGCTGTTGCTTTGGAAGTAGCGCTAGGACGTATCTACCGTGAGTGAACACCATCAAAGGAGAGGAAAAACAATGAGCTGCCTCATTCTTTGCTTCTTCAAAGGTTTGGGTAGGTGGAAAACACATATCAAAAGAAACTGGTAGGATTATTCAGCTATAATCCCTGTGTATTCTTTGTTTCTCCATGTAACATTAGTATTTGCATGCTAATTACTGATTAGAACTGAATTTTCTAGGAAGAAATTTTTGTTTCTAAAAAACTTTCTCCTAGTTTCCTTTTTTTTTTTTTTTTTCCTTTCCAGAGGTAAACAACCCATTTAAGACTATATACCAAAGAATAACATAGAGATGTTATATGAAAAATAAATTACCACCTCAAGTAGCTTCTGTAGTGTATTTGCAAAATGCCAGCTTAGAAGGGCCATGGGATTATTGATTTAAGATAACTGGCTGCAGATGATATAATTATGAATTGTATGAGAAGCCATTGTCACAAGATATAGATTAAAATTGTGGTATTTTCTGGTTCTGTTAGCATAATCCATATAAAAACTTGAGACATCACAGTGGCAATAATTCATGTTTTTTATGAATTTTATTGATGGTTTTAGCAAGAGAGGCTTCAATGCTATTTACAGCACTTGAACCAATACTGCATTTTCTTAACTGCAGAACTCATAGACTTAGTTGCCTCCTGGAGCACTTAAAAGTGAAACAAGCACTGGAGCAAATGGCAACACTAATGGTTATTTATTTATTTATTTATTTATTTTAATGGAAGGAAGAGTAAAAAATGACATTTCGAGTGCCTAGGACCCGGCATAACCTAGAGGTCAGATTTGATGGCACTGCTCACATTGGGTTAACTATAGGGACTTTAAAATTCTATAAGCTGTATGGTTCTGAAATTACTGCAAAAAATCCCATGATTCAGCTCATTTATAATTTTCCTCCAAGGCTGCATGCAGGGAGGTGAAGATTTCTCTCTCTGTGTGTGTGTGTGTACACGTGCCTTAGAACTACTGGTTTCTGGAGTGAAGTTTTTGTAAAAAAACATTGATTCCCTCTTTTAGATGGAAATTTCATGATCTTTAATGTAAGAATTTCTTTTTGCAGTTTTTCTGGTGTTCTGGCAGCTTCTCGATACCCACTTGGTGAGTTGGGTCCCATGCTGGTGGGCTTCTGCGAGTGGAGGAGAGAGAAGCTTGTTCTTTGTTAAAAAGATTCTGTAGACTAAGTAATCCTCTACCTGAAAAGATTTTATTTCAAACTCATCTCTGACTTATTTCTTACTAGTTTATGTGCTGCATTTCATATGATAAATGAATGCAAAGAAAAATAATCTTGTGTCTAAGAAAAGTTCTTATCTTTGCTTTAGGATTGTTTTTGTGAATTTTGAATCCTTTCATTATTGTTAATTAAAATAGTAGGAATAAAAGGCTCAGGGACCTAAAAAAAAATTTGCTGGTTTTCTATGAAAATTCATGGGTGATACCACTCTCAGGAGATAAATATCTTATCAGTAATAACATAAGAGAAAGATCCCTTGTATATTGGTAGAAGGTTGACGTTACAATTAATTACAAAGAAACCCTCTTGAAGGAGTAGAATGAAAAAAATACATCCAAGTAAACTCAAACTCAGGAATGGGTGAAAAAAAATCTCATGTCCTGTCAGACCCTAACGAAAACTGTGTGCAAGGTAAATTCTAATCGAATCTAATAGAGTCCAACTAGATCCAGCGTCCTGGTTCCAGTGGCATTTATTAATGGCTGGCCTGTCTGTGTGCATCCGTGTGGATTCTGTGAATTCTGTTCTTGGTTCAGCTGCACAAGAGGGGCAGTCTCCAGGCAGTCAGACTGTCACTTTTAAACATGCTGAGGCCCCAGGGGCTGAGAGCTGGGGTGGCTTTGGCCCTTTCCAAGCACCTCTCAATTGCTCTTCTGCAGCTGAACTCTCAAGCTAATATTCTAGGTACACATTATCAAGGAAAAAAGAATCTAGGATTTGTTAAGAAGCCTTGAAAATACCTAGGAAAATGAATGGATCTTCTCCCCTACCCTTGGGAAGGCGCTTTCCTTGAAATTAGCAGCTCCTAAAAACCTGTACGCACGCGTGTTTAAAGCCTAGCAGTCAGGAAGGGGGAGAGAAATCAAGATTTGCTTACTATTATTTTTGTGTGCGTTTCCTTCCCATTGACGAAGGTTTGCACGGCCCCTTTGTGCCACTGTGTCGAGAAGCAAGAAGACATTTTTAATAGCAGTGTCACTCTTCAACCAATCCGGTGACAGATACGAGTGAATAATATAAATTCTCTAGCCATTCCTTGGCATTTATTTCAATGTAAGTGTATTTTTTTTTCAAGTAGAAAGCCCAATAGTAATTTATCAAGGGACAAATCATTTTTTCTTGGCAGTGGAGTCTGCAAAATCCCCATTTTTAAAGCACTAAATCTCCTTCCTTTGACAGGAGTAAGAAAGCATTAAAAGCTTTGATTTAGCTGGATCATACAAAATAGTTCCTCATAATTATCCTTTTGGATGATATATGCTTGTCTTTTTTCCCCTTCTTATTAAACCTGAGGTCTCCATTTTTCATCCAACTGTATTACTAAATTAAATTGCCTTTTGTTGTATTCAAGTTAAGCACTTTGCCGAAAGCTTTCCTTGTTCAGAGAAATAACATTTACCCAATGTGCTCCCTGTTTTACTGTTTAAATTTACTGTTTGCAATTGTTTGGTTTGCCAAGCAATTTGAGATTATTGTTAGTTTTAATAGGAATAATGAATCAGTGTAATTTAGTGCTGTATCTCAAAGTACAGTATCCAAGGAAAAAATAGGAAAAAAAAAAAAACTCACAAGGAATTCCTATTTCAAATTGAATTGTAGATTGCAAGAGTGATGGAAAGAGCTTCTTGCATGTCCAGCTTTATGAACTTCCTTTTTTTATTGCTGCCTGAAAAGGGAGCCTAGGTGGTGATGGAAGAAATCCATGGAGCATATAGTCACCCTCATTGACAAAATAATAATAAACAGCTCAACATGCCACCTTTCTTGGGAAGTTTGCATCTACATGGCAGGCAATAGCTCTGAATGCCAGAGGCAGCATTGGCCAGAACTTTTAATTCTGTTCTTGCAAGGAGAAAGCTAGAATATTTTAAAGCTATAGAATATATCTAGCCAAGCATATCAAAATCTATGCCAAAACTTAGTCAGAAACTACTCGTGATTAGCAAAGCAAAATAAATTGTTCATTTAAGGATTTAGGAGATGCTGTTGCAGGCATCATGCATGAAAGAGATTCAGAGGGCCCCGTTTGCTGTGCGGCTCTTGAGCGGAGACCCGGGGAGTCCAGCACGGGTGAGACCATCTCCCCGCTGCTGTCCCCTCCTTGGCCCTGGCCACGGCAGAGCCTGACCTGGCCCCTCGTGGGGCCTCTTGCTGCCTTCTCTGGGCTCGGTTGCAGCGATGACACCGTATCAATACAGTGATCCATTTAAAACATCAATAGATCTAGCATTAAGGAGCTCTCGTGCATGCCGTGAACTCCACCAGGCTTTCCTGGCTCAGTCAAGCACTGGCTTAATGTGGACACGCTAGAGCAGAGCCATAAGGAGATCAGGCATCTGGAAAAGAGGGCATGAAAATTGTCATCTAGGAAAGTATATGCTGACTGCAGGAATAAGCCCATGGATATATGGAGGTTGTGGAACTCAGCTCTAAGTTAGGGTTTTTTTTAAAGAACAGATAGGGTGATCCTAACCTGCAATTGGAGAATAATTAGATTACTTTGATATAACCTACAGCCTTCCTGGTAAAAGGATTTGAGAGAAAGATTGTAGAAGAGTCAGGAGGGAGGAAACCGAGGGGAAAGGGCAAGATAACTGCCTGATTTTTGTTCAGGAGCTCCTGAAATTTGATTTAAGGCACAAGAGACCCAGGATCTGAAGAACATTGAACAAGATACTGGGAACTCAAGAGGTATGGGGAGAGGGACCGGGAGGGTGACGTGGGCAGCACAGCTGGCTCTGGTATTGATGATTATATTTGTCAGATTTTACTGAGGGACAGAGAGAATAGTTCTGTGACACCAGATGTGAAGGGTTTCCAGGGTTGCTGGAAGGCTGTGGGACGCGTCAGCGCGGAGCGTGTGGCGCTGGTCGCACACAAAGTTACGGTCTTGATGGTCACGATGGCATCTGTCAGCCTTAAAAATCTATGAATGCACCAATGTGTAATTGCCAAGACAGCTTCGGAAAGCTCTTCTTAAAAGGCTGTCCTTGCCCTCCGTACCCTTTGTAATAAACTGGAAAGGCAGTCCTTCAGAGAGAAGCTTTTTCTGCTGTCATATACCCCTGCTTTTCCTTCTTCATCTAAACCCCGCTGCTGTAACAGCTGCTGATATAACTTGGTGTATGGATACTTCCAGCATTAATTTGTTGCCATTTTTTTTTCAAATGAGTAGTCTAGGGTATGTTGGTTTTCAGCCTCTTCTGCTGCAGTGCCCCCTGTGAAATGCTCTGCAAAGGGCATACGGGCCTTTGTAATAAAACATAATCAACATTTAGCTGCCTTTGTTAAGCTAGGCATTAAGATTTTTCCCCATGGTTTCTGCTTTATTTGCTGTGTTACTGTTACCAATTTGCGAGTATCAAAAAAGCTTGTAGAGCTTCACCTCTGGGCAGCTAAGTATTTCAAAATCAGGTATTTAAGGCTTATGCGGAAGTCCTAGACCTAGAAATTTTGGTTGCACATCCAATGAAAGGTTCAAATCTCAGAATACGATGTCTGCGTTTGGATTAGTTGAAGTCACGAGCTATTCCTTCTCTTGGTATTTCAGTTTTTCATCTCACAGAGCACACAGGAAAACAAGGGAGTGAAGGGTGGTGCTTTGTCAGTTCAGGAGCAGGGCAGGAGGGAAGTGTAGTGACTCGCTACACATGATTACTTTCCCCCCCTTTTATTTGTACATGTACTGTATCTCTCTCTTTAAGCAAAAGTGTACTTAGAAGTGAGCTGGGGTCCTATACTGCTGGGTTTTATTTCTTTGGTGTTTTTTTGGTGACTGAAAGCCCTGACCAAGAAAAATAACCCAATTTTTATTGCAAACGATAAAGGGTGTTTTAGCACCATCTAGTTCCTTCCCCAGGTAACACAGAGCCACCACATTTGAGGTAGGTTGGCTGTTGGCAGGCCAAGCCATCATTGCAGGTGGGTCGCTGCTGCTTCTGGCATGAGATGGCAGCATTTTTGGTTTGTTTATCTCCAAATACTGAAATAGCCTCTTTTAAGATCTGTTTTGAATCAAATAATAAAAAAAAAACATAGTCACTTGGAACATAAAATCAAGAAGATCCTGAAAACATTAAGGAGCAGGGGAGTTGGACTAGATGATCTCTAGAGAGGTCCCTTTCAACCTCAACCATTCTGTGATTCTGTGACTTGGCCATTTCCACATGTGCAGAAACCAATTCGCCGAAGTACTGTCTGGTACAAAGAACATTGTGAGACACGATCCCCTTGGGTTAGGTGTAAGGGGAAGGTTAGAGAAGAGGGACTCATGCAACCCTCCTCCCCCAAGATACCTTGATAAAGGAGTTTCACTAAGGTCAGTAGCTGAGTCATGACCAGAGCTTGGACGTGCTGGATTTTCCTAGGATTTCACCTGGGCCCCCGGCTCTGCGGGGTGTCCGTGCTGCGTTTGGGAACCCCTCGAGCTCCCAAAGGCGGGAGGGTTGAGTGGTGAAGCTGCTTTCTGCAAGCCCCTTGTGCAAAGTTCATCCTCCCCCATGTTCATCCAACCAGGGTCTGCACTGGGCTGCTGGGAAGGACCTTGCCCCATAGTTGACTAACACAGCAGTAATAGCACGCTGTTGCATCTCATGTAGATTTTAATGTTGGTGACTAGAAATCAGGGAACCGGATTAGTCTTTGAAAACCCAAAAAGGGTTCCTTTAATTGCTGCCAAAATTGCATAGCTACTCGATATGATATGGGCACGTGCACGCTGTCATGTGCTAATGAAGGTTAAAATTTAATCTCGCATATTCTCCAAGGTTTAGTTTTCCTTCTCTTACCAACCTATTAGAGCATACAAACCATAAAAATTGGCCCTAAGTTTCCTTCTTTTTTTGACTGGAAAAAATAAGCAACTCATGTTACAGAAATGGAATTTGCCTGCGCTGTTTTAGACATATGGTCCTGCACTAATGATCATTTCCTGCTACAAGATTAATCAAATATTAATAAACTAATAATGAATGCCAGGCCCACAGAACTGTCAGGCTTTCTTGTGGATTAACAGCACTTTTCATTGAATTATCTGTGAATCTACCTTATGGTCTAAAGCTGGTTATTAGTTTCTGGCTATTTTGAAGTATCAGCGAAAAGGAAGACATGAAAGTAATGGTTTTCCTTATTAAACTGTGCTTTACGCAACATTACCAGTTTTTCAGGCTCTTTAAAAACTGTCACACTCTGGTCTTAATGTTGTAAACACCATTCTGTTTTGGGTGGATTCTGGCTGAATTTTTGCATCAAGCTTTCCAATACGAAACTCTAATTTGCTTCTGAAAAGAGTGGAGGCTACAGCTTTCTTGTACGAGTCTTATCCAAGCTAGGATGTATTTTGGGCTTTGTCAGGTTAGTAGAAGCATTTCATTATCAATCTTTAAAAAACAGTATGTTGATGTGCTTCACAAATTGCCATTTGGACATTAAGAAAATGGAGGAACAGAGAGATGAGAAGTTATGGAAGCCTCTTTTGTGTCCCTGGGCATGGTCATTCTTTCCATTCAGTAGTAACAAAATGCCTTAGGATGCCCCTGTGTTATCACGCAAGTAGCAAAACGACGTGGGAGGAGGAAGGTGTGACCTGCTGCACCTTGCTGTGGGTGATGCACCCCATCTGTCAGGACCAGCCTTCAGACCTTAGGACTTTCTGTCACTGGGCAGAGGCTTGTCTAGCATTGAGCCTCCATGGAGACCGCTCCAACTGCTCCTCTTGAAGGATGTGTGTGGCACATCCAAAACATGAGACGCCTTTGGAAAAGCCTAGGAACCCAATGATCCTGATCAAAAGGCTAATTGCCATATACAGACCCTCATCTGGATGCGCCTTAAGTCTTGGAGGTTCAAATTCCCCATGCCCTTGTACAAGGGGGACTACACACTTCCTTGGAGGGCCTGGAAGAAGCCATCAGAACGCGTGACAAGGTGATGGTGACTCTCCCCGTGTGCAGCTTTGAGGTTTACAGAAGGATGCAATGAGGAAAGGGGACAAATTCACGTAGGTGGCCAGGTCAGTGTAGTCCTTGTTGGTGATGGGTGGGGTGACAAGCGTGGTAGCCAGGGGAGCTTCAACTCTGCTGGTCCAAACTTGTCATTAACATGTTAATGATGTTTTTGGGAACTAGTGTCCTGGAATTTGTTTCAGGTATCTTGTGATCATCCAGAGTCACTACCACTGAGCTCACTCCATGTTCAAGCAGTAGTATTGGAGTAGAAGAGTAACATAAAGGATACACATGGTAGTGGTTTAAGCTGAGCTAAAAATACGATTTATTGAGATACTTAGAGTTTTGGAATGTCCTGAAAAACCATCTGATTGTCAGTCACAGCTCAAAGGTGGTATTTTTATGGCTTTAGAACAAAACTAATCTTTTTGATAATTGCCTTATGGAAAGCCAGCTTGCCTTAAAGTTACTTGTGTAAAAGGAAAACACACACACACCAAATAAAGTACCTTCAGGAGTCTGCTAATATGAACCTTTATAGATTTAATAAAATTTAGATTACGTATAGAGTACTTGTAGTGCGTAAAATAGTTGAGGAATAGATGGGAATGACAGAGGAGGACAGAAGATTGGCATTCTTTCTTTTTTTTTCTTCTTCCCCATGAAATTATGCATATCTGGGCTGTATTAGGAGCATGTAAATTGACTCAAATTCAGACTCTTTTAAGTACAGATGAGAGATGACGAAAAATCAATACTGAACTCATCAGAACTACAAGGCAATGCAGATATTTACTGTCAGGAAAGCAATTTCTCTGACTCCATTGTATGCAGGAGATGCAAGCTGAGGGTTTCATTCACTGCCTGCTGGGATTTAAAGAGAAGTCGCAAACACTTCCCTTATTCATTGGCTTTATAATTTAAATAGAAAAGTCATTATGCATTATCATTGCTTGGCAGTCTCTTATCTAATTACTTAGGCCAGTCCTGTTCTGTAACCGAGAAAGCTGTGCAGATACATTGGCAGGTCAAGTCTTAACTGCAAGAGAAATTACTGAAGTAGCAATTAATTCTGGTTCTTTACTCGGACAGAGAGCCAAGCCTGGATATGAGGACCAGTCCAGAAAGTTAGTCCTCATTCCTGAGTAGCTCACCTCAGTTTATACCAGTGGCTGTGTGTTATTCACATTATGAATGCATCATCACATGGCAAATGTGGTATTTTAGTTGTGATATGTGCTTTCTCCAGCTGGAGATCTGAATGAACAGTGCAGTGCATTCTGAGGAGTCATCGTCTGAGTCCAAGCAAACGCTCAGAATCACGCTTTCATATTTCATAGTAGAAGCTGCTTCTAACATCTGCAGGTGAGGTAGCGAGAGCATTTCAATCCTCTGAGCTGCACTGACGCTCATTTCAAAACAATTTAGGAATGCAGAAATCAAGAGCAAGAACTGAAAATTAACAGTTGTCTATTCATTCCTTGGCACCTGCTTTTACCGTTGAATTAAAAAAAACTCTGGCAGCCACAACTGGCTTCACCAGATGTTGCAAGCATTTTTAAGATGAAGGGAGAAGAGAGTGTC
Source organism: Tinamus guttatus (assembly GCF_059628265.1). Classification (NCBI taxonomy): domain Eukaryota; kingdom Metazoa; phylum Chordata; class Aves; order Tinamiformes; family Tinamidae; genus Tinamus; species Tinamus guttatus. The sequence continues at coordinate 1,931,139 of NW_028288706.1, read as the reverse complement.
AGATAATATAAGGATCATGATTTTAAAAAATAAAACGTCGAGATCAAATTCTTGTCAGAATAGATAAAGAACGTAATGAAATACAAAGGGCAAGATTGGAAAGTATTTTCAAAGCACAAGTTTCTATAGAAAGTACTCAGAGTACCTTAGAAGAGAATGTAGGGAGGATGGGGCCAAACTCTTCTTGGTGGTGGCTGCTGACAGGACAAGGGGTCATGGGTACAAGCTGAAACCCAGGCAGCTCCACCTCCATGTGAGGAAGAACTTCTTTCCTGTGAGGGTGCCAGAGCCCTGGCACAGGCTGCCCAGAGAGGCTGTGGAGGCTCCTGCTCTGGAGATCTCCAAACCCACCTGGATGCCGCCCTGTGCCCCTGCTCTGGGTGTCCCTGCTGGAGCAGGGGGTGGGACTGGGTGATCTCCAGAGGTCCATCCAACCTCAACCAGTCAGTGATTCTGTGATTTTACAGAGACTTTCAGTAACATCTGTTTCTGGGTAACAAGGCAAAGGTTTGAAATAACAAATTCTTACGTAGGTTAATTTCATTCTTCATATTTTCATGGATGGCATGAAAAAAATAGTGCTTAGGAACACATTTTTCTGTAACTTTAATCTAGGTGATAGCACTATCATTATTTGCTAGCCAACCAGAGAGGGAAACAGAATCAACATACATCAAACAAACTCAAAAACTCACATAAAAACCACTAGAGTTTTGACCATACCAACAGTTACACCTTGAATTTTCACTGATTATGGTTTTCTGTCTCTGTTTTAATTATGTACGCTTTCCGCAATTCATTGGGTGTCCATGAACAAGATCCTCTCCCCTTGTTTATTAGTGGCCTGGCACGTGCTGTTGTATTGCCAGATGTGGTCTGGGTAGAGTAGAACAGCTTAGGTTTGTCCCTGCAGCAGCACTGCCCGAAAGGCTGTGCCGGGCTTGAGAGCAGGGCAGAAACAATTTCCTCAGAACCCTTGGGAATACAACATCCAACAGAAGCTCATTCCCTCTCTCCTCTCATAATGATGTGTAATCCTTTTACACAGCTGCAGTCAGTCAGATTGGCCATGACATCTGCTATTTGACAAGGGATTGCTCACTGGGAGTGAGCATGGAATAGATCCACTTATTTTTGAGATAAAATTTGGCTATCAAAGAATAGTTCTGCTGATTGTCTATGAAGCAGTCTTCTCCAAGGGAGTGGTAACTGAAGCAGAGTGGTTGTTATCACACTTCTTTTGGTGAGGGGCCAGTTTATTTGGGCACCTCCAGCCAGGCACAAGAGATTCTGCAAGCACGACAGACAACGAAGTCCAAAGCACTTAGTCACTGGCATGTGCGCACCGAAGGCAGCCAGGCACTGACTAGCTCAGGACAGGGCTGATCTCCGGGGCTGCCCCAAGGCTCCTGGGGAGCGCGCGCTGGAGTCCTGGCCTCCGACGGACCCTCGGGATGGCCAGCTGTCCTCTCCTACCAGCCTCGGCAAAACGGCAGCACTGACAACTTGATCCAGTTGTTCAACCAGCCTCCCTGTAGTTGTGCGTGGGGTTTTTGTTTTGCTTTGGTGGCTGTTTTATTAATTTTTTGTCCTTTTTTTTTTTTTTTTTTTTTTTTTTGGTGGTTGTGGGTTTTTTGTTTTCTTCCCTTTACACAAACTTTAGCCTGTGTTGTGAAGCTGGGCTGGAGCAGAACTGAACTTTGGATCCTGAAAACAGAGGTAGCTAAACTCCAGCACAACATTACAGCAAGGCTAACAAGGGCTACAAAGATAAAATGGACAAGAATGCCCCATTCTAAGATGTCTGATAGGAAGGAAAAGCATTGAGTAGTCATGAGAGAGATCAGATTTCTTCTATCTTAGGGGCCCATTTCTTATAGGGATTAGCAATTCCAGCTAGCAATGCTTTCCTTTGCATCATGTTCACTTTTTCTTTCTTTATACTTTTCTTTGCCTAAGATGTAGACTGTTGTTTCATTCTTCATAAATAACTTCTTCATAAAAAACAGACCATGATGAGCAAGGCTACAGGGCAATGCAGGACAGAACTATTTAAAACCCAAGTGACTCCGTAAGAGCGCCCAGTGGTAGTATCCTTCTAGATCAAGCCCATTAGAGTGATTGCTACTTATTTTGAAGCATACTGGGTTTGTGCCTGAATACTTTTCTTCCCAGAACAAGTATTTATTTGTCTTTCCAAAGAAGATGAGAGTATGTTGAACTCAACAGATATATCAGAGTTCTGCTAAATAACAGTCTTATGTCTGGAATCAGGACAGGATACGGAAAGAAAAATGTTCTAATGAAGTGTAAAAAACAAAAAAAAATTTCTTGAATTCAAATGACTGCATTCCATTGGGTAAAAGCCTGAAAACAGAAACTTTTCATATTTTTCTGATTCAGTTCTGAAGAAATCAGTGGGTTTTTTTAAGTTTTAGGGATATTTTTTACTTTAATAATAGTGCCTGCAGGAAAGGAGGGACCTGGGATTTCATGGAAATATCTCTCTTTAAATAGAGTGAGTTTTGTTGTTGAAGTTGTTCAAGTGTGGTAATTCTTATTAGTGTTGATATAGTTCACAAATTCAAAATACATGGTTTGCATAAATGTCTTGAAATTGCCTGGATGGATGTGTTTTGGTCTTTTAACAGCACTAACTGTGTACATCAACCAGAATCTCTAGAAAGAAAAAATGAAGTGCTTTCTATTTATAGTCCTGTAGTAATATTAGATTGGTGACACATCTATAACTGAGTTGTACACCGAGTCCTGTTAAAAATACTGAAGTTGAGCAGGGCTTGATCCAGAGAGGCTCGCGCGCACTGAGGTGCGTTTGGGGAGGACGCTGGTAGATGCTGGTCGCAGTGATCTAGCTCACAATTTCTGTCTCTCCCTGTTGTTCGGGTACTGCTTGCACCGCAAGAGCTAGCAAGAAAGCACAATTTCGTAATTCCAAGCCACCTTGGGGCCTTAATAATTGTGAGGTTTTCTCTGATTTGTGCTGTGAGACAGGCTCCAAACAGCACGTACCGGAGGTTTCTTCCCCAATACTGTCCGGTAGCTGCCCTCTGCCCGCGCTGTGGAGGGCTCCCTTGGGGACAATCCTCAAGCTGCGACGTGATGGGCTCCTCTGAGACCACTGCAGAATTTGGGCACCTCACCACAGCTTGGTATTTTCCTTGTGAAGGTTTAAGTCTAACCCTTTGAATCTTTATGAGGTAAGTTTTATATACCAAAAGAATTTCTGCCGAGTAACGGTAAATGGTGATGTTGAAGAGTTAATTGTTCAGAACTATGTTTGATTGTAATAGCTCAGTTTAAACCGTAATGTGTTACGTGGTGTCAGATTTGCTCACCCCTCATATCTATCAGCACAGGCAGTTTAAATTTTGAATACCTAACAAAACAGGTTAACAGGCTGAAATTATATTATAGTACTGTTCTGGGTTTAATAGCCTGTGTATCTATCTTTTTCAAGCTCATCAGTAGGTTAACTCTTCAACTCTTCTGGAAATACCTTTTTTTTTTTTTTTTTTTCCCCAGGACTACTTTTTTGCTTTTCAATCTAATAAGGTTCCTTTTTTTTTTTTTTTTTGGGTAGCAATAATAAGTTGTCATTTCCTATGCAGTATTGCCACAGAAGACCTGTTTTACTCTCTCTACTTTTGGCTGTGCCTAGTACAGTGGAATGACACATAAATAATAACCTCCACTGGCCCAAAGTCACTGTGGCCTTGGGATTTTGTGCATCCCATAAAAATCTGTTCCTCGCTGTACGTTCAAAGACTTGGATAGATGTGTGTTTGACAGCTACACGATACAGTAAAACGAAGAATGCCTAGTAGGCCAGCAGAGCTTCCTCCAAATTTTATATCTTGGCAGACAATACTGCCAGAGCTACGTAAAGATAACTGGAGCTTAAGACTTTACCAAAATTCATCCCGTTATGCTTTTTATAGCAGCCCAGGCAATCTGGCTGCCCTGCTCTCGGGCTCCTCCTGCCACTGCTTCTTGCCCCCAGCAAAAGCAAGCAGGAGGAAAGGTGGCTCATTCACCAGCCCACTGCAGAGGATCAATATTGCCTATGCAGTAGATCTCTCTCACTTCTGCAGGTTTTAAATTTTTAAAAACTATAAAAAACTTTCTACTATTTTAAAGCTTTTTAAAACTTTTTTCCTTTTTTCTCCTTTCCTTTTTTCCTTTTTCATTTTATTTCTTCCTTTTCCTTTTCTTCTTCCTTTTCTTTTTTCATTTTCTCTTCTCTATTGCTTTTTCCTTTTATTTTTTCCCTTTTTATCTTTCCCTTTTTTTGCTATTTCCTTTTTACTTCATTTTTCTCCCTTCCTTTTCTCTTTCTTTTCCTTTTTTTATTTTTTCTTTTCCCCTTTTTGTTTTCCTTTTTTCTTTTTCTCTATTCTTTTATTCTTTTTTCTCATTTTTCTTCTCTTTTCTCTTTTTTCTGTATTTTTTCTTTTTTTTCTCATTTTTCTTTCTCCTTTATTCTTTTTTCTTTCTTTTTTGTCTATTTTTCTTTTTCCTTTTTTTCCTTTCATCCCCCTACCCCCCCTTTTTTAAAAAAATTTCTACTTTTCTTTTAATCCGACTAAAAAAAGTCTGGTAAAGATAATGAAGCAAAAGTGAAAAAGCATCAGGAGCGCTCACTCCTTTATAAAATTAGATCTAGGAAGCAATCAGTACAGTGTGCATCTAGAAATGATATGGAGTAGGCTTTTTCACAGTGCTATGCTATTTACAAGAAGTAAAACCTGGAATGAGTTATGGAAGTCATTTCCTCATGTATAGAAGTGAATTTTATCACATCTCTCACCAACTTTATGTCTTCTACTTTATCACCAGAGTTTCTGCTGGCTTATAGCCACTGTCCTATTTTAATAAAGAAAGTAGAGAGGGCCTAATCCAGAAAACACTTTAAGCCCATATTTAATTTTAAGGCTGTTGAAGAGTTGATCCATTGTGGGAGATGCTCCAGTAAAATGTACTGTGCATGTGTTTAAGGGCTTAGCTGGATTTGTCCCAAAGGGAGTTGCTGAAGTGCAGCATAGGTATTTCAAGTAACAGTATTCTTACTATCAGTGAAAGCTTCTCAGGGAATTCACATGCTGGTCGCTTTGGTTTGGGTCAAATACAACATGAATTTTGTGATTAGACAATACCTCTAGAAATGTTTATTACACGTTTGAAGACGGTGCTGTAAGTGACGAGTCTTGCATACGGCATTGCAAAAAATCAGACTACTTTGTAACACAGGGGTGAAGGAACATGTGCCACGTTGGATACTTGAGGCTTTTGATGGAAAAATTGTGCAGGAGGTGAATGTTTTGAAGCAAAGCGTATCTTCCTTGAAAAGCAGAATGAAAAGAATATTCTCATTTATTTTTTCTAGCTGCATGTGTGTCCCTTGTTTCCAAGTGAAAATATGAAGTGAATGTGCTCAGTGTTTCTCAGTAGCTCTGGGGGTTCCTTTGCCTTCGTCCCTGCACCACAGTTCAGGTGGGCTGCACAAACATCCCCCACTAAGTCGGCTTTTTATCTGCTTCATCTATTGAGTTTTGTGCGTCAAGTAATTTCTCATCCCGCTTTGCGACAGCATTCATGCATGAACGATACTAGAATTTATCATTCTGTTGGCGTCATTTGTGGATTCATTGTAATAAAATGTAATGTAATTTTGATGCTTTTGGATGCAAAAAACATAGCTGCTTAGGTCTCAGAAATACTGAGCTGATCTTGTTGATTCTTCTCCTACATTTTGCTAGAAGTAATGTGTATTTCCATTCTGCCTACGGAGGGATTTGTTTTAAAATGCTCTTCATAAAGTGACATGAAAACATACTAAAAATAAATACAATTGGATGTAATAATTTTGAAAGAAATTGTGATGAAATCAGGTCAACACCACAGGTTACGGCTATGGGATACAGAATGGTTCTGTAACTGCTGATCCATTTTTAGCATAGGTAGAGTGAACTGTTCCTTAAAATACAGCCTTTTTTTTTGTAGTGGTGGTGTTGCTAAAACTTTTTTCTGTTGTTAAAACTTCCTTTTTTTCTGTTGCCAGAACTGTGAATTCCTTTTACAGCATATGCTTCATTGTTGTAGAAATGTGGTAATTCACTTCATTAAGTTTCATTATAATGTATATCCACTGTATATCCTTTTTTTCTGCCAGTACAAATTATCAGATTGATCTTTTTTGTCTTAAAAGACTAAATAATTACTTGTAAATGGTTTAAGTTGATTGCGAGCACTAGATAATCAAAAGTTGAAGACTTTGAGTCATTTTACCTTGCACATCTTTTTCCTAAATACCATTACTCTTGGAATTTGTTCTCCAGTATGAGTATTTAAATATCTGGCACACACTTTTTTCTTCTCTTTTTTTTCTTTTCTTTCAATAATGGTAGCAAACTTTCCTTAATTCTTCAGAAACATTAAGAAGAAAGTAATCCAAAAGCTTGCAGATGTGACGAAGACCAGCAGATACAAATTTGCCTTGATGCTTTTGTGTTGCTTTTCAATATTGAAATGTGATGGTTTGCCCATTTGTTGTTTGCAGAAGTCAGTCTCTTTTCCTTGCCTAGATCTAATAACTTCACAACTGTCTTTCTGTCCATATTCTTGCAGCTGTTTTGAGGAACATAGGAGGTTGTGCATATAGCAGGACTTCTGATGTCCTCATAAGCTTCCTACTTGCAGTTCACCTCTTTTTTAAAAAAAAAAAAAAAAACTGTTTTGAGTTTTCTATGCGAGTTGAAGAATCATATGGCAGATGGCATCTTCGTAGGGTACTGAGAGGCAATGAGCTTTATACGGAAGGTGGAATCCTTGCAGCTACTGCCTTAAAATAGACACAGAGTGGTCCCTACTTTGCTTGGAGGAAATGGCTATCGGTTAAATCACCTCTGCAGCAGGGTGGGCTGCCTTTCTAACATCGCATCACCTCCATGAGATAATGAGGAAGCCCACATGGTCCTGCGGAATAAACAAGCGCATGGTGCTCGCCGTGGCCTCCTTCACTGTGCCTGGCCTATCTTGACTGCAGGCTGTGAGGTGCTGCCTCAGTGTTGGAAAGATGGCGGAAGGTGCCCATGTTGTCTTGTGCTCGGGTTGCCTGGTGCCTCTGTGGAGAGGCAGAGGGACAGGGAATGGCCGAGATGATTGCAGACCCCCGTGCGGCCGCCCTCGCTGCAAGGCGTGAAGCGGAGGGACAGGGAACGGCCGAGGCAGCAGCAGAGCCCCACGCTGCTGCCCTCGCTGTGAGGCCAGAAGCGGAGGGACAGGGAACGGCCCAGGCGATTGCAGACCCCGCGTCGCCGCCCTCACTGTGAGGCCATAAGCAGAGGGACAGGGGACGACCTAGGCGGTAGCAGAGTCCCCCGTGGCCGCCCTCGCTGTGAGGCCAGAAGCAGAGGGACAGGGAACGGCTGAGGCGATTGCAGACCCCGCGCGGCCGCCCTCGCTGTGAGGCCAGAAGCAGAGGGACAGGGAATGGCCGAGGCGATTGCAGAATCCCGTGCGGCCACCCTCACTGTGAGGCCAGAAGTGGAGGGACAGGGAACGGCCAAGGCAGTAGCAAAGTCCCCTGCGGCCGCCCTCGCTGTGAGGCCAGAAGCGGAGGGACAGGGACAGCCAAGGCGGTAGCAGAGCCCCGCGCGGCTGCCCTCGCTGTGAGGCAAGAAGCGGAGGGACCGGGAATGGCCAAGGTGATAGCAGAGCCCCGCGCGGGCGCCCTCGCTGTGAGGCTAGAAGGGGAGGGACAGGGCACAGCCGAAGCGGTAGCAAAGCCCCGCGGCCGCCCTCGCTGTGAGGCTAGAAGGGGAGGGACAGGGAACGGCTGAGGCGGTAGCGGAGCCCCGCGCCGCCGCCCTCGCTGTGAGGCCAGAAGCGCCGCCCGCGCCTCAGCGGGGCCGCGCAGCCGCCGGGGTCGCCCTCGGTAACAGCGCAGGGGCCGCAATTCCCGCTTCTGATTGGCCCGTTCGGGTTCCTTCAAATGTTAATGCCAGCCCATCCCAACTGCTGCAACCTGTAGCCCGCCGAAGTGCTCCATGTAAAACTGAGCTGCTTCAGACAGACCCGTACTTGTTGAGTGTTTAACCCGCTTGGTTAGCCGCTCCTCAGAAATGCGGCCGAGGCCAGCAATGTGCCTGTGCTGCCAAAGGGGCTTGCAGCAATGGCGTCTTTACGCACAATGCTGGGCACTTTTTATCAGTGATAGGATAAGTGCACGTGTGATAAGAAGGGCTGGCAGCCGAGGGAGACCTCATTTGATGTGTGATTAGCGGTTCAACAGCATAAGCCGTGGTCTGGCTGCTGGCAGATACACAATATGTAGTCCATCAGGTCAAGAAGCACTTTAATGCTGCAGATGCTATGTGTAAGCTCTGATAAGGCAGACTGGAAACGATGGGCATGAAAAGCTTCTCCATCTGCCACATCTGTCCCAGAATATATTCCTCGTTGGTTAGTTTTGGGACATAGAGCTCCAGGTACGAGGACAGTAAATGGGATTTCTTTTGAGCTTCATTGTTCTTACACTGCTAAGTCTTTTGTGGCATAAAATATAGCCACTTATTTTTAACTTAGCCCAGTTTGGCCTTATTGAAGTCTTTTTAATTGCAACCTGATCGAAAGAACATCTGGATTTTTCATTCAGTCTGAAATAGTTAAGAGACTCTTGTACTACTAGGATAGAAGTTTGGAAAGAGAGAATATCAAGCTTCATAAAAACAATTTTAGCGTCTGAGAACCATTAAAAGCCCATTTTATTCACTAGAGTTATTGACTACCTGAAGATAATAGGTATTTGGATTAATAACAGGTTTTTTTCCAGTGCTGTGGAATTTTATAAAACTTATTTTAATTTTCCTTGATAAGCAATCTCTTTTTTTAGGGGGGAGGGCAGATTTAGAAGGTCACGTGGGAGAAAATTTATAGCACAACCGCCTGTGCTATTAAAGAGTCAGGTGAAGAGCCTACCTGGCCAGGATGAGATCATGACACCTGCAGACTGTCAGGAGAGGGGAATTTCACTTGTTCCTAGGAAAGATCAGCTCCTCTAAAAGCTACTATACTATCCCTGCAGATGTTTTTTTTCATGTAGCATATACTGCATGTTTCCATGAGCTGAAGAGTGACATGTTTGCAGATAAATCATAAAGATCAGTGTTTTTCCTTCCCTCTAAGTCTTCTAAAGATCCCAGTTTGATCTCAGCATGATTTTGAAAGCTTTGATCTTTAAGTTTTAATTTAGTCCAATGACAACATGGTTCTCCAAGGCAATTCACCCTTCCCTGACTTGTGTAAAATGAGGAGGGAGGAAAAAAAAACAAAATAAAAAAATCTCTTCATTATGGAGAAAGCATCTGAAAATTTTCTCTGCAGCAGAATAACCCTTTGCAATCCCATTAGCGTGCCATCAAAAAATTGTTCCTTGTGGTAGCAAACTCGCTGCACACCCTTGTTGATCCATTCAGAGTCGCTAAAAAAAAATCCAAATGAATAGTTTTATTTACTGTTTCAGATCAAAGCTAATACATTTTAAAACTGTAAAATTGTTTCACAGTTGTGTCGGACAACCTTTGCTAAATTCAAATGGAAATAAGTTACAGTTCATTGTACCCCAGCGGAATGCTTTTTAGTCTAACGCTTAGATGCAGCACTATGTTTAAAACCTCATTATAGCTCTCATCACGTGGCTGCACGTTCGGTTTAGGTTCTTGTTCTTAGCAACAAGAATTGTCGGCAATAGCTGCATCTCCCCTAAGGTTTGACTTCAAGAACAAGTGTCACTTTGGAACCCTTTTTGTTTTTTGTTTGTTTTGTTTTCCATCCCTATATGACAAAGGGAAGGGGGGTGGCAGCAGCCCTGAAATAGGGTTTTGTAGGTGGTTCTGGCAAGTGCTAGGCAGTGTGACCACAAGCATGGGCTGTTCCATGGTCTTATGACAGCTATTAGCACATGTAGAAAATAGGTGCTAATTTTTAATGGATGGAATTAAATGGAATAAGAGTAGCATGGGTGAAATGCTAATAAAGTATTTGGATATCATTGCTGCTGAGTAATTGGTACGGCAGCAAAGAGCACTGGTCAACCACACCAGTAACAGTTATTGCTAGGTGGTTTTTTTTTTTTTTTTTTTTTTTTTTCACCAAGAGCTTAGAAAGAGCTAAGAAACCATAATGTACTTAACTGCTTATGTAATTCTATTCCCTGGAGGTGGGGGAGAAATGCTGCTCAACACAGTTGGTGATGAGCTTGTTCCCTAGAGCATGAAGCATTAATCTGCATTTCTAAAGCCTCTTAGCTGAACATTAGCTAGTGGCCTGTGAACCTCAGAAGGTTCAGAGCTGGGTGAATTGTTAGGAGGTGATTGGTGCTGTGAATTAAGGGCTCGCTTTCTGCTATGGAGATTTGCCTTGCTGTGTACTGTGCGTTGCTCAAAATGGCAATTATTTTGAACATATTTTGTTAATTAATTGCCAGTAGATTGCTCATTTTAATTTGTTTCATCCCTTGTTTCTCTATTTTTTTCCTTGTCAGTTTGATACAACAGAAGAATTTGATGCGCAAAGAGCTGGCAAAATGCCAGCATATTGGCAAATGCTGAGAAAAATTATACGACACCAAATAGATGGTTTTTAGAAGTAGAAAACTGAGTAAAGGTTGTGACTTCATGGGCATCGGGCATGTTGATGTTGCTAGTGGGGTTTAAGAAAACTAAAATATGGTTCGTTCACCCTGCAGTTCTGAGGCTGTTTGAAGATTTTCAGCGCACACTTGAATAAGCCAGTAATGAAGTACTTCACTTCTTGATACGTTGTGTTTTCTGTGTTGATTTCTTCTTGTCCTCCTCCATCTAACTCTGAAACACTGAACACTGTCCATACCTAAAAATATAGATGCAGTATATGATGTAGGATGCTATTATTCTTTACACAATTCAAATATATTAAGTAGTCCTGTACGCTGTGTCTTGATCATGGCAAAGTTTTGAATATTGGGCATTGCACTATTGCACTGAGGATTCAATCCAGAGCCCTTAAGAAGGATTTAATATCTACTTAATGTTAGCATCCTCCATCAGAGTCTCAAGTTTATTTTAAATAATTTTTTTCTTGTGGTTTTTGAGCCATAGGTTGTGTATCTGTACTCCTTATGACAGCTTAAACCTTTGCTGTTTCTAATAATGAAACTGAGGGTCTCATGTTATCATCCACATCTAGAAATGATAGTTTTAGCAGTTTTAGCTAGTATCAAGAGTAATGAGACTTTCAGTGTGGCCACAAGAGATGGTAAAACTATTTGTTCTAGCAGTTCCAATTTTCAGTTTAGGTGAGAAATAGTAGGAAAAATATTCTGATGGGTTTTGACTGTCTGCTCATGTCCCAAAAGGATAGAACTGTTTCATATTAACTTAGAGGGAAAGGTTTGGGCTTGTTGTTTTCCCTAATGCATTTCATGCATTTCAGTACCCAAGTTGTCTAAATAATTTTGGACTTCGGTAATATGTGGAATATAAACTAAGCTCAGTGATAGCATCGAAGACAAATGGATTCATATCTTTGTTTTATATCATGTCTTGTCAAATTGGTAATGCGTTCACATTAGCTGATTCTACAAGATATACAGCTCCATGTGCCCACATATCTAACACAAAAATCAAAACCTTTATCTTTTCTCATCATTTGCTAGGTAATTCTCTCCCTTTTCCTCTTGGTTCCTAAGAGAAACTAGGATAACTTACTGCATTATCCAATTGCAGAGTGCAAAGAAGAGTCCATGTAATTAAGATTTTAATTAATTTTATGGCTCTAACTTTCTCATTTTTCCAATAATATCCAAGTGAGGGTAGAAATTTACAATCAGATGCTAATGATAAGTTTGATAACCTGCAAGGACAATTTAGTCTAAAGCATTATTAAGCAGCAAGGCACACTGACAGAACCATGGATCTGTTTGTGGTCCTTTTCCTGCTGCCCTGAAAGGGGGTTGATAGAAGGTGGGATTTAGCAGACTTGGTATAGCGTGGCACATTAACAATCTATTGATTATTAAAAATAAAAACACACATCGACCCAAAGCCTGTAGCACAGACTAGCAGGAGGTGGCTGTGCATAGCCCCGAGGACAAGGGGGCAGAGCCGCGCTTGTGCGGGCCTGTCCTGTGCCTTCTGTGTCAATACGGTTCCTGATTTGCTTTCAGAATTGATGTTTATTTGAATTTCGTGAAATGTCACCTGTTCCATTTTCTCAGTGTTGATATTGATGATATGTTTTTTCTGGTTTGACAGCTTTCCTTATTAATCTCTTTTTAATAATAAAAAAATAAAGCTTTTCTTCTGCACGTACCCTCAAGCATGGAGTCGCAAGTCGTATGTCTCTGCACCTGTCAAGGGTACACACCATGCGACAAAGATCCAAAGCGCAACATGCAGAAATTACTGAGGCTGGGAAAGTAAAAGGGTGGGATCCAGCCCCTTGGTAAATAGCTCTTTCCAAAGCATAAACTTAATGGTGTGTTAGTTTGGACTGAAAGAGAAATTTTTGTTAATGCTGGCGTGAAGCATTGGGACTTTGAGGAAAAAATACATCTCAAGATGTTAAACCATTTATAACATATTGTTGATGGGTGACCCTAGGAAAAAAATCTGGAATTTATCAATTCCAGAGAATAGGACAATACCAGGGAGGACATTAGAAAAAAAAAATGACTTTTTTTTTAAATCATACAGAAACATGAAATGGGACGAGCTCTGTGCTAATTCATTACAAATGACTTGCCTGGTTCTTGCTGTTAAGAGGAGGCTCTTCCGCATTTGCCGGCCCCTGCCTGCCCTGGCAGTGCCTGGCAGCCCGGTGATCACCGTGCTGATCCGGCCCCGCTCTGACACATCCCCACTGATCATCTGTCACAGTCACACGTGATTTATTTACTCCAACTGTGTGTGAGGCGGCCGGCTGCCTTCAGGATAATGTGGCTATTCAGTTGTGCTGTAAATTAATACATTCATTTTACTTAACACAGATTGCACTTGCTTCGGGTTTCCTTTTGATTAAGAATATAGCTGGAATTACTGTTTAACTTCAGAATGTTGATGTTGACCAAATTAGCTTTGGATGCAACTCCATAGACTCTGGAAGAATTCAGACGTTTTGTACTTGTGGCAGACTCAGTGCTTCACGTGCTCTCTCTTTCTGTGCTGCTCCTCTGTTGCATTGTGCTGTGGCTGCGGCTTGGTTCCTTACAGCACACCAGAAGTTTCATCCTGCCGCCACCTCCTGCGCAAGGCAGCGTGGAGGTGTTTGGGATAAGAACATGTGGAGGAACTGCAGGGAAATTCCTCTGCATACAGTATTCAAGCAGAGCTAGCATTGGCAATCCTATGACTTTTCCTTTGTAATCCCAGCACCGGGGAGCATATGGAAGCAGGGGCTGGCAGGTCTGGTCTGGCCCATGGCAGAGTATTGACAAAGCAGTTGAGCTTCGCAAAGATATTTAATCTTGTTTTTTAGAAAAGCATTGACTCAATCTGGACAGATATTTTCTACTTCTGTTTCATAGCACAAGAGGACTTAATCAGTATTTAAATTCCCTCAGAATTTGGGTGGCACAGGGTGCCATGAGGTCATTCTGCTTTAAATGCCCTTTGCCTAGGCCTGCATGTATGTTCCTGTAGGCGTCTGTCACCAAACTGTTCTGTGGTTAATAACGCTGTGCACTGTGCTGAGAGCCCAGGCGGAAAACAGCAAAAGAGGCTGTTGGTGTTTCTGTCGTGTCCCGGGCCTGGTTTGGGTCGGGGTGCTGAGGGAGACGCATGCAGCATTGAGGGCTCATCAGAGATGGGGTGTCCGTGCACTGAGCAGGCCCTGCTGGTAGCTCTGCCTGATCAACCTGATAGGGGAGCCCTTGAAGCTGAAGCTCTGTAGAGGCGCCGTGAGAATATCAGACTGTAGAAGTAAATTGAGTCATTAAACATTTCTTGGTCTTTTGCTGTCCTTCCTTCTGCGGTATCGTGTCTGGCATGGCAGGAAGTGGAGCACCAGCTGGGTACCTTTTGGGCATTGCAGCAATCCATGTTTTTCTGGGCTGTCAGCCCTTCCAGAATCCACTGATTTGGGGTATTTTTCCCCATTTTTCTGTCTGAGTCAACAATCCTGAGCTTTAATCACTCATTGCCTTGGCACGGTTCACATTTATGTGTGGTCTTGCAGGGAGGCCATGCGAGTTTCCTCAAGTTTGCCAGGTGCGATCCCGTCTTTCTGCTGAGGCACCACCTCCTGGGAATCTGTGCACTTTTTGCTTTCCCTAGCTTTTGAAATCAGGTTCGAGATGCATTCGATGTTCTCCTTCTCGGTGGCTGTACCCTCTGTGAATTGGTATCCCTAGTTTGATCAACTGCCTCTTCCTTTCCTAGCCCAAGATCATAATGCCTGAAGTTTGGGTTAGAGAACCTAAATCACTGGTCTAAAGTTTTTTTTTTGTTTGTTTGTTTTTTTTTTTTTTTTTTTAAGGTGGGCCAGAGCAACTTCTGATTAACCGCCATAGCATTAATAGCTTTTGAAAATCAGGCTTTGTATTTAGCATCCAGTTTCTTTAGGGTCCCGTTTCAGGATGCTGATATCTGTAATTTCCTCCTTTTTTAGATCAGCCATTCCATTCATGCTTTTAGCTGAATATTTGTTGTCCTCAGACACATTTGGGTTATTCAGAGCTCATTCATAGCATCATAATTTTACTTTATTGGTTCAATATTGGAAAAGTCAAGTGTCCTGGTGCTTCAGAATCATTTCTTTAAAACTAAAGTATTCAGTTCCAGACTGTATAAAAATGTTGTGTTTGAAAAGAGGCCGTCTGGTTTAGCTCTAAGCAATTATAATACATTATCAGTGGCACAAGTCTGAAATGCTGCAGGATTTATTAAAAAATATGTTCCCATTAAATCATATAGGAGGAAACTTTTTTTAACTATATCAGTATTTATTGTGAAGTAAATACATTCACTTTATTCGCTTTACGGGGTAAAGCGAATAAAAAGCTGGAAAAAGGTACAAAATAACGATGGAAGTCTCGAAGCAGAAAGTTCTTTGCAGGGTCTGCCGGATTTTGGGATAGTGTGTGCAGTGAGTCCGTACGCGAGGGCTTCCCAGAGGGGCGGACACCGGCCACGCTCCGAGCCGCTCTGCTCGCCAGTGTCGGGTGCTCCCGTGGCTCCACTTCTGCCTTCCCTTTTGGAGCCAGCTTGACAATGGGGCCTTGCAACCAGTCTGGATTCTGCATGGATCTTGATGGAAGCACGGGCTTGGGCCGCTGTCTGGAATTTAACCTTTCGGTAATTTTCTTCTTAGTAAAAGAAAGGAGGTGCTCAGAAGTCTTAGTCCTGCTTCCCCCTTTCTGTGCCTCCATATCTGACTTCATAGCATGCGTCAAGAGAGACGCTTGCTGCTTCTCCCCTCACTTCCACGAGCAGCTCTGCAGGCCCTGCCGTCACCCTCTCCCGGATCTGCGCAGGAGAAACGGGGAGGCCCCGAGGCCGGCGCTGCCACCCGGCCACCGCGGGCACTGCCCCGTGTGCCTCAGCACTGACCTCATTTTAATCAGACCTTAATTCTGGTAGAACTGGTAATTATGTATCATTTGAGGCTTTCTCCCCTCAAGGCTCTGTCTGTTTGATTTATGTACCTGGCACCTCCTTTAACAGCTGCCGTTGTGGTATGTGTTTATTTGGAGCTAAAGAGGGAAGAAAATATACGAAGTTCAAAGCTTTTAAGTGATCAAAACATTTCCTGTTGGGAGAACATTATAAGCTACAGAAATGTAGCAAGGCAAGGTTGGAGAACTAGGAAACGCAGAGCACCTTGCCTTTCTAACCGGGAAAAGTAAAGTTCCAGTTAATAAACCCAGTTTTGTACCTGTAAATTAGCATTCACTTAATGCATGCATTTTAATTACGTGCATTTGCCTAAACTTAAAGGAATGCTGCTCTGTGTTCCTTTGAGCGTCCCATCCTTGCACACAGCTGCAAACAGTCTGGAACATGATACTGGTCATGAACTATTCGCTCCTGAGCTTGGACACTCACTAGCAAACTTGGCCTTAAATGTCTTACACTGCTGTGTGTTCAAGGAAGACTTAAAACCCCATAATGACTGTACTTCAAACCATGCCCTGTTGTCCTGCAGGAAAGATGCGCAGCGGGAGCTTGTGCTTCATGGTACCTCTCAGTATCCAGAAAATAGAGCGAGATTCCTTTGCAGAGATGTGGCAGCTGCCCCTCCAAATACCCTGCATCTCCTCGTGACTCGGGGCTTTGGGACGTACAGACCCAAACCAGACAGACAGGCGGAACCCCCTTGGCTACCGCTGCCTCGCGGGCCGCTCCGGGTCCCCATTGCGGCCTGCGCCCCGTCAGCGGCGGGCACGGACCTCGGGAGCCCACGCGTGACATTCCGGGCCATCCGTCACTCTGTCCCTGCTGCTTTAGCCTCCATCGGGGCGTTTGAGTCAACGTAACCTGTGTTTCTCTGAGGTGTTTCTGTGTGACCTAAGCTGTATATTTTTTTGGTTTTCATTCTTTTGTGTGCTTTTATGTGCAATATTAACATAAGGGACCTCAACGGAGTATAATTTGAGAGCTTATTGTATTCTTTCCTCCCTCCTTTCAAGTTTAATGACCTCTCTACAGCAAGATATTTAAATATACCTTTAATTTAATTTGGGTAAGTTCATTCCTGTTCAGAAACTCACTTTATAAGCACGGTAGGTGAAATTGGGTCCCCATCGGTGCTGGACGGGAGTGACTTCAGTGGCTGAATGTCCTTGTTCTGCTTATTGTAATGGTGTGCAAGAGGGGGAGTGTGTGCGTGTACACCAAAAGATACCAAAAGGAGAACATTTAAAGTAAATAATATGTGAAGAAATTGCAGCACTTCAAAACTGTAATAGAAGTGAAGGGGCAACATTGATCCATCCGTTGATCCTGTGGTAACTGACTGAGCTGCAGTTGCTGTTTGACTGCAGGTTGTGTTTATAGTCTTAATGAAATTAAAAGAAATGTGGGCGTATTTAAATAATCTGGAAATAAAAGGGTTTTATATTTTTAAATAACCTGTAGTAAAATTGCAGGTGAAATCTTGGCATTAAATCCTCATAGCAAATCAGTTGCTAAAACAATGGGACAGTCCATTAAAGAAGAGAGCATTAATTAATAAAGTTTTACCTAATTGCAGTCAAAGTTATGATATTTTATTTTTCTCTGTCTTACAATAATTTTCCTGAAAATGTTTCAGGAGCTTCACTTTTACACATATCATCAGAGATCTCAAGTTAAAATCTCGTCTTTTATCTCAAGTTAAAATCTCGTCTTTTATAATTGATATAATAAAGCAAAGCCAATGAGGATGTTAAAGATGATTTTCTTTTATCCATTAACAGGGGTTTAAAAGCTTTTCTTTCTCTCTTTCCATCAAACTAGCCCTTAAATCTTTTATGACGTTAATGCCAGTGGCTCAATACTGTAAAGTTTGCAGCTCTAGCTGTTAACAAAATTAACAGACCGCATTAGTGCCTGGTGCTGTTTGAGCTTCAGTGGATAGCGGTGGAGTGATCCTGTTCAGTTTTCTAGCCCTGAGATTCCTCAAAGACTCAAACTTTGCCTCTCTCTCCATTCCTTCTGTGGGAAAATTACTGTGCTCAATTGAGGAAAAGGGAAGACGTCCCCACGACACCTCCCAGAGTGCCCCCCGCCACCCCTAAAAAAGGGGACGGGGGGGCAGGTGGGGTGAAAGTTTTGTTTGTCTTGAGATTTCAGTGTTTGTAGAAGGGCTTGGAGACATGGAGGAATCTAGTTTGGGTTGTGGCCTGACCTCTTACTTGGCTCTTCATTGCGTTTTGGGGTCCAGGTTCAGCTTCCTAAACAGCTGAAAGTTTCTCCTGCTTCAGTCACGTCCCTCTTACCCTGGACCCTCTTACTCTGGGACTGTAATAGGGATTCAGAACGTAGTCCAGGGGAAGTGCCTTGCTCGGTTAAGAGTCAAACACTGACACGAAGAGATAGAGGCAATACTGCAAGGGCTGCATCTGATGCACAGTGTCAATGGCATGGCGATAGAATTAAACAACCTGCAAATCAAAATGTTACTTCTGTTCATGTCAGTTTTCTTTTTTTTCAGCATTTTAATGTTTTGTGTTTTCTACGTATGTTATTGAACAACTGGATGAAAAGCTGAGCTATAAAGATACAGAGTTGTCTGAATAATTGGGAATACTTAGAATTTAGAGAACAGCAGACTGAAAAAAAAAAATAAACCAAAACCAACCAACTCAATCTTCTCGGACCGTTGCTGGCCAGGTGGCAGCGGAGAGGTGCGGAGATGGAGAGGGCAGCGCTCGCGTCGCGGTGCCGCCGCTCGGGAGGGACGCGCTGGCTCCGGCAGGATGCGGAGGAGCTGCCGGGCTGGAGGGCACCTCGGGCTGCTGGGGGGTCCCTTCGGAACCAGGGCAGCAGGGGTGAGCGATTCAGCAGAGCAGCGTCCCCCTCCGCACGCAAACCTGCAGTGTGGGTGGCCGGGATGTAGAGAAACATCTTCCTTTGCTGTGCGCTTTCCGGGAAAAAAAGTCTTTGAGGGTTTTTTTTACAAAAAAAAAAATTGACTTAGCCTCAAGGTAAATTTTCCCAACCTCTATGAGGCTGCAGTCTCAAACGATTGATCTGGAATCTTCTGTCATGGGAACCTGAGTCACTTGCACTGGTCAGTCTTTAGTCCGTGTGTGCAAAGCTGTTGTTTTGGTACGACCTGATGATGGTGACAAGGGGCCCTGGACTGCCCAGGCAGTGGCGGTGTTTGTGCGCTTGTAGCACTTCGGCGTTGACAGACAAATATACCGGTGAATCCATGTTTATGGCAGATCCTAGCTGCATTACTGTTATTTGCAAGGAAAAAAGGAATAAAGAAACGAAGTAACTCTTAGAATATGCTTAAAAGTTGGACACTTCTAGATTTTCAGTCTGTGATGAATTCTCGGGATGATGCAGCAGTACTTTCTCCTAATAAATTCCTATTAAACTGTCAGGATATTCAGCTGTTCAGCCTTCCTCTCCTGATTTCGCTAGTCAGGTTGTAATAGCATCTCAGAAGAACTGCAAACATTTCTCACGTTAATTAGAACACTGGGAATTCTGTTATTTACTGCTTCCGTCATCAAAGGTGATTGCAGCCTCCCAGAACTGGTGCGTTTGCTCATGCTATGATTGCTGCAGAGAAACTCGGTGAATGTGCTCTATCAGCTCAGCTTCCTGCAGACCAGGGGAAAAAAAAGAACAAGCTTTTATTCTTATTTATTGTGCTGATCTGGAATAGACGTTTCTGTGACTGCTCTTTTCTTCTCTTGCTAAACAAAGCCGTGTTACCTGCTTGCCGCGACCCGGAGATGTTTCAGGACACAGGTTGGGCCCTGAGGTCAAGGAGGCGACGGGGCTGTCACTGCAGTGGGGTGGGTGGCCGCTCTGCACCGACACCACGGCGGGCAGTGCCCATAGAGATGTCCTATCTTCCGTTCTCCCTTCTCCAGCAAAAGGGCCCTGTTGCATCACTTGAGCAGTGATGCCAACTAGGAAGGCTATTGTGAAAGATTATTGAGGGGAATTGTTATCCGGGTTGGATGCTTTTCAGTAGCCAGAACTGAACAAGAAGAATATGGGAGAATATAACCCAATGTTTTGGGGCTGGATGCTGGTCTGGGAAAGAGTGGAAAGATGGAATAGAAGGCTGTTTTCATAGTATGTCCCTGTGGTTGCACCTCAGTTTACCTAGTCTGTTGATCTAGAAGTTTTAAAACTAGATTTCACCAGGATATCGATTATTTAACGCTTATACGTATTTGACTTCCTTTTTATCTGGCTATTTACCTACATTTGATGTTTTCATTCAGTCAAGCCCATGCTTAAATTCTGTCTGTGTACATTTGAACGCTGTTGATTTTTCCTGAAACCTTAAAATTTGTTACCTCTGAACAAATGTTTTGAGTTTTTGCTACAGAAGTCTACCCAGAACTGGAGCTGGACACATCCTCCACCTTCCCTGCAGGGACATATGGACAATCCTAACATTAAACATCTCAGGGAGCTCATCAACTAAACTTTTTCAGGAACAAAAAATCATTTATTTGTTAAAATATTCAGGTTTGATCCTTCTTAGATTTTTAAATAAGAGATTTCTTAAAGAGTTTTGCTCAATGGAAAAATGCTTAACAAGATTAACAAGTTTACCAAACTGTTTTTGATCATCCTTTTCCTGGTCCTAACAGATTAGCAATTTGAGGTTACTCAGTATGGCTTTAGATGCTCATAGCCCCAGAGAGGATATGTAGATTCTAGTGGGCATCTTGTTAATATCTGTGCCCTCTTCTTTTTTTTTTTTTTTTCCATGTTACCTTTCTTTCAGTTGAGCTGAGTAGTAGGAATCTGGCAAGCTTGTCTTCAGAAAGAGTTAAGGAGGGAAAGTTTCTTGAGAACATTATCTTGTAGGCCTGGAATTAAGCAAGCTTCAGCTAGAACCATTGCACAACCATTTAACAAGCCTAGGTAGGAAATTATTGCTTAGAAGCTTTCATGAATTAATGTTTATGTTACAGCAAAGAAGCTTACCTTGGAACAGCATAGTTGGAGTGTTCCCTGAAAAACTTCACTGACGGATTTTTATGTGATACACTGTATGCTTCACAGATAGCATCTTGTTTGTGCCGAGTAGTGCTGGGTAAATAACTGAAGGCAATATTTTTAAAGAAAAACATAAATCCGTGACACTAAAAAACATTGTAATGTTTAATGATATTTGTTTTCATTGAAGGATGTGAAATTAGGGAGGTAACTAAGGTATTTTGCAGTAGAAAATATTTTAATTAATGCTTAAACAGATAAGAGATCTTATGTAGGGTTAGGAGCTGGGGGAACTACTAATATAGTGTCCAGAGCTCTTAGAAAAGGTACCAGCTGATACCTTAGCATGGGGCTTTTCTGAAACACTGTTATTTTACTGATTGCACATGAAGTTGGTGGGCTGGTGTTGATACCGTCTTTACTGCAGCGACATAAATGTAGGTACTTCTGCATATGCAGACTTCACATCCTGACTGTATGGAATCAATGAAACAGATTTATCCTTTTCCAACTCAGTCGATTAGCTATAATGCTAAGGGATAGAGTAGTTAACAGACAAGTGTGGATGGATGTAACAGCGCAGGACAGCTGGTGAGAATGACGTTGCCCGGATTGAAAGTTAGTCACAAGTACAGAGAAATGTGAGTTTGTTTGAGACATGCAGCGAACTAGTCCCAGTCTGTAAATGTCAGTCTGCTGCTTTTACCTGTTTGTGCGTCAGGAGCAGTTCACGGCGCTGCAGACTCACCAGTGAAAATGCAATAGCATCAGGACATGTTTCTTCCTGTTTGATGGTCTTTGGAGTGCCCTTGTGGGACTATTTCATCAAAAGCAACAAAGTTTAACCACCTAACTGCCTCCCTGGTAACTCATGGAGGAGCTCTGCTCTGGAAAATTGCCTGATAATGTCACATGTGTTGTGTTGTGCCATGAAGATCACATTGGTCATAGTTATTTAAGCTTCCGTGAAATCCAGGGAGAATTTCCCATCAGAAGCAATAAGGTTAGTTCAGCATATTGATACTCTAGGGTTTCCTTATCTCTATTCCGTATTTTCAGACAGACAGAACCGTTCAGCAGTTGTGGATTGCGACTGAAGTCAGTCATGAAGCTGCATACCAAGACTGTCCTTGATTTGGTCTTTCTAGTCTGAGGAAGCTTTTGTTTGGGTCTTAAGTTAAAAGTTTACCACAAACACAGCATTTCTGGCACGTTTTCTGTTGACACGTGTGCTTCACAGCAGCATCCTCATCTTCATGGGAAATCATTGCCATTAAGCAAGGTGACAGCACCTTGGAAAAGACTCCTTTGGTGAAAAATCTGTAGAAGAAAGGGAACAGAGATGATGAGGATACCCTGCCAAGCCTTGTGACTTCGGCTTAGAGCATCCTTAAGGTCATTCAATATAACTAGGACCACAGCTTGAAAATATGATCCATTTTTAAGCAATGTATTTTTTAAGAGTTTGAAGATTATAAAATATTCCACTGTAATTCAGGAAATCTCCCTTTGACCTTTTTGTTTGTTTGTTTTTTTGAATAAAGTGCATTGTTTTTATAGAATGATGGTTAGAAGGTACTTTCATAAAAGCAAGTTATATCTTAATTTTTAGGATGGACTTTTGCCTTTGATAGACAACAAAACCGATATTGATATGTCTGCTCTTTGAGACTTGCACTGTCTCATAAGAGTTGAAATGTTTTTTAATTGTAATTAATTTTACTAGATACTTTGTGATCTACCCAGGCTGTGGTTCAGGCTGTAGTTGAACACATTCATTGAAAGCCAATAACAGATGTGCTCTTCTTCTGTCTACTGAGCATATTTCCAAATGTAACTTTTATTATAATGATCTTGTTTTGTGCATAGAATTTTGCAGTGTTGGAACAAGAAGCAGAAATCCATCCTCCTTCAATACGTAACAACTAGGTTTCCTGTCCTCGTCCCCAAGTGAGGAAGCAGGAAGAGCATGATTCCAATTTTCCCATTAAGTCATTGATCAAACAATGTTGACAAGATCAATTATTCTTAGTCAAATATTTCACTTGTTTTGGGTTCCTGGAGGCAGCTCATAAAGCTGAGTTTTCTATTAATACTCCTGCAAGGTTGTGCATTTGTGCGCAAATCTGTCCGAATTTATGAAGGGATGGTGTGATGAGAGCTGATTCGTAAGGATGTCTGACCCTCAGAAAATTAAAACTATTTTAGTGATTTATTTATTTATTTATTTATGAGCAGCGACTTGATCATCTAAAGGTTAAAAAAAAGGCTTTCAGTTTGGAAGATCAGAATTTCAAAGTCTCACCAAAAAACTGACCTGATTTTTTTTCTTTTTTGATGGGAAGTTTGTTACAATAATAGTGTCCGGTGATACTTTGGTGTTTCTGCTTGTGACCTGTACAGCCTCAGAATAAGCACTAAAGCAAAACAAACTTCAGAAATGTATTTAGAAAGGAGAAAGTTGGAGACAAGTCCATATTCTTGCTGTTGGAACTTTATTTTCTTAGTCTTGAACTGATCAGCAAAATGATGCTGTCTAGCAAGTTGTTTTTCATTAAATGTAAAGGAACAGAAAAGATGTTTCTGAAGATATCAACACCTTCCTTAATACTAATTCCTAGATATGGAATATTTCAAATCACTGAGATAACTTTACTGTGCTGGGTTTCTAAACCCATAATATTCTAGTGCTCAGGAAGAAATCAATTTCCAAAGAAATTGGCACTTGCGTTTAAGATGAATCTTTATTCTTAAAACAGTGTTTTGTGGTTTTGACACATGCAGATGTTAGAGTGAAGAAAACAGTTGTTCTTTAGGGTGGGATTTCTGGAATTCCCAGTTACCAACCTGAAGTTTTTAATAACCCCTCTTCTTACTCAAGCTGCTACAAAACAGAAATGGTTTTGCAGGCTCACACATACTGATGCTCGAAGGAAGAATACACAATTGTAGCTGGTAAAGCAAAAAATAGTTGCAAACCTCTTCCTTGGTTTTGCTGCTGCTGTTTGCTATACTGATGAACAAACAGGTTGGTGAATGCTGATGTTTAAAATGGAGCATGCTTCAAAATCCACCTGCAGAGCCATCCTCCCTCACTGGGCTTTGTCTTTAAAGGGTTTCACAGAGCAGCCATCCAAGCTCCCTAACCTTTTCCTAAAGTTTCTGTTTGAGCCTGGCAGTTCCTCCCCTATGTTTTACTCTTCTAAGACTGCTTGACATCCTTCTGTGTCCTGGGAAACCCTGCACCTCCTTTTGTGCGTTGGCAGCAAAATGATCCAGCTTCTGAACCGAGCGAGCCCGGAATGCGCAGCCCGTCCTGGGGGATGCGCGGGGCCGTCCTGCACGGCTCCCGTGTCTCAGCACTGCTCTTGGCTCAGCTTGTCACCCTGACATATATAACAGATGTCAACTGTTGACTTGAATGAATTCTTAGGTCCTAGACCAATATATATATATATATTTATTTTTTCTAGTTAGTAATTTTGCAGATTTTTATTTTTTAGCCTTTCAAATCTATCTGCATTCAGAAACTCAGATTTTTTTCTTATCTTCTTTTGACTAGCACTTACAAATGTACTAAAACTTTCCAGGAGGCATGAGAATATATCTGGGTCTGAACTCCTTCTCTTATTAAGAAAGAAAAGATTTTTCATTCATAATGTATCTTTTCTGTTCCGTGGTAGTATGCAAAGTACAAATCTAAACCTTAGTGGTTTTTTTGTGCATAGTTATTGTGTCGTTTGAGTTCAGGACCTTATTCTCCTTCTCTCTACACAAAAATACAAACATGCAGAAGCTATTTTGAGTCAGATAATGTCATTTTGAGTTAACAAAACAATTTTGTTTGCTTCTGGGGTTTAGTGACTTCATTAGACCACATCAGACAGGCAATAAGGCTTCACCATTTGATTTAATTTATTATTCTCTTTCCTAACTGCATGGAAGTAACTACTCTTGTGTTTGTAGTAGTTTCTGCCCTTTCTTACTTTAATCTACTAATCTGCCTGAAGTGATATTTCCAGTGGTGCAAATGAAATCAGGGCACCGTGTGGAATGTTTGCATTTACAGCTGAAACTAAGTGACCTTTACGTGCAGCTCAGTGAATGCTGCAGATTGGTGGTTCGTATTTCTCGCTTCTAAGGAGACACAGCTACTCCAAAGAATAACAATTCATCGGGTACAGCAATTTCCATCCAACCCTGTTTATTATATTTTCATACGTAGAAGGTGTCTGTAATGGCAGGGAGGGAGGAGGAGTCCTTGCTTAGAGTTCAAGGAGAGAAAAGTTATGCCAGGGAGCTCCCCTAATATATCACATTTATTGTGTTCTTATGCTTTGTTGCAAATGTCACAGCACTACAGCCACATGGAAGGTGTCTTAGCTAATAAAAGACATAATCTTTCTTTTCCTTCTCCATACTTTTTAATTATTTCTGTAATAAATATCTAATAAAACAGCAATTCTTATTTCCAAGCTTTTCTGATAGGCAGCGACGAGGTTGCTTGGTAGGGGGAAGTCTGCGGTACGTGAGGTGCAGTTTGGCATCTGAAAGAACTTTCACAGCCATTTTCCTTGTGTTAATGTGCCTTGCTGGTGATTTTGGATCATTTACATTTTGCTGAGTTTTTTACTTTTTAAAAGAATTTCTTTGACATTTGCTGTAACTTAACATTGAGCAAGAGGAATTCACATGATGTTTGTAGAAAAGGTAACGTTAAACTCGTTTCATAGGCATTATCTAGCAATTTATAAAGCTTATGTATAATGAATTAGGTTTCTGAAATGGATTGCTGTCTGAGTTCATGCAGTTTTATAGGTCATGTCCTCTGAAATGAATTCTTTTAAAGAACTGAAGTATTTTGTGTCTGCTCCCTGAACATGGAGAGTAGGGTACAAAAGCAACAAAACTTAAAACTAGGAGGCCTACGGATATTTATTTCTTGTCATGTAATTTCTTTTCTGGAGGTGATCCTACATGGCTTTGAAATCAGCAAAACCACAAACCCCAAACCAAAGATTATATATATATGTGTATATATATATATATATGATGCATAAAGAGACATAAAATTCTGTAAGCACCATTTCAGGATCAGTGGAGAGCAAACAAACAATTTAGAGTCTTTGAGATTACTTTGTACAAAGGAATCATTTAAATGGAAAATGACAAAAAAAAAAAGTGCTGACTTCCCCGACGAGCTGTCAATAGGAGATTTAGGGCTCCCCATGTGCCATCAGCATGCTTTAATTGATTACTGTGTTACTATCCCAGAGTGTGCTGCAATAAAGGTTAGAGAAATCCTGAGGATATCAGCTACCTTTCTCAAACTGCCCAATTAAGGCAGTCCATAATCTGTGAGCAGAAACCACCCTTCAGAAAGAAACGATCTACTCTCCTTGGAGTGAAGGCGTTTGGTCTAAAACTCGTGAAATAGTCAGTGAAATGGCTGCTCGGAGGTGGGAGCAGGGAGTGGGTTGTTGTCTTTCTGCTCACAAAGGACGAACCCTGTAACCTCCAGACCGTGTCGCACAGCGTGAAGCTTTGGTGCCTTAGGCTGGACCTTGTTTGACACTTCCTGCCTTCTGCCCTGTGAGCTGGGCCTGTTCTGCCTAGAGAAGAGAAAACTGAGAGGAGATGTGATTAATACGTGCAAGTACCTGAGGGGAGAGTGTAGGGAGGATGGGACCAAACTCTTCTCAGTGGTGGCCAGTGACAGGACAAAGGGTAACGGGTACAAGTTGAACCCCAGGCAGTTCCATCTCCACGTGAGGAAGAACTTCTTTCCTGTGAGGGTGCCAGAGACCTGGCACAGGCTGCCCAGAGAGGCTGTGGAGGCTCCTTCTCTGGAGATCTCCAAACCCACCTGGATGCCGCCCTGTGCCCCTGCTCTGGGTGTCCCTGCTGGACTGGGTGATCTCCAGAGGTCCCTTCCAACCTCAACCCTTCTGTGATTCTGAGTCTTGCCCTGGGCCGTGCAAACAGCGGGGGGAGGTGCCCTGAAGTGTGTTCTGGTGCCTGGGCTCTGAGCCCGTGGGCTGCACAGGAACCCAGCAAGACTTGGCAGCCTTTGGGGACAGGGCACAGGGGATGCTCTGCACAGGGCCTGCCCGGAGATCAATTGCCCTTGGTCCCTGAAATAGTAAAATACAGCTCTCTCTAAAGGATTCAAAAATTAAAATTGTCTCTGGGAGCTTGGAAGCATCAGCTTTTATCTCTGAAAGAATTAAAATAAAATTCTGAAATGTTCTGATAAGTGAAAGTTCATTTGTCTGTACCAGCTCGTGATGCTGCTTGCTGAAACACGTTGCAGGGCGCTGCACGTGACAGACGCGTATGGTGGCTTTCCTGAGTAGCCGCGAGCGAAGTGGGTGTCTAATGTATTTATAGCTGTAGTGAACTTAAATTTTTACAGACTAAATGTTCTTTCCTAGCCAGCAGTTGACATTTTCTAATGCTTAAGTATTTTACTTCAATATATTGGTATAAATATATGATAATAACAAAAGGAAGTGGCCAGGAAGGTTTGCTCTGAATGCAGAGCCGGAAGCTGCGCCTCTCTCTGCACCTTTTCCTGAGTGTATAAACGAGAAGGAGCCACACGTAGGATGCGACTAAAACTGCTTTTGATCGGAGCATACAGTGGCAATCATTAAATACATCACGTGCAGGGGCACTGGGGAAGGCGCTGCTCTCCGTCCTGCTCAGCAGCCCATGCTGGAGCACTTGTTTCCTATCTTGAACCATTTCTGATTGCTGTTAGAGAAGTCTATGTGCCAGCAGTGCCGATGGATCAAGGAAAGTCATCCCATTCATCTGTCTGTTGCATCAAAATATTGGAGAGGATAAACACGGAATCGCACCATTCCCAAAGCTCCATTAAACAGATTGTTGATGTTTGTCAATGGGATGTGTTGGATCAGGAAAGATTTTGTTCAGGTTTTAGATTTTTGTCTCTTCAATCCTGAGTATTAAAATAATCTTAATGAAAGTAGAAGTCCTCAATGAATAGGCTTAGTTTGTCTACTCCAGGTTTTCTTCTTGTTTTGCCTTTGCATGCGTTACTGTGTTGAAGTGAGCTCACCTTCCTCCTTTCCTGCAAGCGCATAAAGGGCCGGATGACTTTATCTCATCCAAATTCCTTTGAACCCCGTCTGCTCAAGGTGACACTGTTTATCTTTGACTGACAAAATTAAACAAACTTTCCTGAACGCTTTCTCCAAGTTGGCAGGTCTTTGTGCATTCATCTCTCACACAGGGCAAATACAGAGTTCTGCCAAGGAGGACAGGATTTTTGCTTCGTGGACAGAAGATGTTTGCCAGGAAGGTTGCCCTGCTCCTGCCAGTGCGGCGGATGCCAGGTGAGCCCACATGCAGCTGCAGGCGGGTAAGGCCAAATCCTAATTCCTGCTTTTGAGCTGCCTGCAGAGGAGCAAGGATACGGAAAATCACTGAAAGAGGAGAGGATTGCTAACAGTGATTGGTGATCTTTGAGATTTGCTGCTCACATAACAAACATATTGCAGACCACCTTCCTCCCCCTCGTTTCTGACATCTGGCACATCCGACCCTTTACATATGAGAGGAAATGGAAACTAGGAAAAGCAGCGCCTTTTTTGTCTCTGTGCAGAGCGAGAAGTGACGTTTGTGCCGTTCTGCAGGGCCGGAGCTCAGGAGCACCCTCCGTGCGTGGCCGCCCTGCGCACCCCTGCGGGCACGCGCCGGGGAGAGACCTGCCCGGTGTTCGGTGAGGAGCTGCCTGCTTCCTGGTGCTCGCTGGAACTGAGCTGTACAGTCTGTGAGTCTGCAGCTTTTTATCTGGTCTGCATCTATTTGTCTACCATCTTTTATTAGATGATGGATCCAGGATTTTCACTTCCAAAGGACAGAGGTCTTTCTAGAAAGGAGAGGGAATCCCAGCTGCCTTTAGTCCATTTAGGGCCCTTGCAGTTGGCAGCAAGTATCTTTCACTACTTTAATCAGCAGTGGGGTCCTACCAAGTCTATTTTAGGGTGAAGTGCTCTTGCTGTGCACATCTGGTTTGGGTCATTCAATATACAGATATCAATGAATTTGTCCTGTAGTCTTAAGATCATGACTGTGTCCAGCAAAATTGCTCTTGAGACTTCTGTTCAGCAGAACAGTCTGGAGAATTTCATTAGGTAACGTTATTTGCACAAGGGTGTTGTGTATATTAATTTTATTGGCAAAAATTGCCTAGAGTGAAAGCTAGAGGGCTGGGATGCCCGTGCATGCTTAGATGCCATCTCTGCTGTGTTCCAAATCTTGCTCTGGGCTTGTAGCTGGGCAAAAACCAGAGCGTATTGCTGTTCCTGCTGCCGGTGATGTTCGTGGGAGACAAATGCTGGTAAGAGAGCAGGAACCACATGTGATAGACATTCTCTGATATTGTCGGCGTGAGCTGGAGCATGACCTAGACACATGAGTAGATTTGATAACTTTTGAGAATGATGAAAGCGAGGGGAGTAACTGGAAGCAGAAGTTTTATGGCTTGGCTGTGGTGCTCTTGGTTGATGTGATCTTCCCCTGGGAAAGGCAGAATGTTTCAGAAATCAGGGCTGTGCTGCAAAACTGATTTGTTCAATTCCAGTTTTACCTAACAAAGAACACCTCCCAAAAAAGGAAACGCAGAACCTTACTAGGAGTTAGCCATGTCGCTTCACCTGTGCCCTGATTTCTCAAATGTGCATTGGCAATGAAGTCATATTAGTGCTTTGCTATTTCACCTGCGTTTAAAGAATACAATGAAAGGGGCAGACGGGGAGGAGGGCAAGTGCCAATGAGCAAAGTTTTCTTTGGGATCTGGCATTAGACAGTCCTGGAGCAGCCTGAAAGAGCTGTTGCAGAGCCTGGTTTTTAATGAATCCCTAGTGGAAGGGGAGGGGATGTGGTGGGAGATGGAGGCTGTCTGTGAGCCCCAGCAGCAGGATAGCAGGGGCCAGGGCTGGAAGCTCCCCGGGTGGATGTGCACAGGGAACTCAGGCCTCTTTCAGGCCAGCCCCATATGTTGATCTCTTTGATCTGCTTCCTGTTATCCAGTACTGGAAAGCTACAGTTGGAAGTTTGTTTAAGTTGATTTAGTAAGATTCTGATTCTTATATTTAGTGGAGACATAAATTTTCCAGCCGTACCCCTGATGTGTTCATTACTGTATATTCCCACTGAAGATACAGTTCAGCACTGCTTTTGATCAATAGTTGATTATTTGGGCTTCATTATGTTCATGTATTTAGGCTTCAAGATCTTTTGGACCAAGGACAGTGCTCTTTTTTGTGTGTGTGTTTTTATGGTGCTACTATAATTAATTTTTTATTCCAGTCTGGATTGCAAAAAAATCATGCTGGCTCTGAGCAATAAAACCGATGTTCACATTGAATACAAATAGAAGAATACCATTTCTTTTCCAGTTAAACAACATGGGCTTTTTTTTATTCCTTGATAATAAAAACCCCATAATGCTTGCACAGGCTGAGAGATATATTCCTTACTATGCCAGTAAGGAAAGGAGATGCATAAAAACACAGTGTAGATATATTAATTGTTACCCTCTGTGTTTTTGAGGTGCTGGAGAGGGGAGAGAAGATAGCTCATAAACTGGATGTTACTGGTTTTATGGGATCATAGCCTGGGAGGAATTGCCTGCATGTACTGCTTCTCCTGTATGGAAAAGAGCAAGGAGAGGGGAACAGAGAGCCCCAGTCCCAGCTGTATGTTCTGCTCCAGCTGCAGTGTGGGGAGGGCCTGCAGGAAACCAAAAACGGGAGATTTTTCTTTATCTGCTGCCTGAGACAGCGCTGTCAGTGTCACTTCAGCAAGTTGTCGTGCACCCTGTCTGCTGCGGTCACTGTCACAGCGCTCGTGGCAAACCCCAGCTGAGTGGGAACCCTCAGAAGCTGCCAGTGTAACGTGGATAAAAGTGGCCATTGCAGGAGCTCCCAAACGCTGTGTTTCGATTTCATCTGACTTCTCTGTGAAAAGACTTGTCATTACAGCATGCTGTTTAGGTTACAGTGAATATATATATATTAAAAAAAAAAAGAAACAAAACGTTACAAACATTTAAATATAGGCTTTAGAAAATTGATGATTGTTTCTGTATTCCTCTGAAATTACAGGATTAGGTTCTGAAATGAATAGAATCAATAAATACACATTGAGCAAAACTGTCTGAGCATTTGCTTGATATTCTCAGATTTAGTTCAGTTTCCATCATTTCAGAACTCGGTGTCAGGAGATCTCTCTAGTTTTCACTGAGCATGGTGCTCATGAAACATGTTAGACTCAAAAGCCTTTGAACTATAGCTCTTTTTGCCTACAGAGCAAGTATAACATAAGCAAAAGCACAACAAATTTCCCCACAGGTCTCTGCCAATAGGCCAGCCTAGAGGATCACCAATTAGTGTCAAAGATTTTTACAGCACAATTGACCCGTATCCGCTGGGAACCACACTGAAACCATCAATTGTTGTTTAGAGCAGGACAGTGCCTACTCGTACAGTCAACTTTCAATATATCAATACTTCGTTGCCCTTTATCCTTGGTTCTAATTAAAATATTCATACGAAGTGCTGCATAGGAAGAACTACATAATGTTAAAAGATTGCCTCAAAAATGCTGCAACTATTGTTTGTAAGTGATTCCAGGGTTTTAACTTAGACCTGTGTTTTAAATGTCAATACAGCAGGCCATTATTTAATCCAACATGTGCTCCCTAATCACAAGTAAGAGGCAGCGAGAGCAATACCATGAATCACCTGCAGCAGTTGCTTTTCAAGGCCCTGTGCACTGAGCAGCCGTAGCAGTGGCACCGCTGCTGCACTGCAGGCCCATGCTGTGGTGCTCAGCTCGCAAGGTAAACGTCCAGGTTTGAGCTCCTATATGAAAACTGTGGGTCTGTATAGGACTGCACCCCTCCAGCAAAGACCTTGCTCACCCGGTGCCACTGCAAGTCTTCCTGTCCTTAAGGGCTGAATTTTGTGCCAGAAGACAGACTTTTTGAGTCTTTGCTCAAAAAGTTGTGTTTGGGACCCGACAGATGATTCAAAAGGTGAGGAAAAAAAAAAAAGGAGCAGTTACAGAGGCAGACCTGGCAGAGGCAGAGCAGTGGATTGGGTTTGGGAGAACTGATGCATTTTTAAGGTTATGATGATGGTTTCATCCCATGAAAGCAAGTTCACTAAGTTGTGGTAAGGATGACATTACCCAGAGGTACAAAATTTCTCTTAAGAGCTTTTTTGTGTAATTGTGTTTGCCCTGATGAAAGATAAGGTTCTGCTGTGCTTTAGTGACTGGAGAAAAGCTGCAAAAGTTCAAGAGAGGGATCGAGGTGCCAGGCCTGTGTGTGGGCAGAGCCCCTGCTGCATGCTGCAGTATTAACTGCTGGATGCATTGCTGGCAGGAGCGCGTGGGTCTGCATCGATGCATCAGTGTGCGCCTTGCCCTTACAACACCCACAGTGTTCACAGAGATGCATTTGGCATAAGCGCCTGTTGAGTCTCCTTTTTACTTGTCTGCCAACTACTCGGATGCCCTAAAGTTTTGAATTAATTCAACAAAACCCGTGTAGCCGGACAGAGATTTCTCTGAAGGCACTGGGTGTTTTATTTCAGTTGGGGGCAAAGGATTTAGCCAAAGATGTTAGAACATTTGTATGTAATATTTAAGTTGCTCTTTCTACTACAAGTGTCATACCACACTAGACTGAAGTCTACGTGTTTTATGATATTAAATATTCCATCTTTTGTCATGCAGGCGAATGATACCAGATTTGAGATGATACATTTTCCTTGCTGTCTCTGTTCATGCTTGGAAATTATCTTGCTGTATCTATGTAGCAAGAATTTATGAAAGGTACTAACCTATATCTTGCTACATATATTTTTCTGAACACACTTTTGTAACTTCAGCTTGAAAACTATTTCTTGCCCACAGCTAGCAAGAAACAATGATTTCATATTTCCCAAAGTAAGAGCCACTGAGCAGCATTCCTCTTTATTGCAAAGAGGGGATACAATAATAAAAAGACATCTTCTTGTGGAATATTGCCAATAAAGTACAATAATACATTAAAACAGATACTTAAAGTTGAAATTTATTAGTTTGTTTTTCTGTGCCAGTCAACATATTTTCATATGTTAACATCAAAATGCAGACACTCAGCAAAACCTTTAATAATAAAAGCAGCAGCCATCAAAAGCAAGTGAGAATTTTAACTTCTAGTATAAGGAGTTTATCTTGTGATTTTGTTTTCCTTTTTGAGGATTCAATTTTATTTTTTACAGTATTTTTTTTCTAATGAAATATTCATCAGCTTGTTTCTGCCTACAGACACTTCAGTGGAGCTCTCAGCCCAGTAATCCCTCTATTCTGCCCCTTTCCTTCTCTTTTCACCAGATTAATTTGGAAAATAAATCTTTCATTTGCAGAGTAAGGAAATGGGGATTGCATTTTTTTTAAATAAAGGTAAATAGCTTATGTAGTTTGCATGTACATAAAGTACTAAGCTCATAATCAGTTCTGGTTGGTTTTCTAAATAAACCCTCCCAACATAAGCTTCCCTTTGTTCTGATGAGATCTTTTGCTATTTGATCCAAACTATTTTGTATTGAATAATTCCAGGAACAGTTGCTCACAGCAATTCCAAAAAGAGCAATGCAAATCATATGAAGTTACCTTTTTGTATACCTTGGTGTAACTGAAACATGTCCCAAGCATTTTGGACTCTGCAGGCCCGTGTGTGCAGAAAGGAAGGCAGTTAGGGTCAGTTTCCTAAAGTACCTTTAAGATTTATTCACTTGATGCTAACCGATGTATAAGTACAGCCAAAGAACCGTGTTCTCTTTAATATGCAGGCAACAGTGTAAGGTGTATTTATTTCCATCACTGCATAACATGTCATCTAGCTGTGTGAAAGACACAATGAGGTTTTCAAAAGATTAGTTTCAGGTATCAAACTGGCAGAGTTTCATGACCAAAAGGCTAACGAGTGCTTTTCGCCCTGCAGACCTTGCTCCGAGAGTGCCGTATAGCTCCACGGATCCACAGCAGATCCCTTATTGACTTCCCCAAGCCCCATGCGAGGACCGGAGGCAGCCGAGGCCCTCGGGTTGGTCATGGCAACGCAGGCCGTGAAGCGGCTGCAGGAGCTGCAGGGCGCCGCCCGCAGAGGTGCCTGCCGCACAACTACACCGGGCGTCTGGGCTGTCGGGGGTTCCTTCCTGGGGTCTGAAGACACAGGAGAACGTGTGTCTTCTTCTGAAAAAGGCAATGCTGCCTATGCCACCCTCCCCTCTTCTCCTGAACCTGAAGATGAACCAACGGCAGCTCCCCGGTTGCCTCTGGCTGCCGCAGGGCTGGCGCCAGGGAAGGTGGCGTGAGGATGCCCGCGGTGTTGGGCTGAGCGTTGGCACGAACACCAGCTCATCCCAGGTTAAAATGTGTGTTATGTCTTGGTAGGATCCAGACCCTGGGCCCTCGAAGCCTTGATTAAGACTTTGGATTTAGAAAATAGAAAATGAGGAAAAAGTCGCCAGGGAGGTAGGAGTATGTTTGAAGGCCCGGGAGAGCATTAGAGAGTTCACAGATGTCTTGCCTTGGAGGCTTGGAGGGAGCAGAAGCAAATCCCGCCTTCTGGGGGGCTTTTGGATCATTAAACAACACCTACAGAAGGTTTATTGTTGCTTTTTTTAACCAATAAGTGGTGACACTTGTTTATGTATGTATTGTATGTTATGCACATACATACGTATGTGCATGTATATGCATGTCTAGGTGGGGAAATTAATATAGATCCCAGTTGTTACCTTGATAGAATATTCTGTGAAGCCAAGGTTAAGGGTTTAAACTGTCTTCATGGCATCCCTTTAATTTACGATTTGGGCTAGGAAGACTTAAAAGCACTAAGTTGTTGACGGCTGACATCAACAAGTTCTTGATGTTTTGTGACGGATCTGTTGATTTTCTTACTTGGCAGAAGTAAGTATTATGGTAAGGAATAGACTCATAAGCAACAGTAAAGTATGTTTATAAGCAACAGTAAAACACTACTTATGTGTAGTACAACAGACAACTGTTTTTTCCCCCTACTTCTGAACCATCTCAAATGTAAATCGTGGCAAACATGCTAGGAAGAACAGAAAAAGATAAATAGCTTTAATTTAATTTAGCAGAGTGATATAGCAATTAATGCAAAATAAGTGTTTTATTAAGTATCTCCATAGAAGTGACTTCCTGAATCCTGCTATCTTTTTCAGCCAACATGCAGTTTCTTTTTAAGGACTATTTTTCCCCAATACTTGTTGCCTGGCTTTAGCCCTCGCTAAATAAAAGGTTGCAGTTCTATAGGAGCTTGGCAAAAGCTTTCATCGTGGCAGGGAAGTATCTATTCTGTTTTTCCCTTTCCCTCTTAGCCAGACAGTGATTCTTTTTAATAAAATTCTTTGAGATTTCCTTCATCCAGCTGTGTGCGATACAGCGAAAGGATTTGCTCTGTTTCTGGTTTGAATATCTCGTGGACAAAGAAGTGGCTCTTGCCTATGACAAATGCCATTCAGAACAGAGTGCAACGCTTTTCCAGAGAACTTTCTTTTAGAAAAGAACTTGAGTAAAGCAGAACTTCTGGTGCTTTCCTTTTTGGAAGGGCATGTTTTGCAGGTATTTCTGATTCTCAAAATTCTGTAATTGAGTGTTTTTAACCCTGTGCAGTAGTTTTCTGATGGAAATTATTGTATAAGGCAAAGTGAGGAAGTGATGCTCTTTTTTCTTTCTTTCTTTCTTTTTTTTTTAACAAATATCATCTGTTTTGTACTTGATGTTATAAATGAAGCCATACAATGAACCAAAATTGTTAAATCGTGTAGGGTAAAATAGCCTAAAGAAGACATAGCCATTTGCCCAGGGAACTGTGACAACCACAGTTCAAGGTTACTGCACAGCAGCAGTTTCAGAGCAGGAGGCAACTGCAGTTGCAGCGGCTGGAGGTAGCACCAGAATGTTACCAAGGACGGGAGGGAATGTGCCTGGGCCCTGGTAAAACTTGCCAGTTCTTTCCATCATATTGATACTGGCTTATGTTGAAGTTGTTGCTTTGCGGTTCTTATTGCTGGGTGAGATGGTGAATAATAAGATGCCCTGAGACATCCTGTCTGCAGTCTTGGGGATGAATGAAGGTTGTGTAATGGGTGATGAGGGTCTGTGTGTGCAGCCCTCTCGGGTCTCAAGCCGCCATCAGGGACTTCACATTTCGTTTCTTCCACAAAAGCCCAGGGGTGGTGCAGGCTGGGGAGCCTAGGGGCTGAGTAAGTTGGCTGCTCAAAACACGTCCTGTCCTGAGGCAGGGAGAGGGTTTTGGTGGCTCTTGATATGAGGTTATAGCAGACGTGAATTTTTCTGTTATAAGAATTGCCACGTGATGATGTTGACCAGAACCCAGCTGTGTCAGGTGTTTTTGCCAATGTATGTGACAGGTAAATGATTCTGTGACCACTCATTGACCATGAGGCAGCAGTGTGCCCTTGTGGCCAAGAAGGCCAATGGGATCCTGGGGTGCGTTAAGAAGAGCGTCTCCAGCAGATCGAGGGAGGGGATCCTGCCCCTCTACTCAGCCCTGGTGAGGCCGCATCTGGAGTATTGTGTCCAGTTCTGGGCCCCACAGTACAAGAGGGACGTGGAGCTGCTGGAGAGAGTCCAGCGCAGGGCTACAAGGATGATCAGGGGCCTGGAACATCTGCCCTATGAGGAGAGGCTGAGGGAGCTGGGCCTGTTCAGCTGGAGAAGAGAAGGCTGAGAGGGGACCTGAGCAGTGTCTAGAAGTACCTCAAGGGAGGCAGTGAGGAGGATGGTGCTGGTCTCTTTTCAGTGGTGGCCACCTGCAGAACTAGAGGAAACAGCCGGAAACTGAAATACCAAAAGTTCCGCAGGAACTTAAGGAAAAATTTCTTAACAGTGAGGGTGACAGAGCCCTGGAACAGGCTGCCCAGAGAGGTTGTGGAGTCTCCTTCTCTGGAGATCTTCCAAACCCGCTTGGACGCAGTCCTGTGCCACATGCTCTAGGTGACCTGCGTGTGCAGGAGGGTTGGACTAGGTGATCCCTAGAGGTGCCTTCCAACCTTAACGATTCTATGATTCTATGATTCTAAATGGTCTTTATTATTTTTTTTTCTTTCTCCAGTGAACTGATCTATGTATGCATAGAAATCATCACCATGGGTGTTTTGTAAAATTCTATTAGGTTCTTCCCTTTCTGTTATGGTATTTGCATTGTCATAACTTACCTTCCTGACACTGCTGTTCCTCCTCTTCCTTGGCCGAGCATTGCTGGGCTTCCTCGTGTTCCAGCTCCCTAACGTTGGTAAAGGGAAGTCTCACAGCTATTTGACCGAGGGAGTTGTCCCAAGGATTCCTGTCTTGACTAATTTGGCATTTGGGCCACTGAGAATTGGAGACCTGGGTGCCATTTTGAACTTCTATACTATCTTTATTTATTTCTGAGTTCCCTTTTGAAATACTTTGCATTGGAGGCTTGCTGGACATCCCAAAATCATGATAGATTAAATACACATGGAATATTGAGCTGCTTTATTAAAATCTCTGTAATTTGTGTAAGAGCTCAGATTTATTCAAACCTGACTTGTTAGTTTAGATTCCCTTATTGAGGTATAGGTCAGATTTAAATTAATAACTGGTGGCTGCAAAATCTTAATTAAAATAACACATTTATGTGAGTCGACAAGCACTCTTTAATTCATGATGGGGTGGGAATATCTTCTTTCTCTTGCTTTAAAAAAAATACACTACGTTTAAAGATGTCAGACCAAATTAATTCCTGCAGTTAACATTTGTGACTTAATTAAATTACCAAAAATAATAAATTTGACCCTTCAATCATACATGCCTTCAATTATTGAGGGAAAATTATCATCTCTCATACTATTTTCTATTGAATAGCAAAAAGCTTAATGAAAAAAAAAAAAAAAGAACAAGTACATTGTTCAGTTAGTTCCTCTGTGGGCTTGATTTTGGGGCTCGATTCTCCCCCACTTTACAACTTTGTGGCATTCCATTGCGAGGTGAATGTGAGATAGCTCTGAATTGCAGTTTCAGGAAGGCAATGCCCTTTCCTACCTGTTTGCCATTCGCAGAGCACCAGCGTAAGGTCTGGAAGGGTGTGATGACAGTGTGGGATGAGCTCCCGAGGAGAACCCATGTCCTGGCACTGCGGGCAGCTCCTGCCCCAGGTGCTGATGTGGCCCCGGCGCAGCCTCCTTTGCTCAAGCACAAGGTCTGGGTATAGGATGTACCGAAGCAACCAGAGAGGCAGCACCACAGGGTTAGGGTTGCTCGTGTTCTGCTAGAATGCCACTTCACACAAGTTCCTGAGTCACCTTCAGAGGGACTGTGCTGAATATAAAAATTATTGCTAATCTCCATACAGTTCTCCAGCAGGCAGAGGCAATAAAACTGTGGTTGCTATTCCTACCTCTCTCTCCTTTTTTTTTTCTTTTTTTCCCTTTGTCCTCTACTGTGCTGCTTACAAGTACAACTGGGAAATAACAGAACATGTAGCCTAAAAATATATCACAGAATCCACTTTTTATCCTAAGACACCTTTTTTATCTCCTTGCAATAACCTGGGCGGTCGGCACGGCCTCGATTCAGGACGGAGATGCACGGAAGGGGGATCGGGAGAGCCCCGTGCCCTCCTTCTGTGTCCTCCTCTGGCCCTAGGTAAGTGCAGACAACGCACAGGCAAGACAAAACCCCAGCGATGAACAAAAGCTGCCCCGTGTTATCCATCAGTATTATTTAAGTAGGACATGCTGGGCTGTTCATGATACACTCATACTGTAAGTGATAAGCTATAACGTATGGTATTCATTTACTTCTCCATTCCAACAGTAATATAGTGAAGACAATAAATTTTCCTGTTTGTTCTCTGACCCACTGTTCTTGGGTTAAGCAGCATGTTTTGTCTACATTTGTCAGTTGTTACAAGCTTCTAGCTGCTCTGGACTAGAGTATTGATGAACCCTGGAAAATGGAGCCTTGAATAATGTATAAAGCATTAAACATGCAACCATTTCACTGGGAAAAAAGGGGGAAAAGTGTATTATATGTTTTCTCTGTTGTAGCTCCTTCATTTACAAAACATATTTGTCAAGTCCTTTGCTAAGAATAATGCTGGGATGCAGCTTCCCATCATTCTTGTTAATGGGACTGTCTTGGTGTTACAGTAAACAACCATAAGTCTTGTGTCTCAGCCATTGTGCGGCACGCTTAGTTTTTTCAGCATCCAATTAAGGGCATTTTAAATTTGCCGTCTCCAGTCACGGGAGCGGTTGTTCAGTTCCCAGTCTTACATCCGGAGGGGAGCAGCAGAGAAAAGGGCATTTTCACAGGGAATGGTGCACTTGCGGCATCGCCGTGGGAGAGCGGGATGCAGGGGGCTGTTGATGGGAGCTTTAGAAGTTCAGTTTTGCTCTGGCGGAGAACACAGAGGCATTGGAGAAAAGCATCTAAATGTTAGAGTGAAAAATGCTAGAGTGAACAAACCCTATTCCTACCTGATGTCTGTTACTAGAAAAGTGATACCAGTTCATGCATTTTTCTGCATGAATTTGTGTGATAAACCGCTCATACATGTTTACATTATCCAGTGACACTTTCTGTCGTATTTGCGCTTCCAGGGTCCAAGGCCTCAGAGGGTGTAAATCGGTGCAGCCACTTTAGCTTAGAGGAGCTGTGTGGATTTATCGACCGAGCCTCTGGGCTGCTAAATTCTTCTTCGTTTGGAAGTACGTGCCAGCCTGGTAGTAAGTTACTAGATCCGACTTAGCCCTTACGTGACATAGCACAGAATTCACCATTCCCTTGGGAAACTTCGGGAATGATGTGGAGATTTATTTGGCACAGATTTTGAATTACCCTTTTTTTCCTGGCTGAGACTGAGATGTTCTGGTGAACTGTGTGGAAGGCAGTAACGGTTCTTCCATTTGTGCTGAACCTGCTCGCTCGATAAATGCAAAATGGTGCTTGGAGCCGGCAGCCTGCTCCTTTCCACAGGCACCAAATTCAAATGCAAATTCAAAGATCTGATTTCAAAAGAGCAAAATTACTTCCCGTATAGAGGTGAGTTTTCTAATATTAGGCATTTCACAATTTAACATGGTTACCTCTATAAACTAGGAATACTGTCTTATCTTGCCACAGTAGGTTTCTGCACATAAATCCCATACACAGGGATCTGGGTGCACTGAGATGAGACTACAGCCCATCAATTTACTAGAGCTTGACACTGCTGAGAGCCGAGAGCGCTGCAGAGGGGTGAGGAGCCCAGGCATGCGCAGAGGTTTTAGCAACACGGCTCCCATTAAGCACAACACAGTCACACAGCTAAATCCCCACGCATCACACCAAATATTTGCCCCCAAACGTGATCATCCTCAGCAAATTACTTACTAATGGAGAAGCAGAAATGTTCGGGACACAAGAAAAAGCTTGTGGATTAAGGGAAGAATATGAAGTGTAAAGGATATGAATCCTCTTTTGTACCTTTTTTTGGAGGTCTTCATTGTCTTGCAGATGTGATACCACCGCTAGAGCAGAATACCTGCTTTGCATTGACAGCTGATAGGATTGATATGCAAATGGTTTTGGCAGGGTCATTCACCAGGAAAATAGAAGACTAGATTAGTAAAATGTTCATACAATAAATTGATGTGTGATCTGTGAATTACTAGTGAATGATTTTAGTTAAACAAGATCAATGTGATTGCTGCTAAAGGTGAATATGAAGGGTTTGGAGCGGGAGATATAATTATATTTTTAGGAGAATTTCTTTGTTTAATAAGAGTATGAGTTTTACATCTAAGAGGTTTTCTTTCAGTTGCTACAACAAGTGAGCACATTGGAGAATATGGAGCGTTAACCTTATAAAGCTCTTCTAGTACCTGGCTTTGTTTTTTAGCGTTTGAAGACCAATATTGCTTTGTTGTTTTTGATGTGGATAGCCTCCTCCTTTCAGAATTAGTTGTCTGAGGTTCCTTCTCCTCCCTTTATGTCCCGAGGCCAGTTTCACTGCTGTTGCTAGAATGACAAGAGGAGGGCAGGTTTATGTTGCTCTTGCATGTGGGTGTCTCCGACAGGCTGATGTTTAACCTCATGACTTCATTACCAGACTCCATCATAGCATCTCGGGATATAGTCAGCCTCTGGTTTTGAAACTCAGACATTACTTTCAGTTTTTGATTTACTGACTATGTTCTTAACGTGAACCTTGCTAGTTTAATTCTCATCAGTGCTGCTGTCCGCAATTTATCTTCTGAAGAAAATTATGGATCCACTGAAAAGCAGGAGGAGATATATAATTCAAGAAGTTTTCAAGATTCATTTTCAGGAAGATGAAGTGCTGAGCACAGTATATGCTGAGTAGGGCTCTTTGAACAGTA
This sequence comes from Tinamus guttatus, assembly GCF_059628265.1. Lineage (NCBI taxonomy): Eukaryota > Metazoa > Chordata > Aves > Tinamiformes > Tinamidae > Tinamus > Tinamus guttatus. The sequence continues at coordinate 1,889,999 of NW_028288706.1, read as the reverse complement.
ACAATGCCACCTGCAGCACTAAACATGTATTATGAATAAGTGTTTTATTGCCAGCAAGCCGGGAACAGAAATGGTCAATCACTGTTGCCGTGTCTTTTCCGAGCAGATTAAAGATTCTTCTTTTGCAGCAGTAATGACTTCTGCAGGAAAGCACATACCAATACAGAACTGAGTTCCATTTCTGTGACTCTCACACATTTACAATAGGAAGCACACTTCATTCATTTCTAGAAGAGATGAATGGAAAATATCTAAATGCAATGCTTTGAAAGAGTGGAAAGCACATTTGCACTGCTGCAGTGTGCATGATTAAAGTGGCACATTCTCCAGGGGGAATATATGAGGGTACCAGTAGGTGCTGCAACTGGCTATCAATAACCTTGGAATAATATGCTGTGTTCTCCTTCCTACCATGTAATTAAATTAACAGTAGCCCAACTTTACATCAGAGATGTTGTGTGCAAAAGCAGAATAGGAAAGAAGAAATGCTGAGTGTTTAATTTCAAGCAAGGAGCTAAGGCAGTGCTGGATGAGCTAACAATGCTGGATGAAGAAATAAGAACACGCTGAATTCTGGGGTTGTTTTATCCATTATGTTAGTCAAACTGTTCCCAAGGGAACATGAAGAAGACTTTGGCCTAAGGTACTACACTCTGAAAACTTAATATTTATATTAATTTTCTGTCGCTTTATGTCTATGTTACTCTACAGAATTCAGGACAGTGTGTTCATCTAAATCTGGAGTGGAAAAATAACTAATCTGGGGGGACCAAGAGTCCTGATTCCCCTTCTCTGAAGTCAACAGGAGCATTTCCAGTAGAATCATAGTACGATCAAGCAGAATAAAAGCTGAGTTTAGTATCTGCTTTGGTCTTGCGATAATATGAAAAGTTAAGAATCTCACAGTAAAACATTAAAAAATATATATTTTTTCAACATCTGCTTTCTAAAACCAGTTGGCTTTCTGCAACTTTGAGGTGCTGAATAATTTGTAACAGGTAAGATACCTAATAATATCGTCCCCTCATCACAGATTGTCCAGGCGCACTTTAAGAGGCTTTCAAATGATCTCCTGGATAAGAATTATTTTGCCACTCTGCCTTGTGTGACCTGTGGCTTGTCTGTCGATTGGGTGCGAGGACTCAGCTGAATACTGAGCAGAGCCCAGCAAGACGCTGGGAGCAGCAATAAAGAGGCTTCTGGGGAGGAGAGGCTGGGAGAAATAGCCCAAGCTCTGCAATTCAGAGCTCTTAGCTGGAAATGCTACTTATAAGATGGCTCGATGCCACTCATTTCTGACCCATCACTGCTTTTTAAAAACAATGGTCAGTATAAATTAAGCAGGGTAGTTTGAAATTTAATCATACAGAATTTCAGTATCAGGACACTTGCGCGTTCCTGCTGAAGATGAGCTAAATAAGAGTGTGTGTGTGGCTGGTGGCAGTGACAAGTAGCTGTGGTGAGTCTGCTGCAGAGCTCCTCTCACAGCCCTTGGGAGTACTTGCTGCTTCGAGAATGAAACTGTCTTTTTCACTGAGAGATTGAGCTCTCCTCGAGGAGCCTGGTCCTCAGAGGTGCCATTTGTAACGTAAGTTGCTTTCCAGGCAAAAGAGAGGCAGCATCCAGGACTGCAGGATGTTAGATTTTAAATAAAGGCAGCAACTGCAAGTGTCTCCCCTTGTTTTGCAGGCGGAGGGCCTGGCAGGGCAGGGAGCTGCTGCCTTGTGCTCCCAGGGTGGCACTGGGTGCCCCTCTTTCTTGCAGGGTGCCGGTACCTCACTGCTCAGGAGCCACCCATGCTCAGAGGCTTTCTGGCATCTAGGCAGAAATCCTCAAATTCCCACCTGCAGATGGGGAAACGGGAGGAAAGTGACTTTTAATCAAGAGCTCAAATTTGAGACTATGATGGAAAATCCCCGTCTGTTTGGTATATTCAGCAGCTTTGTTCTCTGGGTGATTTTTATTAACAACCAGGAAAGAATGGACAAATATAGAAAGTCATGATTTAAGTAAGCAAAAATTCACCTTGCAGAGAACTATCTTTATGGTTTAGCATGAAGTGTTTGTCATGAAATATGGATTTGTTAACTAAAATACCAAACCAGCATGTTTATTGTTTGTTTTTCCTTTCCCATTTTCACATCCTCATCTTAACTCCCTTGCTTTTTCCCTAAGAATGTGTTTCTCGGGGTGCTGCAACTGGATGGCCTCCACATAAAGTAATGACAAAATCCTTTGTCATAACCTCCTCTAGTAGCTGCTCTCTCCTCCAGGTCACAGGAATAATTCTTCCTTAACTGGTCACCTCCTGCCAAAGTTCTCACTACTTGTTAGAAAACAAAATGCAATTCTTGGATTTTCCTCATTCAAAGCTTTAAAGGATGTAGATGAACTTTTTGAAACAATTCAGAATCCATTTGTCAGGATAATAACAATTCTTTCTGCCGCTCCCCCTACCCACATTAATTATAATGCTCTAACAGAACAGAGCTTGATTCCCTTTTTTATTAAGGTTGTTTCATTCTATTATTTATTAAGCTTATTTCCCATGATAAATAACCTTCCTGTCAAAAAATGATTTATGAAAGCCGGTGGTCTTTCCAGTTTGCTTTTCCTGTGGTTACATATTACACATTATCTCCTGCTGACTATTTTGGGCACTCTTGGAATCTACAATTCCTGGTCTTTATTAACAGGACTGAATTCCAGTGCTGTAAAAGGCTTGGAGATTTAGCAGGTGAATCATATGATTTTTAAGTTAGAAACATAAGTATCTTTGTAATGTGAGCATGTAGGCTCATCACATGCCTTTTCATCTGAAAAATGTTAATAAAGTAAGGTAGGTGCCACTGCATTGCATTGCAGAGACCAGCTGCTTGGAAGAGGCATGTATCGCTATGTGCCTTCAAAGTGTAACCACTGACTACAACGATCCTCTCCTCTTCCTCTCGCAAAGTCTGCAACTGAGAGCGTATGCTTTGGGAATGACAGGAGTCCCTTTTGCATTGCCATCTTTCTTTTTCTGCCATATGTACTTATATGTGTACATATAAAATGTAAGAGAGCTTCTTAGAAGACAACAATTGTATTTATGGCAACTTTTGAGATGCAGGAAGTGTGGTTTTGTTCTGATATGAAACAAAATCCTTTAAACACTTGGGTGAAGATGGCATTATCCTGAAATAAACATTTGATTTGGAGAATTGAAACATTTGAGCTTTCAATTTAAAAACAATTTTCTTTTATGGAGGAAGAAGAACAGGATGGGTAGCAACTGAGCCTGTTGAGAAGGGGAGACGGAGAAACAGTCTTCACAGATGCAATCCAATCAAGCGGTTAATATTTCTTCTTCATCTCGTCTGTCCTCAGTTTTAAGATAAAAGTTGTTGTCTCATTTTTATTGTTAGGATAATTTATGTGGTCTTTCAGTGAGAAAAGAAAAGGATAGAGGCTGTATCTAACTGGTTTGTTGAAGCATACTGTGCAGAGATTTATGTCGTGACTACATGAAGAGCCAAGCACCTTTCCAGAAGGTTGTTTGTCTAAAACATCTCTCATGCACCTTTCTTCATGTTCTCATAACCAGGACTTTGTCTGTGGTCTCAGCTTCCTTCGTTGCTTTTTCTAACTTCATTTATCTTATTTTTCCTGTGCAGCACCAAATATACAGTTCTATGTATTTTAAATACGTGCTTCAGCACAACTAAGGCCAGGACGAATGCAGCCTGTTTTCTGGGTGGTGGGGAGGTGACTGCTTGTTGTTTGGTCCTTGGCACTGCAGAGTCCTGATCCACAGCAGGTTCTGTGCCATGGTATCCATGAGTAAGCTTGGTAACCGGTCTATAAAGGAATCTCATTGCATTTTACAAATATCCTGAAGAAGACTAACTCTATAACACCAGCTTTCTTAACATTTCACATAAATCACATTACAATTGTATATAGCTAGCTAGATATAGCATTAAGCAGACCAGAAAAAAAAAGAAAAAAAAAAAAAAAGGTTGCTCTTCCATACCCTTGAACATTCTCATGAAAATCCTAGTGATTATAAGTCAAAAATCACAAAGGAAAACCTAATATTTTTGTTCCCTTAATTCTCGGTCTTTGTTCCTTCCAGCTGGGACTCTTAATAGAAACTAATGGTAACTACATAATCAGGATATTTTCTTTTCTGAGTCAGTAGCTGCATTAGAGTCCTGGAAAGATAGCAGGCTGACAGCTGAGGTTGTTAATACTGAAAGCCAGCTTCAAAGAGAATGAGGCAATGTCACCAACCTAACAAATCAGCAGAGACAAATACTTTCCACCTGCACTAGCTCAGTCCTCAGAATTAATTTTGATAAGAAGCATTTTACAAATGAGATTTTTTTTTCTGCTTTATCCGGCCTATCTTGCCAAGAAGATGGCGGGGACTGGGGTATCATTACTCTTGTCTGCTCTTGTGGGGCCACGATGTTTCAGCTCTCACGGGAGATGAAACCAAAGGGGCCGGCAGAGGACCAGCCTGGCTCGCGGTCCGTCAGAGAGCGGCCTGGTGGGCGGCAGGTCCCCGGCTTTCCGAGGTCAGGGCTTCCCCGTGGGTTCAAGCTCCCTCAGTTCTCGCCGTGCTGTGGTGATTGAGCTCCCTGGTTCTCCTGGCCACGTTATCCCTGGTTGAAGGCCGTGTACCTGAACTGCCAGCAGCGAGTGCCAGGGTTAGGGCAGCCTGTGGAAAACGAGCGGGAACCGAGCGTGGGACGCTCGTGGGTGGGCGCTGCGGTGGCCCTTGGGCTCCATCCGCCGCGGTGGCTGCTCTCTGGGTAGCTTCATCTTGTTACGTGTTAAAGCAAATATGTTCATAATTCTTAAACAGCTACTCAATTTCTCAGAGCTCTCTCTGCTATTATATCAAAATGTAGAGCTTGCTGTCTCTGAAACTCTAAATAAAGGGTCTTATTGAGTGCCCTGAATTGCACGAATAGGCTCTCCAGTGAATAGAGCGCTCTGCCAAAAGGACCTGGCCTATAAAGATGCTTTCGTAACCCGTTTCCGTCAGGTAACAGCACAAAGGTTATTAAGTAACCAACTCGAAGAAAGCATGATAGATTTCAGCACAATGGGCTAATAAGGTTTTAAATGATAGATATCTGGAACAGGTTTAATTTTGCCTTGTTCAGGTTTAGTACTGCTAGAAGGTTATTTTCCCTGAATTCAGTTACTCATTTTAAGCCTCTCTGATTTAGGTGCCTGTAAATCTGTTTAGAAAGTTGCAGAAAAGACTTGCTGAAGTTACTCTTGGTCTGCAGAGGTACTAGTTAAATTCTCAATTATAAGATTTAAGAGAACTGAGCCTGTGATGTGCTGTGAAGAACTTAAAGCCTGGTAAAAGGGACAACCATGAACTGTTAAGCCTCCTGTTGAACTCCTGATGGCAAAAGGCCCTGGGAACGGGGAAGGTTTCAAGCGATATCGTGGAAGTTCATGATGTCCTGAGGCATGTTAGGTTTCCATGCTGATCCTGGGCGCTATAACGCCTCTCTGGAACACACAAACCTATCCGAAAACTTGTGCTGGTATTTGGAAAATCAGCTAGAAGTTTTAGGATTTCGTGGTTTGAAGCTCTGACGAGGCTAGGGGTACGGTATGTTTTACAAATGCACGTTTTACGGAACCACGAGGAGAGGCTGCGAGGCTGCACGGGGACAGAGCCACGCGAGCTTCTCTGCACTTGTGACTGCGACTGCAGTTCTCTCACTGCAAATTCATTATCCTCAGCTGAAGAACAAGTCACCATTTCACACATTTTCTAGTGAATACAGATCTTTATCTTGGAAATGGGTTTGTTCTTGCTCCACTCCAAATCTTCAGGGGGTCTGTTCCTTGCCCAAGTATTATAAATCATAATTGACAGTAAAAAGTGCATTCAGCATTCACTATTGAACCAAGGAGAATTGATAGTGTTCTTTATAGTTATTTCGCAGAAGCTGAGATAGAGCTGATTGGAGAAACAGAATAATTCAATTGCCTCTCTACTTTCAACTTGAAATAAAGTGATACTTGTATTCACCTTCTTTCTCTCACATCAGGACATCTAGTGGGCTCCCTAGAATTTCAAATCTTGGTTTCCTAGGGTTTGCGTATTCTTAAATGCTATCAACAGTACAGGCCCCAAATCCTGGGTTATGCAGGGCATAAACTGTCTTACCACAGCTGGAATGAGAAAAGGACATTTATATTGTGTGCTTTTGACCTCCCAATATGGATTTTGTCTTAGAATAATATTTATATCCTTCTTCTGTGCTATGTTGAGATGGCCATAGCCATAAATGGTTCAGATGACCAAGTCTGCCATAAATATCTATTTTCGTTTTAGTAGAAGGTGTCTTATATATGAGAAGAGTTTGATATTTCAGGCAGTGAATTGTTCTGATTTCCATAAATAACCAGGCTAGGAGGTAATCCTCTAATTAGTTGAAGTGTCTGGCCCTAGGGATTCAACTGTAAAAACTGGCCAAGCAGGAATCAAGAGGCTCTGCCAAGGACGCTGGAGATACGGGACACGTTCACTTTCCACGAAGGTTGCAGTGAGTATATTGCATTTATTATTCAAGAAGGCTGGCTGGGCCTTCCAGGAATAAATAGGAAGCTATTGTCTAGGATATCATGTGTTCTGGCCTGCTGCCAGGCAATATACTATGATTATTATAATTATTATTATTATTTTGATTATTCAATCAGATTTGCTTTGGGTTATTTTTTATAATGAGGGTGATTGCATAACCTTGATATGCTCCTAAAATCTGATAGTGTAAGTCTGAAAGTAAACACTGAATTAAGACGCTCATGCATATGTCTTGCAAAGTGGTTATTGCTGTGTGGTCACTTGAAAACTATGACCGTGTGCATTGACGAATTCCAGACTTTGGAAACCTGTAATTTGAGAATGCACAGAAAACTTTCCTCCCACAGCACAGGTGGAGGTGCATGAGTAAGTTTGGGATGTGGGTGGCTGCAACAGGATTTATTCTGTGCAAACCTGGACAGGATGGGCATATCTGAGAATTAAAGTGCTGCACCTTAAAGGAGAAAGTTGCTTTTCTTCTACTTTGGTGACAGTTACTCAAAGGCCTGTCATCAGAGCTGAGAATTACCCCATTTCTGCTTTTATGTGATAATGTTTTCCTTTAGCACGCTTTGGTTTAATAGTACTAAACAAAATAATGATCATCAGGAAATAAATTCTCTACAAGTAAATAAAGGAGGTATTTCCCCGCTAGGAATATTTTTAAGTAAGGTAATTTTTGCCACTTGGATCTTCAGTAGTCAGCTATTAAAATAGACAATACATGGAATGGATGAAGGGAATTTGCTAGGAGAGTCAAACAGCCACTGCAGAAGTATGTGGCAGTTGTGTTGTACAGATATTTCTGTTATTGCACACAGTGTTACATGTCAAGGAGTTTACAGGGATTACACTTCAAATGTGATCTAAAATTGATCACTGTATTTCTCTCCTTGACCTCGCATTCTTGCATAGTGAGGTGTCTAATTTTGCAAACTTCGCTCCATTCTCTCCTTTGGATGTATGTGGTGACCTATTTCCTGATCTATGTTAGGAAAGCAGAGTCCTGTGTTCCCATATAGTTTGTCTCCTGCTGACTGAGGCCCTCCTGGGGTTGGGAGAAGCAGTGAAATGGGAGGAGAGAGTGCATGAGATTTAGTGTGGGAGCCCCCCGCGTTACAGAGTCAGTCATTTTGCACAAGGTCTGTTCTTGTGAAAGAAGAGGCAGGATAACTGCTGAGCACACAGCTCTTGGGTGCTCTCCTGTTCTTTTTGGCTACTCCTACACAAGGAAGAGCTGGGTTATGACATTCTGAGCCCACAGCAGCCTTGTGAAGAGGGGAATGGAACGTTTTGCTACCCCAATTCAACAAGGAGTTCAGTTGGTGTTGCTGATGCAGCGTTTCTGTGCTGCTGAATTCAGAAGGCTGGTACTGTCATGGCTTGTGTTCTGTAAATCCAGTGGGAGCTGCATTTACCAACTAGTGTGAGAGGGAACTGGTAGAGAAAGAGATGTATTTCCAATGCCTATATTACAAACCACACAGAAGCATTTGACAATGTCCCATTAGTTTCAATAAAATATATTGATATGATTATTATGTTATTTGCATGATGCCATTATCTAATCTGTACGAGCAAGGGCTTACAGGAAACCCCTCCTGTGTTGCTGTAGTTCCTGCTCTCTCTTTGCCAGTTATCTCAGCAAATATGTGAAATCCACCTGTATGTCAAGTGAATCTCATGAAAACTTCTAAAGAGCTTTCAGATCACTTGGATGGAAGGTACTATT